>NC_135235.1:362739214-363052396 GCF_051348905.1 Ranitomeya variabilis | reverse complement strand
GACATAGTGACAAGCTGGAGAAAAAGAGACATATTTGCAGAGCAATAGAGTCCAGGCAAATGGACAAACAAAAACTTAGCAAAAACTTATCTTTTGCTGACAAGGACAGGCCATATGAGAAATCCAAGGAGAGAACCAAATCCAACCAAGAACATTGACAGCTGGCATGAACTAAAGCCCAGAGCAGGTTTAAATAACAAACCCAGGCAAGGCAATTAGTGAAGGCAGCTGCCCCAGCTACCTAAAAGAGCAGCAGTTCCACTAAAACCACCAGAGGGAGCCCAAGGGCAGAACTCACAAAAATACCATTAGCAACCACAGGAGGGAGCTCCAGAACGGAATTCACAACAGGGTGCCTCCCTCCTGTAGAGACACTTTTGCGTACTATGAGGGGCCCTGTGACAGTGATGTCGCCAACGAGTATGCCCTCCCCACCTGATGAAGAAACCTGCACTTTCATCTGCGCCTTCCTCTTTGTCCCCGTGTAAGGTGGTATTGTATGTGGGAAGTGGAACCTGAATTTCAGCAGGGTTAGATTCTGGCTGTGTAGAGTGCAAGGGGAATGTAGTGGTCTGGGTCATTATACCAGTAGACTCATGTAGCACTGGCTGGGCAATGGGCAGGATGAGGAGGAAACACAGATATAGGCCCAAATAATAAAGTGGGCTAAATGCAGTTCAAAATTGGTAACAGGACTAACCAGGTGGCCTTGCTTTGTTCAGTGAAGGACAAATATAATGAGAGGCAGACACAGTTAGTAGGCCCAAATAATAAAGTGGGCCAAATAAAGTTCAAAATTGGTAACAGGAGTAAACAGGCGGCACTGCTTTGTTCAGTGGAGGAGAACACCAAGGAGCGGCAGACACCGTTAGTAGGCCCCAACCAAACTAGTATCCCAAATGCAGTTTCATCTTAAAAGATTGAAGATTGAAGCTCAGGAAAAAAACCTGGAGAACAACATGGAGCGGCAGACACCGTTAGTAGGCCCCAACCAAAGTAGTAGGCCAAACGCAGTTTAAAATCTGATCTAGGCCGAAAGCCTGAAGATTGAAGCTCAGCTTTGTTCAGTGGAGGAGAAAAGCAAGGAGCGGCAGACACCGTTAGTAGGCCCCAACCAAACTAGTATCCCGAGTGCAGTTTCATCTTAAAAATATAGGCCGAAAGCCTGAAGATTGAAGCTCAGGAAAAAAAACCTGGAGAACAACACAGAGCGGCAGACACCGTTAGTAGGCCCCAACCAAACTAGTATCCCAAATGCAGATTCATATTAAAAATATAGGCCGAAAGCCTGAAGATTGAAGCTCAGCTTTGTTCAGTGGAGGAGAAAAGCAAGGAGCGGCAGACACCGTTAGTAGGCCCCAACCAAACTAGTAGGCCAAATGCAGCTTAAAATCTGATATAGGCTGAAAGCCTGAAGATTGAAGCTCAGCTTTGTTCAGTGGAGGAGAACACCAAGGAGCGTCAGACACCGTTAGTAGGCCCCAACCAATCTAGTAGGGCAAAAGCAGTTTTCAAATTCCTCTAGGCTGAAAACCTGACAATTGAAGCTCAGCTTTTTTCAGAGGAGGACAGATGTATCGAGTGGCGCAGACAGACACAGGTAGCAGGCCTTAAAAAAAGGTAGGCTCTATGCAGGTTTAAATAGGTTACAGGGGTACACAGGCAGCATTGGTGTGGTCAGCGGAGGACGATTGGAAGGAGGGACCGCAGACAGACTTACTAGGCCTAAAATAAAAAAAAGTAGGCTCTATGCAGGTTTAAATAGGTTACAGGGGTACACAGGCAGCATTGGTGTGGTCAGCGGAGGACGATTGGAAGGAGGGACCGCAGACAGACTTACTAGGCCTAAAATAAAAAAGTAGGCTCTATGCAGGTTTAAATAGGTTACAGGGGTACACAGGCAGCATTGGTGTGGTCAGCGGAGGACGATTGCAAGGAGGGAACGCAGACACCCTTACTAGGCCTAAAATAAAAAAGTAGGCTCTATGCAGGTTTAAATAGGTTACAAGGGTACACAGGCAGCATTGGTTTGCTCAGCGGAGGATGATTGCAAGGAGGGACCGCAGACAGACTTACTAGGCCTAAAATAAAAAGTAGGCTCTATGCAGGTTTAAATAGGTTTCAGGTGTACACAGGTAGCATTGGTGTGGTCAGCAGAGGACGTTTGCAAGGAGGGTCCACAGACAGACTTACTAGGCCTAAAATAAAAAAGTAGGCTCTATGCAGGTTTAAATAGGTTACAGGGGTACACAGGAAGCATTGGTGTGGTCAGCGGAGGACGATTGCAAGGAGGGACTGCAGACAAACTTACTAGGCCTAAAATAAAAAAGTTGGCTCTATGCAGGTTTAAATAGGTTACAGGGGTACACAGGCAGCATTGGTGTGGTCAGCGGAGGACGATTGGAAGGAGGGACTGCAGACAAACTTACTAGGCCTAAAATAAAAAAGTAGGCTCTATGCAGGTTTAAATAGGTTAAAGGGGTACACAGGCAGCATTGGTGTGGTCAGCGGAGGACGATTGCAAGGAGGGACCACAGACAGACTTACTAGGCCTAAAATAAAAAAGTAGGCTCTATGCAGGTTTAAATAGGTTACAGGGGTACACAGGTAGCATTAGTGTGGTCAGCGGAGGACGATTGCAAGGAGGGACCGCAGACAGACTTACTAGGCCTAAAATAAAAAAGTAGGCTCTATGCAGGTTTAAATAGGTTACAGGGGTACACAGGCAGCATTGGTTTGGTCAGCGGAGGACGATTGCACTGAGGGGCAGACACAGTTAGTAGGGCCAAAAAAGTAATAGGCAAAATGCAGTTAAAAATAGGTTACAGGAGTACGCAGGCGGCCTACCTTTGTTCAGTGGAGGACAACTGTAAGGAGTGTCTGACATGACACAGTTAGTAGGCCAAAATAATAAAGTGAGGTTAATGTCTGGCAAAAAAAAACAAAAACAAATAAACAGGTGGCATACCTAGGTACAGGGGTGGGCTCCTCTGCTGACTTGCAGACAGTGGTAGCTGGCGCAAAGTATTAACTGGTGTAAATGTAGGAGAGAGCCCTTGAATATTTTTACTAGCATCAATCATGTCAACAAATTGGTATTGGCAGTGCCATTGAAGGATTTAACAGCACAGACTAAAAAGTGGTGGAGCAGTGAGAGGTAATTTTGCAAGTGGTAGAGCACTGTTTGAGCTGGGGGGAACACTCTCTCGTGGGTGGCAGTACTGGCCCAGGGCCTCTCATGTTACGACATTGTGTCTGACGTTGGGTGTGCACCACCACCGCCAGAGACACTTCATTGTACTATAAGGGACCCTGTACCAGTGCCGTCACCCAAAATTGGGCACACCCACCTGTTTAGCCAAACGGCACTACTACGGCCCCGTGGGGGGAATCAGCCCATTTAGGGAGGTGTAAAAATGGCTTATGGTGAACATACAGCAGCTGCAAATGGAGAAATTGGAGCAGTCAGTAAGACGAGTCCAAAAGCAAGATCTTTTTACAGGAAAGCTAGGTGTCAGCAGGGAAAGGTGGGCAAAATCATTAGAAATCCATGATTGGTTCATTTTAATGAAGGTTAGATCATCAACATTTTGGGTAGCCAGACGAGTCCTTTTTTCGGTCAGTATTGAACCAGCAGCACTGAATACTAGGGTTGAGCGACTTTCATTTTTTTAAGATCGAGTCGGGTTTTGCGAAACCCGACTTTGTCCAAAGTCGAGTCGAGTGAAGTCGGCCGATTATCGCGAAAAGTCGGGGATCGACCGAAACATGAAACCCAATGCAAGTCAATGGGGAAGCATAGTCGGCAGTGAGTGGAGGCCAGGAAAACACCTACAGTGCCCATTTTAATGCCAAAAACATCCATTCTTGTTTCTGAAGCTTGTCAATCTTAATTAACTTTATAATAATAGATGGGCATTGGAAATTGGGGGTCATTTGGCAAAAGTTGTGGGGGGTAGGGCTGGTTCAAGGTTTTAGTGGGCCCAGGAAACGTGGACTACGTCACGGCGGTGAAGCAGTGAGAGGTAAGTATTTCAACTTTGCAAGTGCTGTGATCCTGAGCAAGCAGGGAGGCCCACTCGTTCGCATTGGCACTGGCACAGGGCCCCTCAAAGTACGGCGGTGTGTTTACACGCCGGGGGCACCTCCCACCGGCAACGACACTTTTGCGTACTCTGAGGGGCCCTGTGCCTGTGATGTCGCCAACGAGTATGCCCCCCTACCTGTTGAAGAAACCTGCAATTTCATCTGCACCTTCCTCTTTGTCCCTGTGTAAGGTGGTATAGTATGCGGGAAGGGGAACCTGACTTTCAGCAGGGTCAGATTGTGGCTGTGTAGCATGCAAGGGGAATGTAGTGGTCTGGGTCAAAGTACCACAAGACTCATCTAGCACCGTCTGGGCAATGGGCAGGATAGGATGAGGATGAAACACTGATATAGGCCCAAATAATAAAGTGGGTAAAATGCAGTTCAAAATTGGTAACAGGACTAACCAGGTGGCATTGCTTAGTTCAGTGGAGTAGAAAACCCAGGAGCGGCAGACACCGTTAGTAGGGCCGAACCACACTAGTAGGCCCTATGCAGTTTAATATTACAAATGAAGGCAGAAAGCCTGAAGATTAAAGGTCAGAAAAATAACACAGGACAACACCAAGGTGCGGCACACAACGTTACTAGGCCCAATCAAAGTAGTAGGCCAACTGTAGTTTAATGATTTAAAATGTAAGCCGAAAGCCTGAACATTGAAGGTCGGGACAACAAAACAACTACTTAACGAGAGCCTTAAGATTGAAGCTCAGCTTTATACAGTGGAGGACAACTGTTATGGTCTGGTGATTAAGGAGCGACATGCGACTAGCTCTTAGCAGGTGGTATCTATACCGACCGCAGTTCCTAATCTTAACACAGACACTAGCAGTAGCCGTGGGATGTTCCTGTCACTCCCTGGACACCTCGTCACAGCCGGAGAACTAGCTACCCCTAAAGGTAGAAACAGGAAAGCTATCTTGCCTCAGAGAAAATCCCCAAAGGATAGGACAGCCCCCCACAAATAATGACTGTGAGAGGAGAAGGAAATGACATACGTAGTATGAAACAAGAATTAGCAAAGGAGGCCACTACTAGCTAGACAGAATTAGTACAGAACAGAAAACTGTGCGGTCAGTAATAAAAACTAGAAAAAGTCCACCGCAGAGAAATGCAAACATCTCCACACCTGACTAAAGGTGTGGAGGGCAAACTCTGATGCCCAGAGCTTCCAGCTTAACTAAATAGATCCATACTGATAAGCTGGACAAATGAGCAAAACATAGAAAATGCCAAACAACAAAGTCCACAACAAGTGAACTGCAAAAAGACAAGCAAGGACTTAGCTTTGCTGAAATGGTCAGAGTGGCAGGGAAATCCTCAGAGAGCCATGACTCCAAGCTCAACAATTGACAACTGGCATTGAATTAGGGATAAGGCCAGACTAATATAGCCGAGCCAGAAAGACGATCAGTGGGAACAGCTGCTGATGCTAAATCCAAGAAGCAGCCATACCACTTAAAACCACAAAAGGGAGCCCAAGAGCAGAATTCACAAAAATGCTACTTATAACC
Source organism: Ranitomeya variabilis (assembly GCF_051348905.1). Classification (NCBI taxonomy): domain Eukaryota; kingdom Metazoa; phylum Chordata; class Amphibia; order Anura; family Dendrobatidae; genus Ranitomeya; species Ranitomeya variabilis. The sequence goes on along the minus strand of NC_135235.1, from coordinate 363,046,796 downwards.
ACCGGAGAGAGCCCAAGAGCGGAATTCACAACAGACAACATCATGGAGCGGCACACACCGTTAGTGGGCCCCAACCACCAATTTTTAAAAACAACTACTTAATGAGAGCCTTAAGGTTGAAGCTCAGCTTTATATAGTGGATGACAACACCAGGGAGCGGCACACACCGTTAGTAGGCCCCAACCACCAATTTTTAAAAACAACTACTTAATGAGAGCCTGAAGGTTGAAGCTCAGCTTTATACAGTGGAGGACAACACCCAGGAGCGTCAGACACCATTAGTTGGCCCCAACCACCAATTTTTAAAAACAACTACTTAATGAGAGCCTGAAGGTTGAAGCTCAGCTTTATACAGTGGAGGACAACACCCAGGAGCGTCAGACACCGTTAGTAGGCCCCAACCACCAATTTATAAAAACAACTACTTAATGAGAGCCTGAAGGTTGAAGCTCAGCTTTATACAGTGGAGGACAACACCAGGCAGCGGCACACACCGTTAGTAGGCCCCAACCACCAATTTTTAAAAACAACTACTTAATGAGAGCCTGAAGGTTGTAGCTCAGCTTTATACAGTGGAGGACAACACCCAGGAGCATCAGACACCGTTAGTAGGCCCCAACCACCAATTTTTAAAAACAACTATTTAATGAGAGCCTGAAGGTTGAAGCTCAGCTTTATACAGTGGAGGACAACAGCCAGGAGCGTCAGACACCTTTAGTAGGCCCCAACCACCAATTTTTAAAAACAACTACTTAATGAGAGCCTGAAGGTTGAAGCTCAGCTTTATACAGTGGAGGACAACACCCAGGAGCGTCAGACACCATTAGTAGGCCCCAACCACCAATTTTTAAAAACAACTACTTAATGAGAGCCTGAAGGTTGAAGCTCAGCTTTATACAGTGGAGGAGAACACCCAGGAGTGTCAGACACCGTTAGTAGTCCCCAACCACCAATTTTTAAAAACAACTACTTAATGAGAGCCTGAAGGTTGAAGCTCAGCTTTATACAGTGGAGGACAACACCAGGGAGCGTCAGACACCGTTAGTAGGCCCCAACCACCAATTTTTAAAAACAACTACTTAATGAGAGCCTGAAGGTTGAAGCTTAGCTTTATACAGTGGAGGACAACACCAGGGAGCGTCAGACACCGTTAGTAGGCCCCAACCACCAATTTTTAAAAACAACTACTTAATGAGAGCCTGAAGGTTGAAGCTCAGCTTTATACAGTGGAGGACAACACCCAGGAGCGTCAGACACCGTTAGTAGGCCCCAACCACCAATTTTTAAAAACAACTACTTAATGAGAGCCTGAAGGTTGAAGCTCAGCTTTATACAGTGGAGGACAACACCAGGGAGCGGCACACACCGTTAGTAGGCCCCAACCACCAATTTTTAAAAACAAATACTTAATGAGAGCCTGAAGGTTGAAGCTCAGACAAGGAAACCTGGAGGAGAACACCCAAGAGGAGGAGAAAACCCAGGAGGAGGAGAACACCCAGGAGCGTCAGACACCGTTAGTAGGCCCCAACCACCAATTTTTAAAAACAACTACTTAATGAGAGCCTGAAGGTTGAAGCTCAGCTTTATACAGTGGAGGACAACACCAGGGAGCGGCACACATCATTAGTAGGGCCCAACCAAAGTTGAAGGCCAAATGCAGTTTAATATCTGCTACTATAGGCCGAAAGCCTAAAGACTGCAGCTCAGCTTTATACAGTAGAGGACAACACCAGGGAGTGGCACACACCGTTAGTAGGGCCCAACCAAAGTTGAAGGCCAAATGCAGATTAATATCTGATACTATAGGCCGAAAGCCTAAAGACTAAAGCTCAGCTTTATATAGTGGAGGACAACACCAGGGAGCGGCACACACAGTTACTAGGCCCCAACCGAAGTAGTAGGGCAACTGCAGTGTGACATTAAAAAATACTTAATGAGAGCCTGAAGGTTGAAGCTCAGACAAGGAAACCAGGAGGAGAACACCAAGGAGGAGGAGAACACCAAGGAGCGGCAGACACCGTTACTAGGCCCCAACCCAGGTAGCAAGGCAACTGCAGTGATACATTTAAAAATACTTTATGAGAGCCTGAAGGTTGAAGCTCAGACAAGGAAACCAGGAGGAGAACACCAAGGAGGAGGAGAACACCCAGGAGGAGGAGAACACCCAGGAGGAGGAGAACACCCAGGAGCGGCAGACATCAACAGTAGGCCCCAACCAAACTAGTAGCCCAAATGCAGTTTCTATTTTTTAAAAAAGCCCGAAAACCTGAATTGAGGACAATTTGAATTAGGGACTGCAGACAGAGTTAGTAGGCTGTCCCCTGTGGACCATGCATCCACCACATTAACCCATTGCGCCGTAATGGACACGTAACCTTCCTACAGGTCCATGCGTCTGTTGTCAGGTGCACCTTTGTACTCACAGATTGCCAGAGTGCATGGACAATGCGGTCTTTTACATGCTGGTGGAGGGTTGGGATGGCTTTTCTCACAAAAGAAGTGTCAACTGGGTAGCTCGTACCGTGGTACAGCGTAGTCCATCATGGCTTTATTAATATTAAATAAAATAAAAAAATAGGCTCTATGCACTTTAAAATAGGTTCCAGGGGTACACGGGCAGCATTGGTGTGGTCAGCGGAGGACGATTGCAAGGAAGGACCGCAGACAGACTTAGTAGGCCTAAAATAATTAAAAATAGGCTCAAGGCAATTAGAGTTATCTCGCAGGGGTACACAGGCAGCATTGGTGTGGTCAGCGGAGGACGATTGCAAGGAGGGACCGCAGACAGGCTTACTAGGCCTAAAATAAATAAAAATAGGCTCAAGGCACTTAGAGTTATCTCGCAGGGGTACACAGGCAGCATTGGTGTGGTCAGCGGAGGACGATTGCAAGGAGGGACCGCAGACAGGCTTACTAGGCCTAAAATAAATAAAAATAGGCTCAAGGCACTTAGAGTTATCTCGCAGGGGTACACAGGCAGCATTGGTGTGGTCAGCGGAGGACGATTGCAAGGAAGGACCGCAGACAGGCTTACTAGGCCTAAAATAAATAAAAATAGGCTCAAGGCACTTAGAGTTATCTCGCAGGGGTACACAGGCAGCATTGGTGTGGTCATCGGAGGACGATTGCAAGGAGTGTCTGACACAGTTAGTACTCCCAAAAAATAAATAGATGTTAATGTCTCGCAAAACAACAAAACAAAAAAAAAAAAGTGTGGCATACTTAGGTACAGGGGTGGGCGCCTCTACTGAGTTTCAGACATAATAATTTGGCAACACGTATTTACTGGTGTCAATATAGGTCACTGACCCTGACTATTTTAACTAGCATCATACATGTCAACAAATTGGTATTGTCAGTGCCAGGCAGTGAAGGATGTCAGCGCATAGACTAAACATTGGTGGAGCTGTGATAGATAATTTTGCACGTGGTAGAGCACAGTTTGAGCTGGGGGGGAAAACTCTCTTTTGGCCGGCGGTACAGGCCCAGGGCCCCTCATGTTACAATGGTGTGTCTGACGTTGGTTGCGCGCCACCACCGCCAGAGACACTTTATTGTACTATGAGGGACCCAGCGGCAGTGCCGTCGACCAAAAGCGGGCACACCCACCTCTTCAGACAAACGGCACTCTAACGGGTGCTTGCGTCAAGTGGCGAGACCACGGCCCCGTGGGGGGAGTTTTACCATTTAGGGATGTGTAAACATGTCGTATGTTGGACAAACAGCTGCTGCAAATTAAGAGATTGGAACACTCAGTAAGACCAGTCCACAAGCAAGACCTTTTTATAGGAAAGCTAGGAGTCAGCCGGGGAAAGGTGGGGCAAAATAATTTGAAATCCAGGAGTGGTTCATTTTAATGAAGGTTAGATCATCAACATTTTGGGTAGCCAGACGAGTCCTTTTTTCGGTTAATATTGAACCAGCAGCACTGAATACTCTTTCTGATAGCACACTAGCTGCTGGGCAAGCAAGCTCCTGCAATGCATATTCTGCCAATTCAGGCCAGTTGTCTAATTTGGATGCCCAGTAATCAAATGGGAATGACGCTTGAGGAAGAACATCGATAAGGGCTGAAAAATAGTTATTAACCATACTGGACAAATGTTGTCTCCTGTCACTTTGAATAGATGCTGCAGTACCTGTCCTGTCTGCGGGCATTGTGAAATCACTCCTCAACCTGGTCAGAAAACCCCTCTGTCCAACGCCACTTCTGATTTGTGCACCTCTAACACCTCTGCCCTGTAGCCCCCTGCAGCTCGTGTGAGAACCATCACCGGCGCTGTGTGCTGGGAATGCCTGAATCAAACGGTCTACAAGAGTTGCTTGTTTGGTTGCTAATATTTGTTCGAGGTTCTCATGTGGCATAATATTTTGCAATTTGCCTTTATAGCGAGGATCAAAGAGGCAGGCCAACCAGTAATCATCATCGGTCATCTTTTTAAGAATGCGTGGGTCCCTTTTGAGGATACGTAAGGCATAATACGCCATGTGGGCCAAAGTTCCAGTAGTCAAATCTGCGGTTGTGCGGGTTTGAGGGGCAGTTACAGGCAAATCTACGTCACTTGTGTCCCTCAAAAAACCTGAACCCGGCCTTGCCACACCAGCAGTTTCCATTGGACCCGGAGAAGCTTCCTCATTTAAAAAATACTCATCCCCATCATCCTCCTCGATCCTCCTCCTCTTCGCCTGCTACCTCATCCTGTAGACTGCCCTGACCAGACAATGGCTGACTGTCATCAAGGCTTTCCTCTTCCTCGGCTGCAGACGCCTGCTCCTTTATGTGTGTCAAACTTTGCATCAGCAGACGCATTAGGGGGATGCTCATGCTTATTATGGTGTTGTCTGCACTAACCAGCCGTGTGCATTCCTCAAAACACTGAAGGACTTGACAGAGGTCTTGGAGCTTCGACCACTGCACAGCAGACAACTCCATGTCTGCCATCCAACTGCCTGCCCGTGTATGTGTATCCTCCCACAAATACATAACAGCACGCCTCTGTTTGCACAGTCTCTGAAGCATGTGCAGTGTTGAGTTCCACCTTGTTGCAACATCGATGATTAAGCGATGCTGGGGAAGGTTCAAAGACCGCTGATAGTTCTGCATAAGGCTGGAGTGTACGGGCGAACGGCGGATATGAGAGCAAAGTCTGCGCACTTTGAGGAGCAGGTCGGGTAACCCCGCATAACTTTTCAGGAAGCCCAGCACCACCAGGTTTAAGGTGTGAGCCAGGCAAGGAATGTGTTTCAGTTGGGAAAGGGCTATGGCAGCCATGAAATTCCTTCCGTTATCACTCACTACATTGCCTGCCTCAAGATGTACAGTGCCCAGCCATGACTGGGTTTCTTTCTGCAAGAACTCGGACAGAACTTCCGCGGTGTGTCTGTTGTCGCCCAAACACTTCATTGCCAATACAGCCTGCTGACGCTTGCCACTAGCTGTCCCATAATGGCACACCTGGTGTGCAACAGTGGCAGCTGCGGATGGAGTGGATGTGCGACTGCGGTCTGTGGACGAGCTCTAGCTTCTGCAGGAGGACGAGGAGGAGGAGGAGGGGGGGCGAACACCTACAGCCAACTGTTTCCTAGACCGTGGGCTAGGCAGAACTGTCCCAATATTGCTGTCCCCTGTGGACCCTGCATCCACCACATTCACCCAGTGTGCCGTGATGGACACGTAACGTCCCTGGCCATGCCTACTGGTCCATGCATCTGTTGTCAGGTGCACCTTTGTAGTCACAGATTGCCTGAGTGCATGGACAATGCGCTCTTTAACATGGTGGTAGAGGGCTGGGATGGCTTTTCTCGAAAAGAAGTGTCGACTGGGTAGCTCGTAGCGTAGTACAGCGTAGTCCATCAGCGCTTTCAAAGCTTCACTTTCAACTAACCGGTAGGGTATCATCTCTAATGAGATTAGTCTAGCAATGTGGGCGTTCAAACCCTGTGTACGCGGATGCGAGGATGAGTACTTCCTTTTCCTAACGAGAGTCTCATGAAGGGTGAGCTGGACTGGAGAGCTGCATACGATGGAACTAGCGGAGGTGCCGGTGGACATGGGTGACTGAGAGGGTTGGAGAAGGTATTCTTGCCGGTGCCCTACATGCAGTGTTTCCTACTACTAACCTGGTGACTCCCTGACTGCTTTAGCCTGGAGACGAAAGCTGCACAGATACTGCAGGTGGTGCGGGAAATGATGGGCTTACAGGGAGGGAAGGGATGTAGCATTGCTGACTAGCTTCATTGGCCGAGGGTGCTGCAACCTTTAGGGACGTTTGGTAGTTAGTCCAGGCTTGCAAATGCATGGTGGTTAAATGTCTATGCATGCAACTTGTATTTAGACTTTTAAGATTCTGACCTCTGCTTAAGGTAGTTGAACATTTTTGACAGATGACTTTGCGCTGATCATTTGGATGTTGTTTAAAAAAATGCCAGACTGCACTCTTTCTACTATCGGATACCTTTTCAGGCATTGCAGACTGAGCTTCTTTAACCGGATGGCCACGCTGTCCTCCAACTGGTTTTGGTTTTGCCAAGCGTTTTTAGCCAGATACAGGCCCGGCAGATGGAACCTGTTGTGATGCTGATGCCTGCTGTGGCTCCTCCTCCTCCGCTTAAGAACTACTGCCGCCTGCACCCTGTTCCCCCAATGGCTGCCAATCGGGGTCAACAAATGGGTCATCTATGACCTCCTCTTCTATGTCGTGTGCAACTTCGTCTGTGTCACCGTGTAAGCCGGTGGTATAGTGTTCGTGACGGGGCACCATAGTCTCCGCTGGGTTTGTTTCTGGCTCAGTACACTGCGAAGGCAGTGTTCTGGTCTGAGTCAAAGGAACAGCATAGTAATCTGGCTGTGGCTGTGCATCTGTGCACTCCATGTCCAATTCAACTTCTAATGGGCATGGCCTGTTAACTGTTTCACTGTCTAACCCAGGAACGGTATGTGTAAAGAGCTCCATGGAGTAACCCGTTGTGTCGCCTGACGCATCCTTCTCTCTTGTTCTGGGTGAAGAAGACAAGGAAGCGACTTGTCCCTGACCATGAACATCCACTAACGACGCGCTGCTTTTACATTTAGCACTTTCAGAAGAGGAGGCAAAAGAGCTAGAGGCTGTCTGCAAGGAAAGCCAAAACTTGTACTTGCTGCTCCGGCTTTAAAAGCGGTTTTCCTACTCCCAGAAAAGGGAGCGTACTAGGCCTTGTGTAGCCAGATGACGAACCTGGCTCAACAACTCGAGACTTAGGTGCAGTACTGCTTTTACCACGACCACCTGATGCTCCACCACCACTACCATCATTATCAGCTGACAATGACCGCCCACGGCCACGACCTCTTCCACCAGACTTCCTTATTGTTTGCAAAACGTAACCAAAGTAACGGTATTTGTTACTGTAAAACAACTTATAAGGTGAACTCAAACTTCTGTAGGATTTATATATATATCTTTATAGGTGCATGACACTGAAAGCAAAATCAGGCCCAATGTTACACACTAGGTTTTCTGTGCCCCAATAATTTGAGACAGATGGCACACACAGGACCGGCACTCAAGCAGAAATGCCAATCTTAATCTCCCACTATTTTTTCTTTTCAGGGAGAATTTAAAAAAAAAAAAAAATTCACAGTATGACACACTAGGTTTTCTGTGCCCCAATAATTTGAGACAGACGGCACACACAGGACCGGCACTCAAGCAGAAATGCCAACCTTAATCTCCCACTATTTTTTTTTTCAGGGAGAATTTAAATAATAAAAAAAATTATCAGTATGACACACTAGGTTTTCTGTGCACCAATAATTTGAGACAGATGGCACACACAGGACCGGCACTCAAGCAGAAATGCCAATCTTAATCTCCCACTATTTTTTTTTTTCAGGGAGAATTTAAAAAAAATAAAAAAAATTGACAGTATGACACACTAGGTTTTCTGTGCACCAATAATTTGACACAGATGGCACACACAGGACCGGCACTCAAGCAGAAATGCCAATCTTAATCTCCCACTATTTTTTGTTTTCAGGGAGAATTTAAAAAAAAACAAAAAAATTAACAGTATGACACACTAGGTTTTCTGTGCACCAATAATTTGAGACAGATGGCAAACACAGGACCGGCACTCAAGCAGAAATGCCAATCTTAATCTCCCACTATTTTTTTTTTCAGGGAGAATTAAAAAAAAAAAAAAAAAAGGCCCAGTATTACACACTAGGATTTCTGTGGCACACAATGAGAAACAGATGCCACACACAGCACTGGCACAGAGGCAGACTTGCCAATCTTTATCTCCCACTATTTATTTTTTTTTTTTCAGGGAGAATTAAAAAAAAAAATGGCCCAGTATTACACACTAGGTTTTCTGTGGCACACAATGAGAGACAGATGCCACACACAGCACTGGCACAGAGGCAGACTTGCCAATCTTTATCTCCCACTATTTATTAATTTTTTTTCAGGGAGAATTAAAAAAAAAATGGCCCAGTATTACACACTAGGTTTTCTGTGGCACACAATGAGAGACAGATGCCACACACAGCACTGGCACAGAGGCAGACTTGCCAATCTTTATCTCCCACTATTTTTTTTTTCAGGGAGAATAAAAAAAAATGGCCCAGTATTGCACACTAGGTTTTCTGTGGCACACAATGAGAGACAGATGCCACACACAGCACTGGCACAGAGGCAGACTTGCCAATCTTTATCTCCCACTATTTATTTTTTTTTTTCATGGAGAATTAAAAAAAAAAATGGCCCAGTATTACACACTAGGTTTTCTGTGGCACACAATGAGAGACAGATGCCACACACAGCACTGGCACAGAGGCAGACTTGCCAATCTTTATCTCCCACTATTTATTTAGTTTTTTTCAGGGAGAATAAAAAAAAATGGCCCAGTATTACACACTAGGTTTTCTGTGGCACACAATGAGAGACAGATGCCACACACAACACTGGCACAGAGGCAGACTTGCCAATCTTTATCTCCCACTATTTTTTTTTTTTCAGGGAGATTTAAAAAAAAAAATGGCCCAGTATTAAACACTAGGTTTTCTGTGGCACACAATAAGAGACAGATGCCACACACAGCACTGGCACAGATGCAGACTTGCTAATCTTTATCTCCCTGCAGTAATCTCAGAAAAGTATGGCAGGCAGCTATAAATAGGACAGCTGCACACAAAAGTGTGGACAAACAAACAAGATAGCTGTGCAGAAAGGAAGGAACAACAGGATTTGTGCTTTGAAAAAAGCAGTTGGTTTGCACAGCGGCGTACACACACAGCAACGCAGCTATCAGGGAGCCTTCTATGGCAGCCCAAGGAGCTACAGCGCTGAGGGAAAAAAAATGTAGCTTCCACTGTCCCTGCAAACAAAAGGTGGTGTTGGACAGTGGAAATCGCTACAGCACAAGCGGTTTGGGGGTGAATGTATCCTGCCTAACAATATCCCTGCTTCTGACGAAGCGGCAGCAACCTCTCCCTACGCTCAGATCAGCAGCAGTAAGATGGCGGTCGGCGGGAACGCCCCTTTATAGCCCCTGTGACGCCGCAGAAAGCAAGCCAATCACTGCAATGCCCTTCTCTAAGATGGTGGGGACTGAGATCTATGTCATCACGCTGCCCACACTCTGCGTCCACCTTCATTGGCTGAGAAATGGCGCTTTTAGTGTAATTGAAACGCGACTTTGTTGCGAAAGTCGCGTACCGCATGGCCAACCCCACACAGGGATCGGGTCGGGTTTCATGAAACCCGACTTTGCCAAAAGTCGGCGACTTATGAAAATGACCGATCCGTTTCGCTCAACCCTACTGAATACTCTTTCTGATAGCACAATAGCAGCTGGGCAAGCAAGCTCCTGTAAAGCATATACTGCCAATTCAGGGCAGGTGTCTATTTTGGATGCCCAATATTCAAATGGGAATGACGTGTGAGGGAGAACATCGATAAGGGATGAAAAATAGTTAGTAACCATACTGGACAAATGTTGTCTCCTGTCACTTTGAATTGATGCTGCGGTACCTGTCGTGTCTGCGGTCATTGTGAAATCACTCCACAACCTGGTCATAAAACCCCTCTGTCCAACGCCACTTCAGATTTGTGCACCTCTAACACCTCTGCCATGTTGCCCCCTGCAGCTCGTGTAAGAACCATGACCGCCGCTGTGTGCTGGGAATGCCTGAACCAAGCGTTCTACAAGAGTTGCTTGTTTGGTAGCCAATATTTGCTCAAGGTTCTCATGTGGCATGATATTTTGCAATTTCCCTTTATAGCATGGATCTAGGAGGCAGGCCAACCAGTAATCGTCATCGGTCATCATTTTGATAATGCGGGGGTCCCTTTTTAGGATACGCAAGGTATAATCCGCCATGTGGGCCAATGTTCCAGGTGTCAATTCACTGCTTGTGCAGTACCGGACCTTGCAACGCCACCAGTTTCTATTGCCCCCTGAGAAGCTTCCTCCTCCCATAAATATTCATCCCCATCATCCTCCTCGTCCTCCTCCTCTTCGTCCGCCACCTCATCCAGGAGACTTCCCTGAGCAGACAATGGCTGACTGTGATCAAGACTTCCCTCGTCCTCGGCTGCAGACGCCTGCTCCTTTATGTGCGTCAAACTTTGCATCAGCAGATGCATTAGGGGGATCCTCATGCTTATGATGGCGTCATCCGCACTAACCAGGCGTGTGCATTCCTCAAAACATTGAAGAAATTGACACAGGTCTTGAATCTTCGACCACTGCACACCTGACAACTCCATGTCTGCCATCCAACTGGCTGCCCGTGTATGTGTATCCTCCCACAAATACATAACAGCACGCCTCTGTTCGCACAGCCTCTGAAGCATGTGCAGTGTCGAGTTCCACCTTGTTGCAATGTCAATTATTAGGGGTGCTGGGGAAGCTTCAAAGATCGCTGATGGTTCTGCATACGGCTGGAGTGTACGGGCGAACGGCGAATGTGCGAGCAAAGTCTTCACACCTTCAGGAGAAGGATGGGTAACCCCGAATAACTTTTCAGGAAGCACTGCACCACCAGGTTCAAGGTGTGAGCCAGGCAAGGAATGTGTTTCAGTTGTGAAAGGGCTATGGTAGCCATAAAATTCCTTCCGTTATCACTGACTACCTTGTCTGCCTCAAGATGTACACTGCCCAGCCATGACTGAGTTTCTTGCTGCAAGAACTCGGCCAGAACTTCCGCGGTGTGTCTGTTGTCACCCAAACACTTCATTTCCAACACAGCCTGCTGACGCTTACCACTAGCTGTTCCATAATGGGACACCTCGTGTGCAACACTGGCAGCTGCGGATGGAGTGGTCGTTCGACTGCGGTCTGTGGACAAGCTCTCGCTTCTGCTGGAGGACAAGAAGGAGGAGGAGGGGTGGCAGACAACTACAGCCAACTGTTTCCAAGACCGTGGGCTAGGCAGAACTGTCCCAATATGGCTGTCCCCTGTGGACCCTGCATCCAGCTCATTAACCCAGTGTGCCGTGATGGACATGTAACGTCCCTGGCCATGCCTACTGGTCCATGCATCTGTTGTGAGGTGCAACTTTCTACTGACAGATTGCCTGAGTGCATGGACAATGCGGTCTTTGACATGCTGGTGGAAGGCTGGGATGGCTTTTCTCGCAAAGAAGTGTCGACTGGGTAGGTCGTAGCGTGGTACAGCGTAGGCCATCAGGGCTTTGAAAGCTTCGCTTTCAACCAACCGGTAGGGCATCATCTCGAGAGATTAGTCTAGCAATGTGGGCGTTCAAACCTTGCGTATGCGGATGAGCGGATGAGTACTTCCTTTTCCTAACAATAGTCTTTTGTAGGGTGAGCTGGACTGGAGAGCTGCATATGGTGGAACTAGCGGGGGTGGTGGTGGACATGGCAGACTGAGAGAGGGTTGTTGATGTTATTCTTGCTGTTGGCCTACATACAGTGTTTCCTATTAACAACCTTGTGATTCCCTGACTGCTTTCGCCTTGCGACAATACCTCCACATTTGCTGCAGGTGGTGTCGTAAACGGTGGGCTTACAGTGAGGGAAGGAATGTAACGTTGCTGACTAGCTTCATTGTGAGCTGGTGCAACAACGTTATGGGACATTTGGTAGCTAGTCCAGGCTTGCAAGTGCATGGTGGTTAAATGTCTATGCATGCAAGTTGTATTTAAACTTTTGACATTCTGACCTCTGCTAAAGGTCCTTGAGCATTTCTTACAGATCACTTTGCACTGATCATTCGTATCTTGGTTAAAAAATTGCCAGACTGCACTCTTCCTACTATTGAATACCTTTTCAGGCATTGCACACTGTGCTACTTTAACTGGATGGCCACGCTGTCCTACAACTGTTTTTAGTTTTGACACACGTTTTTGGCCAGATTCGGGATTGCCAGATGAAAGCTGTTGCGATGTTGATGCCTGCTGCGGCTCCTCCTCCTCCGCTTCAGAGCTACTGCCAGCGGCACCCTGTTCCCCCAATGGCTGCCAATCGGGGTCAACAACTGGGTCATCTATAACCTCCTCTTCTATGTCCTGTGCACCTTCCTCTGTGTCACTGTGTAAGCCGGTGCTATAGCTTTCGGGATGGGGCACCATAGTCTCATCAGGGTCAGATTCTGGCTCAGTACACTGCGAGGGCAATGTTGTGATCTGAGTTAATGGAACAGCATAATGATCTAGCTGTGGCTGTGCATCTGTGCACTCAATGTCCGATTCATCTTGTAATGGCAATGGCCTGTTAACAATTTCCCTTTCTAACCCAGGCATGGTATGTGTAAAGAGCTCCATGGAGTAACCTGTTGTGTCACCTGACGCATCCTTCACTGTTGTTCTGGGTGAAGGACACAAGGAAGCGACTTGTTCCTGACCGGGAGCATCCACTGATGACGCACTGCTTTTAAATTTTGCACTTTCCGAAAAGGAGGCGAAAGAGCTAAAGGCAGAGTCAGCAAGGAAAGCCAAAACTTTTTCCTGCTGCTCTGGCTTTAAAAGCGGTTTTCCTACTCCCAGAAAAGGGAGCGTTTGAGGCCTTGTGTAGCCAGACGATGACGGTGGCTCAACAACTGGAGACTTAGGTGCTATATTGCTTTTCCCATGACCACCTGATGCTCCACGACCACCACCACTACCATCATTACCAGCTGGCAATGACCGCCCACGGCCACGACCTCTTCCACCAGACTTCCTCATTCTTGCAAAAATGTAATTAAACTAACAACCATTATATGGTACTGTAAAACCAGGTAGAAGGTGTACGTAAACTTGTTGTGAATTTAAATCTCCCTTTATAGGTGTGGGAGACTCAGGGCCGCCATCAGGGCATGACAGGCATTACACCTGTATGGGGCCCGGTGATGAGGAGCAAAAAGGGGGGCCCGAGCACGCTGGCAGCCTGGTCCGCACTCCGCTTGGGCCCCCCTGACATTTTACTCAGGCTGCGCCGCCGCGCCGGCATTACCGCTACCCTGTTTTCAGCGGCGCAGTGCAGCAGCCTAAATGAGTGCTGTAGCTTTAAGGCCCGGTGCATCATGGGCCACTGACGTCACACGCTGCCCTGCTTCACTTCCTCTTTCCGGAGCAGAGCGGCGTGCGGTGTGCCACGTGGGTGGCTCCGGACGGCGGAGGACCAGGAGGAGCAGCAGACGGCGGAGGACTGGGAGGAGCAGACAAAGTCGGCAGCGGGGGACCACGGATGAGGCGACGGAGGAGTGGGGACACTGGCAGGATGTGCAGGCTGCTGCAGCAGCTCTGCAGACCAGAGGAGCAGGTGGAGGCGGCAGGCCAGCAGGGTAAGTGCCGGTCTGTCCGGATTCAAACAGGGCCCGGGGGGGTGGGGGGCTTTGTTTGCTGGCTGCACGCACCTGCACGGATTCAAACAGGGCCCGGCGTGGGGGTTTGTTTGCTGCCTGCACGGATTTCAACAGGGCTCAGGGCTGGGGGGCTTCGTTTACTGGCTGCACGCACCTGCACGGATTCAAACAGGGCCCTGGGCCCAGTGGGGGGGTTTGTTTGCTGCCTGCATGGATTTCAACAGGGCCCAGGGCTGGGGGACTTTGTTTGCTGGCTGCACGCACCTGCACAGATTCAAACAGGGCCCGGTGGGGGGATTTGTTTGCTGCCTGCACGGATTTCAACAGGGCCCAGGGGTGGGGGGCTTTGTTTGCTGGCTGCACGCACCTGCACGGATTCAAACAGGGCCCGGTGGGGGGATTTGTTTGCTGCCTGCATGGATTTCAACAGGGCCCAGGGCTGGGGGACTTTGTTTGCTGGCTGCACGCACCTGCACAGATTCAAACAGGGCCCGGTGGGGGGATTTGTTTGCTGCCTGCACGGATTTCAACAGGGCCCAGGGCTGGGGGACTTTGTTTGCTGGCTGCACGCACCTGCACGGATTCAAACAGGGCCCAGTGGGGGGATTTGTTTGCTGCCTGCACGGATTTCAACAGGGCCCAGGGGTGGGGGGCTTTGTTTGCTGGCTGCACGCACCTGCGCGGATTCAAACAGGGCCCGGTGGGGGGATTTGTTTGCCGCCTGCATGGATTTCAACAGGGCCCAGGGGTGGGGGGCTTTGTTTGCTGGCTGCACGCACCTGCATGAATTCAAACAGGACCCGGGGCCCGGTGGGGGGGTTTGTTTGCTGCCTGCATGGATTTCAACAGGGCTCAGGGCTGGGGGACTTTGTTTGCTGGCTGCACGCACCTGCACGGATTCAAACAGGGCCCGGCGGGGGGATTTGTTTGCTGCCTGCATGGATTTCAACAGGGCCCAGGGGTGGGGGGCTTTGTTTGCTGGCTGCACGCACCTGCACGGATTCAAACAGGGCCCGGTGGGGGTATTTGTTTGCTGCCTGAACGGATTTCAACAGGGCCCAGGGGTGGGGGGCTTTGTTTGCTGGCTGCACGCACCTGCATGGATTCAAACAGGGCCTGGGGCCCGGTGGGGGGGTTTGTTTGCTGCCTGCATGGATTTCAACAGGGCCCAGGACTGGGGGACTTTGTTTGCTGGCTGCACGCACCTGCACGGATTCAAACAGGGCCCGGTGGGGGGATTTGTTTGCTGCCTGCATGGATTTCAACAGGGCCCAGGGCTGGGGGACTTTGTTTGCTGCCTGCACGGATTTCAACAGGGCCCAGGGGTGGGGGGCTTTGTTTGCTGGCTGCACGCACCTGCACGGATTCAAACAGGGCCCGGTGGGGGGATTTGTTTGCTGCCTGCATGGATTTCAACAGGGCCCAGGGGTGGGGGGCTTTGTTTGCTGGCTGCACGCACCTGCACAGATTCAAACAGGGCCCGGTGGGGGGATTTGTTTGCTGCCTGCACGGATTTCAACAGGGCCCAGGGCTGGGGGACTTTGTTTGCTGGCTGCACGCACCTGCACGGATTCAAACAGGGCCCAGTGGGGGGATTTGTTTGCTGCCTGCACGGATTTCAACAGGGCCCAGGGGTGGGGGGCTTTGTTTGCTGGCTGCACGCACCTGCGCGGATTCAAACAGGGCCCGGTGGGGGGATTTGTTTGCCGCCTGCATGGATTTCAACAGGGCCCAGGGGTGGGGGGCTTTGTTTGCTGGCTGCACGCACCTGCATGAATTCAAACAGGACCCGGGGCCCGGTGGGGGGGTTTGTTTGCTGCCTGCATGGATTTCAACAGGGCTCAGGGCTGGGGGACTTTGTTTGCTGGCTGCACGCACCTGCACGGATTCAAACAGGGCCCGGCGGGGGGATTTGTTTGCTGCCTGCATGGATTTCAACAGGGCCCAGGGGTGGGGGGCTTTGTTTGCTGGCTGCACGCACCTGCACGGATTCAAACAGGGCCCGGTGGGGGTATTTGTTTGCTGCCTGAACGGATTTCAACAGGGCCCAGGGGTGGGGGGCTTTGTTTGCTGGCTGCACGCACCTGCATGGATTCAAACAGGGCCTGGGGCCCGGTGGGGGGGTTTGTTTGCTGCCTGCATGGATTTCAACAGGGCCCAGGACTGGGGGACTTTGTTTGCTGGCTGCACGCACCTGCATGGATTCAAACAGGGCCCGGTGGGGGGATTTGTTTGCTGCCTGCAAAGATTTCAACAGGGCCCAGGGGTGGGGGGTTTGTTTGCTGCCTGCACGGGCAGGACACGGGCACAAAGCTGGACACAGGGGCACAAAGCTGGACACAGGGGCACAAAGCTGGACACAGGGGCAAAAAGCTGGACACAGGGGCACAAAGCTGGACACAGGGGCACAAAGCTGGACACAGGGCATGACTGGAGACACGGGGCAGGATGACAGACATGGCGGCATGACTGGAGACACTGGAGCATGACTGGAGACACTGGGGCATGACTGGAGACACTGGGGCATGACTGGAGACACTGGGGCATGACTGGAGACAGATGGGGCTGGATTGGAAACAGATGGGGCAGAATGGAGACACGGGGCATGATTGGAGACGGGGCAGGGTTGGAGAGATCATGCGGGATCATGGGGCAGGATGGATACGATGGAGACAGATGGGGCAGGATGGGGAGATCATATGGGGTAGAATGGATACTCATTAGGGCAGGATGGGAGAACATATGGCTGGAGCTAGGAATGAGATAAACGGGGCTAGGATGGGGATATTATTATCATAGGGGCTAAGTAAGGGATATTATTACTGCAGTGATGTATTTATTTTATTTTTTGAGTATACTGTTTTAAATGGGGGGGCGGTCCTGTTACTGTGTAGAATGACAATATATCGCCTTTTTTTCTTCATGTGGTGTAATGTAGAAGTTGGGAAAATTAAGTAATATGATCTGCAAGTGGAACTCGAGATAACGGTGTTATTTCCTGCAGAGATGAGTCCTGGCTGGAAGAAATGATGGCGGTCTGTGCTGGATGAAAGATGAAGGACTTCACCTAGAGACGTCACTGGTGAGTCAGTGTTACCTATACACTGACACTATACACTGTATACTATATACAGAGCTCCTGTATATAATGTCACCAGTGATCACTGTATTACCTATACACTATATACAGAGCTCCAGTGTATAATGTCACTGGTGATCACTGTATTACCTGTACACAGACACTGCATACTAAGTACAGATCTCCTGTGTATAATGGCACTGATGGTGATAGTATTGTGGGTTTTTTTTATTATTGATCAGTATTGTAGTATTCAGTTACTATGTGGTGGTAATATGTGGTCTGGTCATGATGTAGCGGTATTTGTTCCTTGTATTTGATATTATTCAATCACTGTGGTGGTAATATGTCATCTGGTCATGGTGCTGTGGTATTTGTTCCTTGTATGTGGTATTATAGGTCATTTTAAAAATTGAAAAATAAATAAAAATATACCTATATTGTATTGCATATTTTAACAAATATTTAATAGGTTACAGTAGAGTAGAGCCTGGCCAAAAGTGTCTACCTTGTCATTTTGGTGGCTTAAAAAATCTTTTGGCCAAAACAAAAGCTGCTGGCTATACGTGTGATCTGGTGATGGGAACTGTCAGTGTGTGAAAGGTGAGAAGTGGAGATTTTCCAAGAGAGAGCGGTGGGACTGTGGACAGTTTGAGGGGTGGAGCGTGGAGGCGGGGCTGGGGTGGAGCCTGGGCAGAGTCTCAAGGGGGCCCCGAAAATTTTGCCAGTATGGGGCCCCGAAATTTCTAGTGGCAGCCCTGGGGAGACAGTTTGAAAAATCAGGCCCACTGTATTATACTACACAGTTTGAGTGTCAGAAAGTGGCTGACAGATATGCCACAAACAGGAATGTCGCAGATGCCCTTAGTGGCAATAAAAATTTCCCTTTATAGGTGTGGGAGACTGCTGGGAAAATCAGGCACACTGTATTACACTACACAGTTTCAGTGGCAGACAGTGGCTAGCAGATATATAAAACAAAAAAAGGGACTGTGCTACAATAACAATCTCCCTACAATGATCTCAGGACAAGTATGGCAGCCACCAGTAAAAAGGACTGCTGCACACAAAAGTGTGGACAAACAAAGAAACAATAGAACTGTGCAGAAAGGAGCAACATGATTTTTGCTTTGAAAAAAGCAGTTGGTTTGCACAGTGGCATACAAATAGCAATGCAGCTATCAGGGAGCCTTATAAGCTACAGAGCTGATGCCCAGATATGTAGCCTCCACTGTCCCTGCAAAGAAAAGATGGTGTTGGACAGTGGAAATCGCTACAGCACAAGCGGTTTGGGGGTTAATCTTCCCTCCCTAACGCTATCACTTTTTCTGAAGAAGCGGCAGCAACCTCTCCCTATGCTACGATCGGCAGAAGTAAGATGGCAGTCGGCGTGCACGCCCCTTTATTGCCCCTGTGACGCCTCTGAAAGCAAGCCAATCACTGTAATGCCCTTCTCTAAGATGGTGGGGACTGAGACCTATGTCATCACGCTGCCCACACTCTGCATTCACCTTCATTGGCTGAGAAATGGCGCTTAAAGCGTCATACGAAACGGGACTTTGGCGCACAGCTCTCCGACCTCATGGCCGATCCCACAGTGGGATCGGGTCGGGTTTCACAAAACCCGACTTTGCTAAAAGTCGGCAACTTTTGAAATTGTTCGATCCGTTTCACTCAACCCTAGTGGTCATAGCTTGTAAAGTGTACAGCGTGGTTAAATTTGGTAAGGTATGACTTTGTTGCAGTTGTAGTTACAATTATTAAGAACATACTGGGAGTTGTAAATTCATGCAATATAATTATATATATATAAATATATACACTGTGTTCCAAATTATTATGCACATAGAGTTTGAGAGGGATAAGGTTAGAATTTTTTTGTTTGTCATTTAAACTCATTGATGGTGATGTGTGTCGGGGCTCTTTATATCACTGAAAGCAATTGCAGATACCTGTGCATATTAGTTTGGCAGGTGTGTCCAAATAAAGGCAAGACTACTTAAGAAGGCTGTTCCACATTATTACGCAGCCTACATTTTTTGCCAAAATGGGAAAGAAAAAGGATGTGTCGCCTGCTGAGAAGCAACAAATTGTGGAGTATTTAGGTCAAGTCCTGTCTACAATCAACATTGCCAAGACACTTCATCGTGATCATCGCACAATCAAGAAGTATGTAGCTGATTCCCAGCACACACGTGTGCGAGCTGATAAGGAAAAATTGAGGACTCTTTCCAACAGGCAATTGCATAAGGTTAAAAGAGCAGCTGTAAAAATGCCTTGTCATAGCAGCAGACAAGTTTTTGAAGCTGCTGGTGCCTCCAACGTCCCCAGAACAACAAGATGCAGGGTCCTTCAGAGGTTTGCAGCTGTGCGTAAGCCATCCTGTCGACCACCTCTATCCACTGCACACAAGCAGAAACAGCTCCAGTGGGCCAAACGATACATGAAGACTGACTTCCAAACTGTTTTGTTCACCGATGAGTGCCGTGCAACGCTCGATGGTCCAGATGGATGGAGTGGAGGATGGCTGGTTGATGGACACCCCATGAAAACACGGCTAAGGCGCCAACAAGGAGGAGGTGGAGTAATGTTTTGGGCTGGAATCATGGGGAGAGAGATTGTCGGCCCCTTTATGATCCCTGAAGGGGTGAGGATGAACTCCATAATCTATGTGGAGTTTCTAAAACAACACTTCCTGCCATGGTTCACGAGGAAAAACCGTGCTTTCCGCAGCAAGATCATTTTCATGCATTATAATGCACCGTCTCATGCTGCAAAAAACACATCTGCATCTCTGGCTGCTATGGGCATAAAAGAGGACTAACTTATGGTGTGGCCACCATCTTCCCCTGACCTCAACCCCATTGAGAACCTCTGGAGCATCATCAAAAGGAGTGTCTATGATGGCGGGAGGCAGTTCACATCTAAGCAACAGCTCTGGGAGGGTATTATGTCCACATGCAAAACAATTGAAGCAGAAACCATCCAAAAACTGACAAATTCAATGGACGAGAGAGTTCAGAAGCTTCTTTCGGACAAGGGGTCCTATGTGCAAATGTAACATCGCCTAGAATAAAGTTTTCACTTGAAAACTGTTTGATTTCATTTTGTAATAAGCTGATAATGCTTATAACTTCACAATTGACCATTTTTTTGTTCAAAATAAAAAAAAAAGGTTGAAAACTCTGCTGTGCATAATAATTTGGAACGTGCATTTTGAGTGTTTATTTTTTTTTAAAGTTTACTGTTTTCATAGGCAGTTTGTTCCAAAACATTGCAATTATACTAGAATAGTAGATGAATGGAAAATAACAATGACTGCATTTCAGATAGGTAATTTAGAGAAAATATGAGGAAATATTATTTGCATAATAATTTGGAACACAGTATATATGCAGGTCCTTCTCAAAAAATTAGCATATAGTGTTAAATTTCATTATTTACCATAATGTAATGATTACAATTAAACTTTCATATATTATAGATTCATTATCCACCAACTGAAATTTGTCAGGTCTTTTATTGTTTTAATACTGATGATTTTGGCATACAACTCCTGATAACCCAAAAAACCTGTCTCAATAAATTAGCATATTTCACCCGTCCAATCAAATAAAAGTGTTTTTTAATAACAAACAAAAAAACCATCAAATAATAATGTTCAGTTATGCACTCAATACTTGGTCGGGAATCCTTTGGCAGAAATGACTGCTTCAATGCGGCGTGGCATGGAGGCAATCAGCCTGTGACACTGCTGAGATGTTATGGAGGCCCAGGATGCTTCAATAGCGGCCTTAAGCTCATCCAGAGTGTTGGGTCTTGCGTCTCTCAACTTTCTCTTCACAATATCCCACAGATTCTCTATGGGGTTCAGGTCAGGAGAGTTGGCAGGCCAATTGAGCACAGTAATACCATGGTCAGTAAACCATTTACCAGTGGTTTTGGCACTGTGAGCAGGTGGCAGGTCGTGCTGAAAAATGAAATCTTCATCTCCATAAAGCATTTCAGCCGAGGGAAGCATGAAGTGCTCCAAAATCTCCTGATAGCTAGCTGCATTGACCCTGCCCTTGATGAAACACAGTGGACCAACACCAGCAGCTGACATGGCACCCCACACCATCACTGACTGTGGGTACTTGACACTGGACTTCAGGCATTTTGGCATTTCCTTCTCCCCAGTCTTCTTCCAGACTCTGGCACCTTGATTTCCGAATGACATGCAAAATTTGCTTTCATCAGAAAAAAGTACTTGGGACCACTTAGCAACAGTCCAGTGCTGCTTCTCTGTAGCCCAGGTCAGGCGCTTCTGCCGCTGTTTATGGTTCAAAAGTGGCTTTACCTGGGGAATGCGGCACCTGTAGCCCATTTCCTGCACACGCCTGTGCACGGTGGCTCTGGATGTTTCCACACCAGACTCAGTCCACTGCTTCCTCAGGTTCCCCAAGGTCTGGAATCGGTCCTTCTCCACAATCTTCCTCAGGGTCCGGTCACCTCTTCTCGTTGTACAGCGTTTTCTGCCACATTTTTGCCTTCCAACAGACTTACCATTGAGGTGCCTTGATATAGCACTCTGGGAACAGCCTATTTGTTGAGAAATTTCTTTCTGGGTCTTACCCTCTTGCTTGAGGGTGTCAATGATGGCCTTCTTGACATCTGTCAGGTCGCTAGTCTTACCCATGATGGGGGTTTTGAGTAATGAACCAGGCAGGGAGTTTTTAAAAGCCTCAGGTATCTTTTGCATGTGTTTAGAGTTAATTAGTTGATTCAGAAGATTAGGGTAATAGGTCGTTTAGAGAACCTTTTCTTGATATGCTAATTTATTGAGACAGGTTTTTTGGGTTATCAGGAGTTGTAGGCCAAAATCATCAGTATTAAAACAATAAAAGACCTGACAAATTTCAGTTGGTGGATAATGAATCTATAATATATGAAAGTTTAATTGTAATCATTACATTATGGTAAATAATGAAATTTAACACTATATGCTAATTTTTTGAGAAGGACCTGTATATATAGGGGCTGACATGACATTGCAATTGTTTGGTATACTAAGCTTGTTGATGCATTCATGTGCTGATGATGAATCTGGTTATAAATAGTGTTGAGCATTCCGATACCGCAAGTATCGGGTATCGGCCGATACTTAGCGGTATCGGAATTCCGATACCGAGATCCGATACTTGCCGCGTATCGGATACCGGAATCGGAAATTCCCAGGATTCAAACTGCACAACTTTGTACGAAATCAGCCAATGAGACTGATTCCAAGTGTGGGCACATCCTGTTCAGCATGGAGGGCCTGAAACTACTGGCAAGGCTGTGATTGGCTGCTGACATGATGTCATGATGCAGTTTAAAAGTCGCTGGCGCCATTTTGCGCTCACTCTGCTGTGAATTCAGTTAGTGACAGGACGCTGTTTGCTGACTGAGGGCCAGTTTAGAGATAGCGATTTGCTTCTTTTGTGCTTTTCCAAGGCTAATTTAGCAACCGCTGTGTTCACCTACTAATCACCTTGCTTTTGCCTTGTAGCGCTGTTTTCACAGCGATCTGCAAGGTCTGTGTGTGTGTGTGTGTGTGAGTGCAGCCCACTCTCTAGTCTGAGTGCAGCCACATAGGCCATCCATAGCTGGTTGTATTCAGTTCAGGGAGGGTGGTTCATTGCCTCATACTGTTTTTTTTTTTTTTTTTTTCCAAGTAGTGTAGTCTGCTGCTAATTTTTTCAAAAAAATCCTATTAGTGTCTTTCCACCCGTCTCCAGCTAATTTGTGGAAAAACACTACATAGGATAACGTAGAGGAGGGTTTTTGGGCCTTGCAGCGCCGTTTACGGCTGTCTGCATGGTCTCCGTGTGACTGCAGCTCGCCCTGTAGTCTGTGTGCAGCCATAGCCTGGTTGTCTCCAGCTCAGGGTTCTTCACTGCGTCATACCGTAAAATTAATTTTCCTTTTCTTTTAAGTAGTGCAGGCTGCTGCACATTTTTTCAAAAAATTCCTATTAGTGTCTTTCCACCCGTCTCCAGCTAACTTGTGGAAAAACACTACATAGGATAACGTAGAGGAGGGTTTTTGGGCCTTGCAGCGCCGTTTACGGCTGTCTGCATGGTCTCCGTGTGACTGCAGCTCTCTCTGTTGTCAGTTCAGCCCCCAAAAAATAAATAAATAATAAAGTTCACCAAACACAAAAGTGACACCACTTTACATTTGTGTAGGCCACATTAGCTCATATTAAAGTCTAGTCCACACTTTAGAAAATTAGTGTTTCTTATACCTGTTAGGAGTTGTTCAGGAATAAGCACACAAAGCCGTTAGTACTTTTCTGCTTATCTTTATCAGTCAACCAAGATGAAGAAGGCAGTGAGTAAGGCACGTGGGCGTGGGCGCGGAGCAGGGAGGGGACGTGGGGATTCTGTGCCTGCTGCGGGCACCGGTGACTCATCAGCACCCACTTTCACCAGGGAACAGTCATTCATGCGCAGCTTTGTCGCAGAGCGCCGTACACCGCTGCTGCGTGAAGAACAAATTGAAGCCGTTGTCGGATGGATGGCAGCTAATGCATCAACTTCAATTAGTGCCACATCCTCTCAGACACAGAGCACTGGAGAGCAGCCATCTGTCTCTTCACCACCTGCCAAATTGCCCAGGCAGACAGAGAGCCCAGGACAGGAGCCGTCTCTACTTCTGTTCTCTGAATCTCTTGGCTTGGAAACAGGGGGCCAGCCAAGCAGCATTGGAGAAATGGAAGAAGAGGCAGGGTGCAGTGATGCCCAACAGCTTTTTCTCTCTGAGTCTGAAGAGGCGGGTGGGCCAGTGGCTCCGGTCACCACATCGCAGGCCGCATCAGCTGATGATGACACTCAGGTGCCACTTACTGGTGCGTGCTCTGCTGCTGAGACTACCCAGGAGGAGCAGTTGGGGGCAGAGGGTAGTGTAGATGATGAGGTCCTTGACCCATCTTGGCGTGAGGGACAGGAAGGTGGTGGGAGCAGCTCTGAGGAAGAGATTCCCCGTACGGCCCAAAGAGGGAGAGGGAGGGGGAAGACTGCGGATCCTGCAGCCTCCGCTTTGGCACCCGTTAGGAGCATGTCTCTTCCAAAAGCCAAAAAGTGCGCTCCCAAGACTTGCAGTGCCTGGTCCTTTTTTGACACAGTTGCAGATGACATTTGCTATGTCAAATGCAAGGTGTGTCATCACAAAGTCAAAAGAGGTCGAAATGTCAGCAACCTCAATACCTCCAACATGTGGAAACATGTGCGCACCAGGCACGCGGCGGAGTTAGAAAAACACACTGAAGAGCTAGGCCAACCAACAGCGGCAGCTACCACCTCTTCAGCTCGTGTTGCCTCTTCCTCCAGCTCACACGCAGCTGGTTCGGCTTCCTCCCAGGAACACCGTGGAAGAACCTATGGCCTTGTTGTCCAGAGACCCGCTGTAATTCCACCCGCAGCACCACTTTCCCAGTCATCCACACACTCCCAGCCCAGTCTACAGCCATCGGTAGTACAGGCATGGGAGAAAAGGAGGCCTTTCTCGTCAAACCACCCACGAGCACAGGCTCTGACTGCAGGCATTGCCAAACTTCTGTCACTGGAAATGCTGTCATTCAGGCTGGTGGAGACTGACAGCTTCCGTGACTTGATGTCATTGGCAGTCCCACAGTACAATGTGCCCAGCCGCTTTTACTTCAGCAGGCAAGCCGTCCCTGCCCTGCACAAGCATGTGGAGGGACACATAAAACACGCGCTACTGAATGCCATCAGTAGCAAGGTCCACCTGACCACCGATGCGTGGACCAGTCAACATGGACAGGGGCGATACCTTTCCCTCACTGCCCATTGGGTTAATGTCGTTGAGCCGGGTACAGACCGTGCGAGTGGCGCAGGACATGTCCTGCCCACTCCAAGGATTGCAGGAATCCATTCTGTACGCATTGACTCCTCCTCTTACACCAGTTCCTCAGAATCATCGCTGCAGGAGCCGTCACAGTCCACCTCCACATGGACCCGTGATGAACGTTTACCTGTTACGACCCACATGAGCACAGCCGTGGCCAAACGTCAACAGGCCGTCTTGAAATTAATTTATTTGGGGAATCGAAGCCACACAGCGCAGGAGCTCTTGAATGCCATCAAGCAGGAGAGCGATGTGTGGTTTGTGCCAGCGAATCTCCAGCCAGGCATGGTAGTGTGTGATAATGGCCGAAATCTGGTGGCAGCTCTGGGCCTCGGCAACCTCACTCACATCCCATGTCTGGCACATGTGCTCAATTTGGTCGTGCAGAGTTTTTTGAGGGACTATCCGGATCTTGATGCACTGCTGCACAAGGTTCGCCTAGAGTGTGCTCACTTGCGGCGTTCCAGCACGGCAAAAGCGCGCATTGCGGCTCTGCAGCGCCGACACCGCCTGCCGGAACATCGCATCATATGTGACCTACCTACCAGGTGGAATTCCACGTTACATATGTTGGAGCGGTTGTGTGAGCAGCAGCAAGCTGTAATGGAGTACCAGCTGCATCAGGCGCAAAGAAGTCGCACTCCGCGCCGTTCAGACTTCACAACCACAGAGTGGGCCACTATGAAGGACGTCTGCCAGGTTTTGCGTCCCTTCGATTATTCCACACGGATGGCGAGTGCAGATGATGCACTAGTCAGCATGACTGTCCCCCTTATCTGCCTGCTTGAAAAATCACTGCAAGCGCTAAGGGATGATGTTGTGGAAGAGGTGGAGGATGAGGATTCACCATTTCCATCACCTTCTGGACAGTCAGCGCCACGTGGTTCCTCACAAACGCGTAGGCAGGGGACAGTTTGTGAGGAGGATGAGGAGGAGTCAATGGAGGAGGAAGACATCCGTCCAGAGGAGGGAGTTACACAATTGTCCAGTACTCAGTGTGTACAGCGAGGGTGGGGTGATGACGAGCGGGCAGAGATCACGCCTCCAGCAGGGGACAGCGTTTCTTGGGCAGTTGGCAGTCTGCAGCACATGGTGGATTACATGCTGCAGTGCCTGAGAAACGACCGCCGCATCGCCCACATTCTCAACATGTCTGATTATTGGGTGTTCACCCTCCTCGATCCTCGCTACCGGGACAACGTAGAAAGCCTCATCACACCGTTGAACCGGGAGCGAAAAATGCGGGAGTACCAAGACACACTGGTGAATTCCATCATCTTCTCCATTCCAAGTGAGAGAAGTGCTGCTAGTGCATTACAAAGCAGCTCAGTGCGTCCAGGCAGTGGTGGAGGCTCTGCACAAAGAGGGAGCAGAAGTAGTGCCTCTGCCCAAGGCAAGACCAGTATGGCCGAACTGTGGCACAGTTTTCTGTGCCCGCCACAAAAGTCTCCACCATCACAGACGGCTCCAGTCAGCAGGAGGCAACGGTTCCGTCAGATGGTGACAGACTACATGTCTTGCCCTCTTGCTGTACTCCCAGACGGCTCTTCCCCTTTCAAGTTTTGGGTCTCAAAGCTGGATACATGGCCAGAGCTAAGCCAGTATGCATTGGAGGTGCTGGCTTGCACTGTGGCTAGTGTATTATCGGAACGTGTCTTTAGTGCTGCAGGTGGTGTACTAACTGACCGTCGCATGCGACTATCCTCCGATAACATTGACCGGCTTACTTTCCTGAAAATGAACAAGGCCTGGATCTCTCAGGAATTTGCCACTCCTCTTCCTGATTAAATAATTAGGTCACTGTCTACGTTATCCAGGTCTCCTGTTGTGTTCATCTTTCTACCACCTGAACTTAAATTCCTGGGCTCCAACACCGCCAGTTGAGGCTCAGAAGTGCCGTCTGCACAGTCAAAACATACGACCCAGTGTTATTGGGTTTCAGTAACGTCAGCTGATCCCCAGCTGTGTAGCCGGCAATGTGTCCTGCGACCGCCACGCTGACACAACAACTGAAATGTAAGGGAACCTGTCCCCCCCCCCAAGGCATTTGTTACTGAAAGAGCCACCTTGTGCAGCAGTAATGCTGCACAAGGAAAAGGTAGCTATTTTTGTTTAGCTCCTTGTACACGCAGAACTTAACACTTATAAAATGTGTCCACTGATACCGTAAAACCGTCCCGGAGGTGGGACTTTCCTTCGTAATATGACGCAGCACAGCCGTCATTCCTACCCCCTTGGCGCCGTGCCCCGGCTCCTCAGCGTTGTTTGATTCCGTCCCGGAGCCTGCGCTGTTATGTTATCCTTTGGCCAGGCACACTTAGCGCTGCCCGTCTTCTGACATCATTTGGTGTCAGGATGGCTGCGCCTGTGCGGCCGCGCTGGCCGAGAGCCCGCCTCGCAGTGTCTTCTGATTTAATCCCACTGGGGGCCTGAGATCTATGGACATGCGCAGTGCATATCTGAACCTCCACCTCTCACTCATCTCCCTACGGCTTCTTCAGACTGTGCGGTGTCAGCTGGTCCCTAATAGCATGCCACGGCCGTGACACCGCACAGTCTTAAGAAGCCGTAGGGAGGGGAGTGAGAGGCGAGGATATGCACTGCGCATGGCCATGGATCCCAGGCCCGCGGTGGGATTACATTAGACGACACTGCGAGGCGGGCATTCGGCCAGCGCGTCCGCACAGGCGCAGCCAGCCTGACACCAAATGATGTCAGAAGATGGGCAGCGCTAAGTGTGCCTGGCCAAGGGATAACATAACAGCGCAGGCTCCGGGACGGAATCAAACAACGCTGAGGAGCCGTGGCACGGCGCCAAGGGGGTAAGAATGACGGCTGTGCTGCGTCACATTATGCACATTATGAAGGAAAGTCCCACCTCCGAGATGGTCTCACGGTTTCAGGGGACACATTTTATAAGTGTTTAGTTCTGTGTTTGCAAGGAGCATAATGAAAAGAGCCACCTTTTCCTTTTGCATCTTTTGTGCTGCACAAGCTGGCTCTTTCAGCTACAAACGCCTTGGGGGGGGTTAAAGGTTCCCTTTCGACTTTCTCCAATCAGGCTTCGGCCTACATTGTGTTCCTCTGCTTTTCCTGCTGTCCCTGGGCTCCAACACCGCTAGTTGCCATCCAGAAGTGCTGTCCGCACAGTCCCAACAGTCCCTCCTCTGTTATTGGGGTTCAGTAACGTCAGCTGTTCCCCAGCTGTGTGTGTGGCAATCCCTCCTATCTCCTCCACCTCCTCCTCCTCCTGTCCCTGGGCTCCAACGCCGCTAGTTGCCGTCCAGAAGTGCTGTCCGCACAGTCCCAACAGTCCCTCCTCTGTTATTGGGGTTCAGTAACGTCAGCTGTTCCCCTGCTGTGTGTGTGGCAATCCCTCCTATCTCCTCCACCTCCTCCTCCTGTCCCTGGGCTCCAACACCGCTAGTTGTTGCCTGGTAGTGCTGTACGCACAGTCCCAACAGTCCCTCCTCTGTTATTGGGGTTCAGTAACGTCAGCTGTTCCCCAGCTGTGTGTGTGGCAATCCCTCCTATCTCCTCCACCTCCTCCTCCTGTCCCTGGGCTCCAACACCGCTAGTTGCCGTCCAGAGGTGTTGCCCGCACAGTCCCAACAGTCCCTCCTCTGTTATTGGGGTTCAGTAACGTCAGCTGTTCCCCTGCTGTGTGTGTGGCAATCCCTCCTATCTCCTCCACCTCCTCCTCCTCCTCCTGTCCCTGGGCTCCAACACCGCTGGTTGTTGCCTGGTAGTGCTGTATGCACAGTCCCAACAGTCCCTCCTCTGTTATTGGGGTTCAGTAACGTCAGCTGTTCCCCTGCTGTGTGTGTGGCAATCCCTCCTATCTCCTCCACCTCCTTCTCCTGTCCCTGGGCTCCAACACCGCTAGTTGTTGCCTGGTAGTGCTGTACGCACAGTCCCAACAGTCCCTCCTCTGTTATTGGGGTTCAGTAACATCAGCTGTTCCCCAGCTGTGTGTGTGGCAATCCCTCCTATCTCCTCCACCTCCTCCTCCTCCTGTCCCTGGGCTCCAACACCGCTAGTTGCCGTCCAGAAGTGCTGCCCGCACAGTCCCAACAGTCCCTCCTCTGTTATTGGGGTTCAGTAACTTCAGCTGTTCCCCTGCTGTGTGTGTGGCAATCCCTCCTATCTCCTCCACCTCCTCCTCCTCCTCCTGTCCCTGGGCTCCAACACCGCTAGTTGTTGCCTGGTAGTGCTGTACGCACAGTCCCAACAGTCCCTCCTCTGTTATTGGGGTTCAGTAACGTCAGCTGTTCCCCTGCTGTGTGTGTGGCAATCCCTCCTATCTCCTCCACCTCCTCCTCCTGTCCCTGGGCTCCAACACCGCTAGTTGTTGCCTGGTAGTGCTGTACGCACAGTCCCAACAGTCCCTCCTCTGTTATTGGGGTTCAGTAACGTCAGCTGTTCCCCAGCTGTGTGTGTGGCAATCCCTCCTATCTCCTCCACCTCCTCCTCCTCCTGTCCCTGGGCTCCAAAACCGCTAGTTGCCATCCAGAAGTGCTGCCCGCACAGTCCCAACAGTCCCTCCTCTGTTATTGGGGTTCAGTAACGTCAGCTGTTCCCCAGCTGTGTGTGTGGCAATCCCTCCTATATCCTCCACCTCCTCCTCCTCCTGTCCCTGGGCTCCAACACCGCTAGTTGCCGTCCAGAAGTGCTGCCCGCACAGTCCCAACAGTCCCTCCTCTGTTATTGGGGTTCAGTAACGTCAGCTGTTCCCCAGCTGTGTGTGTGGCAATCCCTCCTATCTCCTCCACCTCCTCCTCCTCCTGTCCCTGGGCTCCAACACCGCTAGTTGCCGTCCAGAATTGCTGTCTGCACAGAGCCAAACACCTTGCCAATGTGTTAGTGGGGTTCAGTAATGCCTGCTGCTCCCCTGCTGTGTATACGGCAACGTGTCCTGCGACCGCCACACAGGCACAACAAGTTAAATTTAAGGGAACCTGTCCCCCCCCCCCCCAGGCGTTTGTTACTGAAGGAGACACCTTGTGCAGCAGTAATGATGCAAAGGGAAAAAGTGCCTCTTTTCATGGTGCTCCTTGCACATGCTGAACCTAACACTTATGAAATGTGTCCCCTCACACGGTTAAACCGTCCGGTCGGTGGAACTTTCCTTTGTCATGTGACGCAGCACAGCCGTCATTCTTACCCCCTTGGCGCCGTGCGCCTCTTCCTCAGCGTTGTTTGGATCTGTCACGGAGTCTGCGCTGTTATGTTATCCCTTGGCCAGGCACACTTAGCGCTGCCCGTCTTCTGACATCACTTGGTGTCAGGATGGCTGCGCCTGTGCGGCCGCGCTGGACGAGATCCCGCCTCGTAGTGTCTTCTGATTTAATCCCACTGCGGACCTGTGATCCATGGACATTAGCAGTGCATATCTGAACCTCCGACTCTCACTCATCTCCCTACGCCTTCTTCAGACTGTGCGCTGTCAGCTGATCCCTAATAGCATGCCACGGCCGTGACGCCGCACAGTCTGAACAAGCCGTAGGGAGGGGAGTGAGAGGCGAGGATATGCACTGCTCATGCCCATGGATCACAGGTCCGCAGAGTGATTACATTAGATGACACAGCGAGGCGGGATCTCGTCCAGCGCGGCCGCACAGGCGCAGCCATCCTGACACCAAATGATGTCAGAAGACGGGCAGCGCTAAGTGTGCCTGACCAAGGGATAACATAACAGCGCAGACTCCGGGACAGGTTCAAACAACGCTGAGGAGGAGGCGCACGGCGCCAAGGGGGTAAGAATGACGGCTGTGCTGCGTCACATGACAAAGGAAAGTTCCACCGACCGGACGGTTTAACCGTGTGAGGGGACACATTTCAAAAGTGTTAGGTTCAGCATGTGCAAGGACCATAATTAAAAGAGCTAAGTTTACCTTTGCCAGCATTAGTGCTGTACAAGATGGCTCTTTCAGCTACAAACGCCTGGGGGGGTTAAAGGTTCCCTTTCAACTTGCTCCAGTGCAGGCTGCGGCCTACACTCTGCTCCACCTGCAGAGCCCGGGCTCCATCACCGCTAGTTGCTGTCCGGAAGTGCTGGCTGCACAGAGAAAAACACCTCGCCAATGTGTCAGTGGGGTTCAGCACCGCCAGCTGTTCCCCTGCTGTGTAGCCGGCAACGTGTCCTGCAACAGCCACGCAGACACAACAGACCCAAAGCTGCCGCCAGTGCAGGCTTCGGCCTACACTATGCTCCCCCTGCTCCTCCTGCTGACCCTGGGCTCTAACACCGCCAGTTGGTGCCCGGTACTGCTAGCTGCACAGAGAAAAACACCAGCCAATGTGTCAGTGGGGTTCAGCACCGCCAGCTGTTCCCCTGCTGTGCAGCCGGCAACGTGTCCTGCAACAGCCACGCAGACACAAGAACTGAAATTGAAGGGAACCTGTCCCCCCTCCCCCAGGCGTTTGTATGTTTTCCAGCCACCTTGTACAGCAGTAATGCTGCATGTGTGCAAGGTGGCTCATAAACGTATTCTCCTCGCACATGTGGAACTGAAAACACGTCTAAAATGTGTCCTCTGTGACCATTAAACCGTCCCTGAGGTGTGACTTTCCTTTGTAATGACACGCTGCAACCCCCTTGGTAGCGCTGCCCGTCTTCTGACATCATTGTTTGGCTGGCTGCGCCTCTGCGGCCGCCCTGCCCGACACAACGCCCCTCGGTGTCTTATTTATTTGGACTGCGAGGGTGTGATTGACGGGCATGAGCAGTGCATATCTTCGCCTGTTGTCACTCATCTCCTTCCGCCTTCTTCAGACTGTGCGGCTTCATGGCCGTGGCATGCGATAAGGGATCAGCTGACGCCGCACACTGAAGCGGGTGTAAGGACCCGAGTGTGAGAGGCGAACATATGTACTGCGCCAGGCCATGAATCCCAGCCCCGCAGTGTTTTAACAATGTTAAGACACTGCGGGGCTGGGATTCATGGTCATCGCGAACCGCACCGGCCGACATTAAATGATGTCAGAAGATGGGCAGCGCTAACAGCGCTAGGCCAAGGGATAACACGACAGCGCAGACTCCTGTACAGCAAATAACAATGCTCAGGAGGCTGCACCCAGCACCAAGGTGGGATTCTTGACATCTGTGCTGCGTCTCATTACGAAGGGAACTCGCGCCTCCAACACAGTTTGACTGTATAAAGGGCTAAATGTTATACGTGTTTCATTCAGCGTGTGCAAGGAGAAAAATTAAAAGAGCAACCTTTGACTTGTGCAGCACTACTGCTGCATAAGCTGTGTCTCTTCTAGTTTGGAACACCTGAGGGGGGGTTTAAGGTTACCTTTGAAATTGGTTCAATTAGGCTTCGGCCTACACTCCGCTCCCTCTCCTCCTCCTGCTGACCCTGGGCTCTAACACCGCCAGTTGTGGCCCAGATGTGCTGGCTGCACAGATAAAAACACCTCGCCAATGTGTCAGTGGGGTTCAGCACCGCCAGCTGTTCCCCTGCTGTGTAGCCGGCAACGTGTCCTGCAACTGCCACGCAGACACAACAGACCCAAAGCTGCCGCCAGTGCAGGCTTCGGCCTACACTCTGCTCCCTCTCCTCCTGCTGACCCTGGGCTCTAACACCTCCAGTTGGGGCCCGGTACTGCTAGCTGCACAGAGAAAAACACCAGCCAATGTGTCAGTGGGGTTCAGCACCGCCAGCTGTTCCCCTGCTGTGCAGCCGGCAACGTGTCCGGCAACAGCCACGCAGACACAAGAACTGAAATTGAAGGGAACCTGTCCCCCCTCCCCCAGGCGTTTGTATGTTTTCCAGCCACCTTGTACAGCAGTAATGCTGCATGTGTGCAAGGTGGCTCATAAACGTATTCTCCTCGCACATGTGGAACTGAAAACACGTCTAAAATGTGTCCTCTGTGTGACCATTTAACCGTCCCGGAGGTGTGATTTTCCTTTGTAATGACACGCTGCAACCCCCTTGGTAGCGCTGCCCGTCTTCTGGCATCATTGTTTGGCTGCCTGCGCCTCTGCGGCCGCCCTGACCCACACAAAGCTCCTCGGTGTCTTATTTATTTGGACTGCGAGGGTGTGATTGACGGGCATGAGCAGTGCATATCTTTGCCTGTTGTCACTCATCTCCTTCCGCCTTCTTCAGACTGTGCGGCTTCATGGCTGTGGCATGCGATAAGCGATCAGCTGACGCCGCACAGTCTGAAGCGGGTGTAAGGACCCGAGTGTGAGAGGCGAACATATGTACTGTGCCAGGCCATGAATCCCAGCCCCGCAGTGTTTTAACAATGTTAAGACACTGCGGGGCTGGGATTCATGGTCATCGCGAACTGCACCGGCCGACATTAAATGATGTCAGAAGATGGGCAGCGCTAACAGCGCTAGGCCAAGGGATAACACGACAGCGCAGACTCCTGTACAGCAAATAACAACGCTCAGGAGGCTGCACCCAGCACCAAGGTGGGATTCTTGACATCTGTGCTGCGTCTCATTACGAAGGGAACTTGCGCCTCCAACACAGTTTGACTTTATAAAGGGCTAAATGTTATACGTGTTTCATTCAGCGTGTGCAAGGAGAAAAATTAAAAGAGCAACCTTTGACTTGTGCAGCACTACTGCTGCATAAGCTGTGGCTCTTCTAGTTTGGAACACCTGAGGGGCGGTTTAAGGTTACCTTTGAAATTGGTTCAATTAGGCTTCGGCCTACACTCCGCTCCCTCTCCTCCTCCTGCTGACCCTGGGCTCTAACACCGCCAGTTGGGGCCCAGATGTGCTGGCTGCACAGAGCCAAACACCTCGCCAATGTGTCAGTGGGGTTCAGCACCGCCAGCTGTTCCCCTGCTGTGTAGCCGGCAATGTGTCCTGCAACTGCCACGCAGACACAACAGACCCAAAGCTGCCGCCAGTGCAGGCTTCGGCCTACACTCTGCTCCCTCTCCTCCTGCTGACCCTGGGCTCTAGCACCTCCAGTTGGGGCCCGGTACTGCTAGCTGCACAGAGAAAAACACCAGCCAATGTGTCAGTGGGGTTCAGCACCGCCAGCTGTTCCCCTGCTGTGCAGCCGGCAAGGTGTCCTGCAACAGCCACGCAGACACAGAACTGAAATTGAAGGGAACCTGTCCCCCCTCCCCCAGGCGTTTGTATGTTTTCCAGCCACCTTGTACAGCAGTAATGCTGCATGTGTGCAAGGTGGCTCATAAACGTATTCTCCTCGCACATGTGGAACTGAAAACACGTCTAAAATGTGTCCTCTGTGTGACCATTTAACCGTCCCGGAGGTGTGACTTTCCTTTGTAATGACATGCTGCAACCCCCTTGGTAGCGCTGCCCGTCTTCTGGCATCATTGTTTGGCTGCCTGCGCCTCTGCGGCCGCCCTGACCCACACAACGCCCCTCGTTGTCTTATTTATTTGGACTGCGAGGGTGTGATTGACGGGCATGAGCAGTGCATATCTTCGCCTGTTGTCACTCATCTCCTTCCGCCTTCTTCAGACTGTGCGGCTTCATGGCCGTGGCATGCGATAAGGGATCAGCTGATGCCGCACAGTCTGAAGCGGGTGTAAGGACCCGAGTGTGAGAGGCGAACATATGTACTGCACCAGGCCATGAATCCCAGCCCCGCAGTGTTTTAACAATGTTAAGACACTGCGGGGCTGGGATTCATGGTCATCGCGAACCGCACCGGCCGACATTAAATGATGTCAGAAGATGGGCAGCGCTAACAGCGCTAGGCCAAGGGATAACACGACAGCGCAGACTCCTGTACAGCAAATAACAACATTCAGGACGCTGCACCCAGCACCAAGGTGGGATTCTTGACATCTGTGCTGCGTCTCATTACGAAGGGTACTCGCGCCTCCAATACAGTTTGACTGTATAAAGGGCTAAATGTTATACGTGTTTCATTCAGCGTGTGCAAGGAGAAAAATTAAAAGAGCAACCTTTGACTTGTGCAGCACTACTGCTGCATAAGCTGTGGCTCTTCTAGTTTGGAACACCTGAGGGGGGGTTTAAGGTTACCTTTGAAATTGGTTCAATTAGGCTTCAGCCTACACTCCCCTCCCTCTCCTCCTCCTGCTGACCCTGGGCTCTAACACCGCCAGTTGGGGCTCAGATGTGCTGGCTGCACAGAGCCAAACACCTTGCCAATGTGTCAGTGGGGTTCAGCACCGCCAGCTGTTCCCCTGCTGTGTAGCCGGCAACGTGTCCTGCAACTGCCACGCAGACACAACAGACCCAAAGCTGCCGCCAGTGCAGGCTTCGGCCTACACTCTGCTCCCTCTCCTCCTGCTGACCCTGGGCTCTAACACCGCCAGTTGGGGCCCGGTACTGCTAGCTGCACAGAGAAAAACACCAGCCAATGTGTCAGTGGGGTTCAGCACCGCCAGCTGTTCCCCTGCTGTGCAGCCGGCAACGTGTCCTGCAACAGCCACGCAGACACAAGAACTGAAATTGAAGGGAACCTGTCCCCCCTCCCCCAGGCGTTTGTATGTTTTCCAGCCACCTTGTACAGCAGTAATGCTGCATGTGTGCAAGGTGGCTCATAAACGTATTCTCCTCGCACATGTGGAACTGAAAACACGTCTAAAATGTGTCCTCTGTGTGACCATTTAACCGTCCCGGAGGTGTGACTTTCCTTTGTAATGACACGCTGCAACCCCCTTGGTAGCGCTGCCTGTCTTCTGGCATCATTGTTTGGCTGCCTGCGCCTCTGCGGCCACCCTGACCCACACAACGCCCCTCGGTGTCTTATTTATTTGGACTGCGAGGGTGTGATTGACGGGCATGAGCAGTGCATATCTTCGCCTGTTGTCACTCATCTCCTTCCGCCTTCTTCAGACTGTGCGGCTTCATGGCCGTGGCATGCGATAAGGGATCAGCTGACGCCGCACAGTCTGAAGCGGGTGTAAGGACCCGAGTGTGAGAGGCGAACATATGTACTGCGCCAGGCCATGAATCCCAGCCCCGCAGTGTTTTAACAATGTTAAGACACTGCGGGGCTGGGATTCATGGTCATCGCGAACCGCACCGGCCGACATTAAATGATGTCAGAAGATGGGCAGTGCTAACAGCGCTAGGCCAAGGGATAACACGACAGCGCAGACTCCTGTACAGCAAATAACAACATTCAGGACGCTGCACCCAGCACCAAGGTGGGATTCTTGATATCTGTGCTGCGTCTCATTACGAAGGGTACTCGCGCCTCCAACACAGTTTGACTGTATAAAGGGCTAAATGTTATACGTGTTTCATTCAGCGTGTGCAAGGAGAAAAATTAAAAGAGCAACCTTTGACTTGTGCAGCACTACTGCTGCATAAGCTGTGGCTCTTCTAGTTTGGAACACCTGAGGGGGGGTTTAAGGTTACCTTTGAAATTGGTTCAATTAGGCTTCGGCCTACACTCCTCTCCCTCTCCTCCTCCTGCTGACCCTGGGCTCTAACACCGCCAGTTGGGGCCCAGATGTGCTGGATGCACAGAGCCAAACACCTTGCCAATGTGTCAGTGGGGTTCAGCACCGCCAGCTGTTCCCCTGCTGTGTAGCCGGCAACGTGTCCTGCAACTGCCACGCAGACACAACAGACCCAAAGCTGCCACCAGTGCAGGCTTCGGCCTACACTCTGCTCCCTCTCCTCCTGCTGACCCTGGGCTCTAACACCGCCAGTTGGGGCCCGGTACTGCTAGCTGCACAGAGAAAAACACCAGCCAATGTGTCAGTGGGGTTCAGCACCTCCAGCTGTTCCCCTGCTGTGCAGCCGGCAACGTGTCCTGCAACAGCCACGCAGACACAAGAACTGAAATTGAAGGGAACCTGTCCCCCCTCCCCCAGGCGTTTGTATGTTTTCCAGCCACCTTGTACAGCAGTAATGCTGCATGTGTGCAAGGTGGCTCATAAACGTATTCTCCTCGCACATGTGGAACTGAAAACACGTCTAAAATGTGTCCTCTGTGTGACCATTTAACCGTCCCGGAGGTGTGACTTTCCTTTGTAATGACACGCTGCAACCCCCTTGGTAGCACTGCCTGTCTTCTGGCATCATTGTTTGGCTGCCTGCGCCTCTGCGGCCACCCTGACCCACACAACGCCCCTCGGTGTCTTATTTATTTGGACTGCGAGGGTGTGATTGACGGGCATGAGCAGTGCATATCTTCGCCTGTTGTCACTCATCTCCTTCCGCCTTCTTCAGACTGTGCGGCTTCATGGCCGTGGCATGCGATAAGGGATCAGCTGACGCCGCACAGTCTGAAGCGGGTGTAAGGACCCGAGTGTGAGAGGCGAACATATGTACTGCGCCAGGCCATGAATCCCAGCCCCGCAGTGTTTTAACAATGTTAAGACACTGCGGGGCTGGGATTCATGGTCATCGCGAACCGCACCGGCCGACATTAAATGATGTCAGAAGATGGGCAGCGCTAACAGCGCTAGGCCAAGGGATAACACGACAGCGCAGACTCCTGTACAGCAAATAACAACATTCAGGACGCTGCACCCAGCACCAAGGTGGGATTCTTGATATCTGTGCTGCGTCTCATTACGAAGGGTACTCGCGCCTCCAACACAGTTTGACTGTATAAAGGGCTAAATGTTATACGTGTTACATTCAGCGTGTGCAAGGAGAAAAATTAAAAGAGCAACCTTTGACTTGTGCAGCACTACTGCTGCATAAGCTGTGGCTCTTCTAGTTTGGAACACCTGAGGGGGGTTTAAGGTTACCTTTGAAATTGGTTCAATTAGGCTTCGGCCTACACTCCGCTCCCTCTCCTCCTCCTGCTGACCCTGGGCTCTAACACCGCCAGTTGGGGCCCAGATGTGCTGGCTGCACAGAGCCAAACACCTTGCCAATGTGTCAGTGGGGTTCAGCACCGCCAGCTGTTCCCCTGCTGTGTAGCCGGCAACGTGTCCTGCAACTGCCACGCAGACACAACAGACCCAAAGCTGCCGCCAGTGCAGGCTTCGGCCTACACTCTGCTCCCTCTCCTCCTGCTGACCCTGGGCTCTAACACCGCCAGTTGGGGCCCGGTACTGCTAGCTGCACAGAGAAAAACACCAGCCAATGTGTCAGTGGGGTTCAGCACCGCCAGCTGTTCCCCTGCTGTGCAGCCGGCAACGTGTCCTGCAACAGCCACGTAGACACAAGAACTGAAATTGAAGGGAACCTGTCCCCCCTCCCCCAGGCGTTTGTATGTTTTCCAGCCACCTTGTACAGCAGTAATGCTGCATGTGTGCAAGGTGGCTCATAAACGTATTCTCCTCGCACATGTGGAACTGAAAACACGTCTAAAATGTGTCCTCTGTGTGACCATTTAACCGTCCCGGAGGTGTGACTTTCCTTTGTAATGACACGCTGCAACCCCCTTGGTAGCGCTGCCTGTCTTCTGGCATCATTGTTTGGCTGCCTGCGCCTCTGCGGCCACCCTGACCCACACAACGCCCCTCGGTGTCCTATTTATTTGGACTGCGAGGGTGTGATTGACGGGCATGAGCAGTGCATATCTTCGCCTGTTGTCACTCATCTCCTTCCGCCTTCTTCAGACTGTGCGGCTTCATGGCCGTGGCATGCGATAAGGGATCAGCTGACGCCGCACAGTCTGAAGCGGGTGTAAGGACCCGAGTGTGAGAGGCGAACATATGTACTGCGCCAGGCCATGAATCCCAGCCCCGCAGTGTTTTAACAATGTTAAGACACTGCGGGGCTGGGATTCCTGGTCATCGCGAACCGCACCGGCCGACATTAAATGATGTCAGAAGATGGGCAGCGCTAACAGCGCTAGGCCAAGGGATAACACGACAGCGCAGACTCCTGTACAGCAAATAACAACATTCAGGACGCTGCACCCAGCACCAAGGTGGGATTCTTGATATCTGTGCTGCGTCTCATTACGAAGGGTACTCGCGCCTCCAACACAGTTTGACTGTATAAAGGGCTAAATGTTATACGTGTTTCATTCAGCGTGTGCAAGGAGAAAAATTAAAAGAGCAACCTTTGACTTGTGCAGCACTACTGCTGCATAAGCTGTGGCTCTTCTAGTTTGGAACACCTGAGGGGGGGTTTAAGGTTACCTTTGAAATTGGTTCAATTAGGCTTCGGCCTACACTCCGCTCCCTCTCCTCCTCCTGCTGACCCTGGGCTCTAACACCGCCAGTTGGGGCCCAGATGTGCTGGCTGCACAGAGCCAAACACCTTGCCAATGTGTCAGTGGGGTTCAGCACCGCCAGCTGTTCCCCTGCTGTGTAGCCGGCAACGTGTCCTGCAACTGCCACGCAGACACAACAGACCCAAAGCTGCCGCCAGTGCAGGCTTCGGCCTACACTCTGCTCCCTCTCCTCCTGCTGACCCTGGGCTCTAACACCGCCAGTTGGGGCCCGGTACTGCTAGCTGCACAGAGAAAAACACCAGCCAATGTGTCAGTGGGGTTCAGCACCGCCAGCTGTTCCCCTGCTGTGCAGCCGGCAACGTGTCCTGCAACAGCCACGCAGACACAAGAACTGAAATTGAAGGGAACCTGTCCCCCCTCCCCCAGGCGTTTGTATGTTTTCCAGCCACCTTGTACAGCAGTAATGCTGCATGTGTGCAAGGTGGCTCATAAACGTATTCTCCTCGCACATGTGGAACTGAAAACACGTCTAAAATGTGTCCTCTGTGTGACCATTTAACCGTCCCGGAGGTGTGACTTTCCTTTGTAATGACACGCTGCAACCCCCTTGGTAGCGCTGCCTGTCTTCTGGCATCATTGTTTGGCTGCCTGCGCCTCTGTGGCCACCCTGACCCACACAACGCCCCTCGGTGTCTTATTTATTTGGACTGCGAGGGTGTGATTGACGGGCATGAGCAGTGCATATCTTCGCCTGTTGTCACTCATCTCCTTCCGCCTTCTTCAGACTGTGCGGCTTCATGGCCGTGGCATGCGATAAGGGATCAGCTGACGCCGCACAGTCTGAAGCGGGTGTAAGGACCCGAGTGTGAGAGGCGAACATATGTACTGCGCCAGGCCATGAATCCCAGCCCCGCAGTGTTTTAACAATGTTAAGACACTGCGGGGCTGGGATTCATGGTCATCGCGAACCGCACCGGCCGACATTAAATGATGTCAGAAGATGGGCAGCGCTAACAGCGCTAGGCCAAGGGATAACACGACAGCGCAGACTCCTGTACAGCAAATAACAACGCTCAGGAGGCTGCACCCAGCACCAAGGTGGGATTCTTGACATCTGTGCTGCGTCTCATTACGAAGGGAACTTGCGCCTCCAACACAGTTTGACTGTATGCATGCGTGTGCAAGGAGAAAAATTAAAAGAGCAACCTTTGACTTGTGCAGCACTACTGCTGCATAAGCTGTGTCTCTTCTAGTTTGGAACACCTGAGGGGGGGGTTTAAGGTTACCTTTGAAATTGGTTCAATTAGGCTTCGGCCTACACTCCGCTCCCTCTCCTCCTCCTGCTGACCCTGGGCTCTAACACCGCCAGTTTGGGCCCAGATGTGCTGGCTGCACAGAGCCAAACACCTTGCCAATGTGTCAGTGGGGTTCAGCACCGCCAGCTGTTCCCCTGCTGTGTAGCCGGCAACGTGTCCTGCAACTGCCACGCAGACACAACAGACCCAAAGCTGCCGCCAGTGCAGGCTTCGGCCTACACTCTGCTCCCTCTCCTCCTGCTGACCCTGGGCTCTAACACCGCCAGTTGGGGCCCGGTACTGCTAGCTGCACAGAGAAAAACACCAGCCAATGTGTCAGTGGGGTTCAGCACCGCCAGCTGTTCCCCTGCTGTGCAGCCGGCAACGTGTCCTGCAACAGCCACGCAGACACAAGAACTGAAATTGAAGGGAACCTGTCCCCCCTCCCCCAGGCGTTTGTATGTTTTCCAGCCACCTTGTACAGCAGTAATGCTGCATGTGTGCAAGGTGGCTCATAAACGTATTCTCCTCGCACATGTGGAACTGAAAACACGTCTAAAATGTGTCCTCTGTGTGACCATTTAACCGTCCCGGAGGTGTGACTTTCCTTTGTAATGACACGCTGCAACCCCCTTGGTAGCGCTGCCTGTCTTCTGGCATCATTGTTTGGCTGCCTGTGCCTCTGCGGCCACCCTGACCCACACAACGCCCCTCGGTGTCTTATTTATTTGGACTGCGAGGGTGTGATTGACGGGCATGAGCAGTGCATATCTTCGCCTGTTGTCACTCATCTCCTTCCGCCTTCTTCAGACTGTGCGGCTTCATGGCCGTGGCATGCGATAAGGGATCAGCTGACGCCGCACAGTCTGAAGCGGGTGTAAGGACCCGAGTGTGAGAGGCGAACATATGTACTGCGCCAGGCCATGAATCCCAGCCCCGCAGTGTTTTAACAATGTTAAGACACTGCGGGGCTGGGATTCATGGTCATCGCGAACCGCACCGGCCGACATTAAATGATGTCAGAAGATGGGCAGCGCTAACAGTGCTAGGCCAAGGGATAACACGACAGCGCAGACTCCTGTACAGCAAATAACAACA
This sequence comes from Ranitomeya variabilis, assembly GCF_051348905.1. NCBI lineage: Eukaryota > Metazoa > Chordata > Amphibia > Anura > Dendrobatidae > Ranitomeya > Ranitomeya variabilis. The sequence goes on along the minus strand of NC_135235.1, from coordinate 363,005,573 downwards.
TTCAGGACGCTGCACCCAGCACCAAGGTGGGATTCTTGATATCTGTGCTGCGTCTCATTACGAAGGGTACTCGCGCCTCCAACACAGTTTGACTGTATAAAGGGCTAAATGTTATACGTGTTTCATTCAGCGTGTGCAAGGAGAAAAATTAAAAGAGCAACCTTTGACTTGTGCAGCACTACTGCTGCATAAGCTGTGGCTCTTCTAGTTTGGAACACCTGAGGGGGGGTTTAAGGTTACCTTTGAAATTGGTTCAATTAGGCTTCGGCCTACACTCCGCTCCCTCTCCTCCTCCTGCTGACCCTGGGCTCTAACACCGCCAGTTGGGGCCCAGATGTGCTGGCTGCACAGAGCCAAACACCTTGCCAATGTGTCAGTGGGGTTCAGCACCGCCAGCTGTTCCCCTGCTGTGTAGCCGGCAACGTGTCCTGCAACTGCCACGCAGACACAACAGACCCAAAGCTGCCGCCAGTGCAGGCTTCGGCCTACACTCTGCTCCCTCTCCTCCTGCTGACCCTGGGCTCTAACACCGCCAGTTGGGGCCCGGTACTGCTAGCTGCACAGAGAAAAACACCAGCCAATGTGTCAGTGGGGTTCAGCACCGCCAGCTGTTCCCCTGCTGTGCAGCCGGCAACGTGTCCTGCAACAGCCACGCAGACACAAGAACTGAAATTGAAGGGAACCTGTCCCCCCTCCCCCAGGCGTTTGTATGTTTTCCAGCCACCTTGTACAGCAGTAATGCTGCATGTGTGCAAGGTGGCTCATAAACGTATTCTCCTCGCACATGTGGAACTGAAAACACGTCTAAAATGTGTCCTCTGTGTGACCATTTAACCGTCCCGGAGGTGTGACTTTCCTTTGTAATGACACGCTGCAACCCCCTTGGTAGCGCTCCCTGTCTTCTGGCATCATTGTTTGGCTGCCTGCGCCTCTGTGGCCACCCTGACCCACACAACGCCCCTCGGTGTCTTATTTATTTGGACTGCGAGGGTGTGATTGACGGGCATGAGCAGTGCATATCTTCGCCTGTTGTCACTCATCTCCTTCCGCCTTCTTCAGACTGTGCGGCTTCATGGCCGTGGCATGCGATAAGGGATCAGCTGACGCCACACAGTCTGAAGCGGGTGTAAGGACCCGAGTGTGAGAGGCGAACATATGTACTGCGCCAGGCCATGAATCCCAGCCCCGCAGTGTTTTAACAATGTTAAGACACTGCGGGGCTGGGATTCATGGTCATCGCGAACCGCACCGGCCGACATTAAATGATGTCAGAAGATGGGCAGCGCTAACAGCGCTAGGCCAAGGGATAACACGACAGCGCAGACTCCTGTACAGCAAATAACAACGCTCAGGAGGCTGCACCCAGCACCAAGGTGGGATTCTTGACATCTGTGCTGCGTCTCATTACGAAGGGAACTTGCGCCTCCAACACAGTTTGACTGTATGCATGCGTGTGCAAGGAGAAAAATTAAAAGAGCAACCTTTGACTTGTGCAGCACTACTGCTGCATAAGCTGTGTCTCTTCTAGTTTGGAACACCTGAGGGGGGGGTTTAAGGTTACCTTTGAAATTGGTTCAATTAGGCTTCGGCCTACACTCCGCTCCCTCTCCTCCTCCTGCTGACCCTGGGCTCTAACACCGCCAGTTGGGGCCCAGATGTGCTGGCTGCACAGAGCCAAACACCTCGCCAATGTGTCAGTGGGGTTCAGCACCGCCAGCTGTTCCCCTGCTGTGTAGCCGGCAACGTGTCCTGCAACTGCCACGCAGACACAACAGACCCAAAGCTGCCGCCAGTGCAGGCTTCCGCCTACACTCTGCTCCTTCTCCTCCTCCTGCTGACCCTTTGTTCCAACACTGCTATTTGTGGCTCTAGGAAGACAAGCTTGAATAGGTCCCGATCCTGTTTCCAGCACCGTCAGCTGGTTCCGGGCAGAGCCTTTGGCTTAGGTGCCTCCTTCTGGGTATCCGAGTTCCACCAACGTCAGGTGGTCCTTGGTAGTGCTTTCAGGCACGGGTACCTCCTGCTTAGTAACCGGGTTCCAGCAACGTCAGCTGGTCCTCGGTAGTTCCATTGGCTCTTGGACCTTCAGCTACCCATCAGGGTTCCAGCACCGTCAGCTGGTTCTCGGCAGTGTCTTTTGCTCTTGTACCTTCTGCTCCCCATCCTGGTTCCAGTACCGTCAGCTGGTTCCGGGCAGAGCCTTTGGCTTAGGTGCCTCCTTCTGGGTATCCGAGTTCCACCAACGTCAGGTGGTCCTTGGTAGTGCTTTCAGGCACGGGTACCTCCTGCTTAGTAACCAGGTTCCAGTAACGTCAGCTGGTCCTCGGTAGTTCCATTGGCTCTTAGACCTTCGGGTAGCCATCCGAGTTCCAGTTCCATCAGCTGTTTCTCGGCATTTTCTCAGCCTTCTTGTACCTTCTGCTACATTTCCAAGTTCAAGACCCTAGAGACGACGACCCGGAAGACCACCCCTAAGATGACGACAACACCAGAGACGACACACACTGAGATGACGACGACCCTGGAGACGGTGACCCTGAAGACCACCCCGATGACGACGACCCCGGAGACGACGACCCTGGAGACGACGACAACCTGGAAGACCGAGAAGCAGAAGAACAAGAGGCTGCAGAACAAAGAGCAGAAGAACATTAAGCATAAGACTAAATATCAGAGCAAAAGATATTATCTAAATTATAAGCAGAAGAAGACTAAGCAGTGTATGGGGGTGAGTCCGTTCCTCCTCGTGGTGCCCCTGGATAAAGCCTGATGCTGCAGGCCAAACTGAACGTGGACAAATGTAACTTTTTTGTGACAGGCAGAACGGAAGGTGTAATCTTCAAACTTTTATAGATAACAACTATGGGAATGCCTGTCACAAATAAGAATATGATGAAGAAGTTGAATATGAAGTAGATAATAGTTAAATAAAAAGAATATGAACAATGTAACAAAAAAAATAATAGGTAGAAGATGAAGAAGAAGATGAATAAGGTGAAGAAGTTGATGTCAAAGAAGCTGATGATGAGGATAATGAAGAAGATAGTGTGGGAGAAGTAAAAAAGAAGGTGAAGGGCGTGGAAGTAGTGAAACATCAATATCTGACAAAATAAATAAAAAATTAACATAGTCAAAATCTTTCTAACACCGATCGTCATAAAAAAAATAAAAATCCTGCTATTCTATTTGATTGGGCTAAACCTCTGTGCCTTTTAATGTCTCCGCCACCTCCCCCAATACATCCTACATTATTCTTAGTTATTTTCCTTCATGTAGAATTAACCTACAAGGAAAGAAAGGGTTTATTTTAATTCCGATATTTTCGTCCCATTGACTTGCATTGGGATCGGGTATCGGTATCGGATTAGATCCGATACTTTGACGGTATCGGCCGATGCTTTCCGATACCGATACTTTCCGATATCGGAAGGTATCGCTCAACACTAGTTATAAATTAATGTACTGATGATGGTTCATGGTTCACGTGCAGTATTCATGTACTGATAATGGTTCTTGTTCATGTACTGTTGGTGATTCTGGTATTGTATTCATGCACTGATGTTAGTTCTGATCCTGAATTCATATACTGATGGGGTACTGGTGCTGTTACCTTATGCAAATGATGGTTCTGGTGTTGTATTCAAATACAGCTGCTAGTTCTGATGTTTTATTCATATGCTCATAATAGTTCTAGTGATGCATTTTTGAGCTCATGTTAGTCTGCTTCTATTACTGTACTTTTAATGGTTCTGATCCTGCACTTATAGCCATGCCACTGTATGACCAGTTCTACCCTCGCCTATTGTATCCTCACCCAACCCTTATAGAATGTGAGCCCTCACAGGCTGGGACCTCTCTCCTCCTGTACCAGTCGTGACTTGTATTTTTTAAGATTATTGTACTTGTTTTTATTATGTATACCCCTCATCACATGTTAAGCACCATGGAATAAATGGCGCTATAATAATTTGATTGCTGTATTTTTGTTAAACTTCGGATTCCCATGTTGGTGTGGTGTAAAAATTACCATTTAATTTTAGCTATCATTACTTCTAATTTACGGGTTTAAAAAGGTCTAACTGGGTATGGTCTGTTTTAATGACTGGGGTCTGAAAATGGGCATAGCTTTGCTAATGCAAACAGGGAACCTATTTTTGTAAAGTTGACTCCTACCACAATATAGTCAATAATCATACCTCCCACACCACTGCAAAACTGTATTTCAATAATGTAATTTTTTGCATTGGTCATCCAAGCATTTGCACTAGTGAACATTAGGAATACTAGCAAGTCACAACCTCCATGTATCCTCCACATAAACTTTCAAATGCGTAATAGAAGATTCAGAATGTCAATATTTGGCCATATTGGCAAATATGCCTGTTAAGCATAAAGATGATGTATACACTTTGTATGTTAACTAGTGATGGACGAACCCCTGGTTGTTCAGGTCCGGTGGGTTTGGCTGAACATTTGAAAAAAGTTTGGGTAAAAGAACAGTACCTGAACCCAGACCCAATTCAGATGAATGGGGGGGCCTGAACATCCATTGTTTGCCATGCTGTCATCTGCATAACAGCAGGGCAAACACTGCCTCTGATCGGCAGTAAGATCATTAATGCCGGTCAGAGAGATGCAGTTACCACATTGACTGTGTGAGATTGTGAGCCAGCAGCTGTGACAGTCAGTAAAAAGTTTACTGCCCATCACAGAGGCATCAGCTGATGTGAGTACTACTCCCACCAGCCTACGTCTGCTGTCGCTGATAACAGTGGGATCAGGCACCGCTGATGGGAGTACTTATCAGCCAGTGCCTTCACTGTAAATAGATTAATTAAAAAGAAAAAAAATGATGAGGGTTCTGTATATTTGATAATCAGCCTCAACTCTCAGATGTCAGCTTTATCATGGCTGGTTATCAAGAGTAGAGGGGTCCCGTGCCATTTTTTTAAAATTATTTAAATTAATAATTTAAAAAATGGTATGGAGTTCCCCATTTTTTGACAGCCAGAAAAGCAAAAGCAGACAGCTGAAGGCTGGTATTCTCAAGCTGGTAAGGGGCCATGGATATTGCCCCCAGCCTAAAAACAACAGCCCACAGCTGCCCCAGAAAAGATGCATCTATTAGCTACACAAAATTTGGCTCCTTGCCTGGCTCTTCCCACTTGCCCAGTGGCGGTGGCAAGTGGGGTAATATTTGTGGGGTTTATGTCACCTTTCTATTGTCAGGTGACATCAAGCCGAGGGGTTAGTAATGGAGAGGCATCTATACTATGCCTCTCTATTACTTACCCCTTAGTCATATTGTAAAAAAACATAAAGAATACAGTCCTTTATTTGAAATAAAAACCCACACCCTGTATTACAATTTTTAACAAATAATAATAATAAACAAAGTTGTACTCACCTTTCACCCATTCCATTGAAGCCCTTATCTCCTGTAAAAAAAGAAAAATAATAAACAACCATGTCCCTCACCTCAATGAAATCACCGCAAACACCTCATTGAGGTCACTGCAGTTCATTGTCTCGGCTTACAGTGAAATGTAGGAATTCAGAAACAGTGACCTGGGGTAACCTTGATGACGTCACCATTAGTCACTGAGGCTGCGCTCGCAGCACCTCATTCTCCAGTGGTTTTCAGCCTGGACATTCGCATAGAGGCACCATCCAGGTTGCAAACCACATATCGCAGACATAGATTACGGTTTGGGACATCTTCACTTTGAACTGATGAGAAATATAGTTGTTTATTAATATTCTTTTTTACACAGGGGACATGGGCTTCAATGGAACAAGCGTAAAGTGAGTATCATGGTTGCATTTTATAGACGCCTCTCCATTACTATCCGTTGAGCTTGATGTCACCTGACAATACAAAGGTAACATTAACCTCACAAATATTACCCAACATGCCACCGCCACAGGGCAAGAGGAAAGAGCTGAACAAAATGCCAGTATTTGTGCATCTAATTGATGCACCTTTTCTGGGTCAGCTGTGGGCTGCTATTTTTAGGCTGGGGCAATATCCATGGCCTCTTACCAGCTTGAGAATACCTGCCCCAGGCTGCCAGCTTTAGTTTGCCTGTCAAAAATTGACAAAAATGGGGAGACCCCATGCCACCTTCATAAAATATTTATTTAAATAATTTTAAAAAACAAAGTTGGGACCCCTCTATTCTTCTATTCTTCATAATCAGCTAGATAATGCTGACAATTGAAGGTTGCAGCCTGCTGCTGTCAGTTTTGCCATGCTGGTTATCAAAAATAGAACAGACCCCACATCATTTTTTTAAACTTATTTACTTATAGCACAGGTGCCACTGATGAATACTACCATCAGGGGTGCCTAATTTCGCTGTTATCAGCGACAAAAGGCGTAGGCTGATGGGAGTTGTACTCCCTTCAGCCGACACCTCTTTCAATGGTGCTAAACGTTTTATCGACGGTCACAGCTGCTGGCTCATGCTGTCTTCTGACATGGTGGGAACCGCTGCTGTCTGACTGGCGGTAATAATCTTACTGCTGATCAGAGCTGACGGTTTTCTCACGCTATCAAGCAGATGACATCATGGGAAACACCTGATGTTTGAGGAGCCGAACCCAAACATTAACACGAATTTCCTGGAGAAGTCCGTGCTCGGGGTCTGTGACCGAACATTAGATCCCAAACTTTACTGTCCGGATTCACCCATCACTAATGTTAACTAAAATTGATATGAGATTCCTTAGATTTTTTTTGGAGCTGTTAGTCTCAGGTTACATAGATGTAATTGTTCCATTCTATCAAATTGTCATTGCTCTTGTTGAGCAGCAGATAATAAAACTCTGCATATTCTACTTAGCAAAAAAAAAGAACTTGACATATGCGAAATTAGTGCACACAAATCAAAATGAATAAATCACATTTACAGCAGAGGCTCTGTTGGGGCCTCTATGGCAGATTCTATCATTTTTTCCAATAAAATGACAGACACTATGATGGAAACCCGACAAACTACATTAACGTCAATGTGGTCTCTCAAACACAGTTTTTGTCCATCTTGTGACAGCTCTGTTCACTGCACAAATGTAATTCCCAATGCAGTGGTAACAGCCTCAGAAAAGAATTGTACTTATAAGCTATAAAAAATGTTTTAGCCCCTTCCCAACATGTGCCATTTATGTTGTGAGCCGCAGGAGCTGCGTACCGGCAATGCGAAGTACATACTGTAAATAGCTCAGCTATGTCCAGTCACTGTGCTGCGTTGTGCGACCAAGTTAAGATGGCTGCTGACATCAGGCTCTCTCTGCATGTCACCCAGGGGGGCTATGATTCCCTCCACCCCATTAGTCGGTGATCGCTGTGATTGGCTGATAAATTCTGACAAGCCAATCACTGCAATGTCACAATATAGTTGGGAAAAATAAATGTGACATGCTGTGATTGGGGCTGAGACAGTGTAGGTCAGAGAATGTCCTCTGTGTCTGTCTAGTATGGTGACCAATTTTTTCAGACATGTACAAAACTGCAGTTAACCACATTTTTGTGCTCCTCTAAAAAGACAGACACCACCTGATCAGAGACTTGATGGAGTCCAAAGTGACTCCATCTGCCTAATTACAATGGATAGTTCTGTTGCAGGTCTCGTTTGAGACATGTTTTATGAAAAATTAATGGAATCCTCTATGTAAGTGCTAATCATATAGCACAGGGTAATTTTGAACATAGCCTTAAAATTATTTAAAATGTTATGCACCCCAAAATTCACCTCAAAAGCTCTGGAACAGCAGCAAAGCAAACTTCCTAAATCTAAAAGGCCCCTCTCTTCTGAGCTCCACTGTGTGCCAAAGCCATAGTTAATTGCCACATGTTTAGCATAACTATAGTGTGGAGAAGCCACATAATATTAAGATACTGGGTACGTGTTTCCAGAAAAACAAGTTGTACACAATCTATCAGGCATTATATTACAAATGTGCAAATTTTACTCTGTGAAATCAACTGCACCGTTATTTCTGGGAAACAATTGTGGAGTCAAAATAGTCACTACATCAATATGTAAATTCTCAATATATAATTTCCAATATGGGGTCACATGAGGCGGTTTTCTGCTGCTCTGGCCTATAAGCTGTACAAGGAAAATCTGCTTCTAAAAACCAATAATGCTCCCTTCTTCCTGAGCCATGTCATTTGCCCAAACAGAAGTTTAAAACCACATATGGTTTATTACTGCCTTTAGGAGAAATTGTGTATCAATTTTGGCATCTATTTTTACTTTAAAAAGTAAAATCTTTCGCTAAAGAAAAACATTTTAGCGGTAAAATGTAATGTATCTTTATAACCCAAATAGTAAAAAATAATGCGATACACTTGTGGAGTCTCACTTGCTAACTGCACTCTTGGATAAATTCAATGTAGATGTAGTTTCGAAAATAGGGTCAGTTTTGGAGGTTCTGCTGTTCTGACAACTCAGGGACTCTTCTAATGTAATATGGCAAAAAAAAAAAAATCAGGATATTTTCCTAGATAGGAAAATCCCCAAAATTGAAAAGAAAACTAGAAAAAAATATTGGGTCTTAAAACTTAACATTCATTTTTACTCTTAAAATCAATAAAATGTCAACAACAAGACACACATATAACAAATAAGCCACCTTTAGTGGGTGCAAAACATGACTGCATGTAGAAAATAAAAATATCATGGTACAAGAATCCTTGTGGTAGTTTTTTAGTGTACTATAAGTTAATTGACACTAACAAAGTAACCTATCCACTATTCAGTACATTCAAAACAAAGGAAAGGTCTCATCCAATTCCTGGGAGTGCCCCGATTAAGTCAGTGTTGGAGCGCAGGATAATATATCAAGATGCCTGCTACGTGTAATCTCCTGATGTGTTTCTTCCTAAACGGGATTCATCAAGGGAGTTTGCAGTACTTATTTTATCCATGGCACACATTCAAAAAATTTCCGCCGCTCATCATGGTGTAAGAGATAAGAATGCATCTAATGTCTGTTAGCCCCGCTGATGATGTGACTTCTACAAATTCCAGAACGTCAACATGTGGTTTCCATAATGCACAGTGGACCGCACAGATGGTATGTCATGCAAATATATTGGCTTTATGGAAAAGAAATAAAGAGGTTGTCCTACTATAAAATACAGGCAAAATGTATTCTATTAAAATATTAGCATGAGACACGCAAAGCTTCTTAATTCCCAGTGGATCCAACATGAACATTTTTCTTGATGTGTATCAGTACAGAATGATGTGGCATTCTTCAGTCCCGTGTCCAATAACGTTTGTGATTGCAGCAAACAGGTGAATAGAATGGCCATCTTTCGTTGTGCCTCAAATGATGCTAGCTCACTCAGTCAGCGAAAATGCCTCATTTTTGATATTTTAAGAAAAAATAACAAACAGAAATGATGCGCTTAAGTTTGCTAATACTTTAATAGAAGCAAAAAGACTTTGGGCTCCAATTCCGAATTTTGTACAAAGAGAGACTTTTAAATGGGGCTGCATCATGTCTATTGAATTTCTTTCTTTTGTGTGGTTTACTGTAAAAACATTTTTTACTGTACTTATCTTCCCCAGCTCCACCAGCGAATCTCCACCTATTATTATTATTATTATTATTATTTATTTATATAGCACCATTGATTCCATGCTGCTGTACATGAGAAGGGGTTACATACAAATACAGATGTCAGTAATATCAGTGATATCAGTGATATCAGTAAGCAAACTAACAATTACAGACTGATACAGAGGGGCGAGGACCCTGCCCTTGCGGGCTTACATTCTACTGGATGGTGGGGATGGAGACAATAGGTTGAGGGTTGTAGGAGCTCTGGCGTTGGTGAGGCGGTAGCTTTGGTAGTGGTGAGGAGGCAGCAAGGTCACTGCAGGCTGTAGGCTTTCCTGAAGAGGTGGGTTTTCAGGTTCCGTCTGAAGGATCTGAATGTGGTTGATAGTCGGATGTGTTGGGTCAAAAAATTCCAGAGGATGGGGGATATTCTGGAGCAGTCCTGGAGGCGGTTGGGTGAGGAGCAGATAAGTGTGGAGGAGAGAAGGAGGTCTCAGGAGGACCAGAGATTGCGTGAGGGAAAATATCGGGAGATTAGTTCAGAGATATATGGAGGAGACAGGTTATGGATGGCTTTGTAGGTCACTATTAGTAGTTTGAACTGGATACGCTGAGGTAATGGGAGCCAGTGAAGAGATTTGCAGAGGGGGGAAGACGAGGAGTAGCGAGGAGAGAGATGAATTAGTCAGGCAGCAGAGTTAAGGATGGACTGGAGAGGTGCAAGGGTGTTAGCAGGGAGGATACAGAAAAGGATGTTGCAGTAGTCAAGCTGGGAGATGATGAGGGCATGCACCAGCATTTTAGTAGATTGATGGTTGAGGAAAGGACGGATTCTGGAGATATTTTTGAGCTAGAGGTGACAGGAGGTGGAAAGAGTTTGGATGTGCAGTTTGAAGGACATGGCAGAGTCAAGGGTTACTCCAAGGCAGCAGACTTCCGGTATGGGGGGGAAGCATGATGTCGTTAATTGCGATAGATAGGTCAGGTATGGAAGATCTATGAGATGGAGGAAAGATGATGAGTTCAGATTTGTCCCCATTGAGTTTGAGGAAGTGAGAGGAGAAGAAGGAGGATATGGCTGATAGACACTCCGGGATTCTGGACAGCAGAGAGGTGACGTCTGGGCCAGAAAGGTAGATCTGAGTGTCATCAGCATAAAGGTGGTACTGGAATCCATGGGACTTTATGAGTTGTCCCAGGCCAAGTGTATAGATTGAGTAGAGTAGGGGTCCTAGAACAAAGCCTTGGGGGACTCCAACAGAGAGAGGGTGGGATGAGGAGGTAGTATGGGAGTGGGAGACGCTGAATGTGTGGTTGGAAAGGTATGAGGAGATCCAGGATAGTGCGAGGTCTTTGATGCCAAAGGAGGAGAGGATCTGTAGTAGGAGGCAGTGGTCATCTGTAGCAGAGGACAGGTCTAGAAGGAGGAGTACCGAATATTGTCCATTAGCTTTGGCTGTAAGTAGGTCGTTAATGATTTTGGTCAGGGCTGTCTCAGTTGAGTGATGGGGGCAGAAACCAGATTGTAGATTGTCAAAGAGCAAGTTAGATGAGAGGTGGGAGGAAAGTTCAGCATGGACGTGCTGCTCCAGGAGTTTGGAAGCGAATGGGAGCAGCGATATTGGGCGATAGCTGGACATAACAGTTGGATCGAGGGTTGACTTTTTAAGGATAGGCATGTTTGTGGCATGTTTGAAAGCAGAAGGGAAGGTGCCAGAGGTTAGTGATAGGTTGAAGAGGTGGCTTAGGGAAGGGATAAGTGTTTTGGTGAGGTTGGGGAGGAGGTGGGATGGGATGGGTTCAAGCACACAGTTGGAGAGGTGCGATTTGGAGAGGAGACAATTAAGACCCCTTCAGTGATCTTGGAGAGGGAGGTTATGGGGTTTGGGTATTGGTCTGGTATACAAAGGGGTTGTGGTGGTTCAACAATGAAGTTTTGCCTTGTTTGGTCGATCTTAGTTTTAAAGTGTGTGGCAAAGTCCTCAGCAGTAGGGTTGAGCGACTTTTATTTTTATAGGATCGGGTCGGGTTTCACGAAACCCGACTTTCTCAAAAGTCGGGTCGAGTGAAATCGGCCGATCCTATAAAAAAGTCGGGGTCGAGGTCGGCCTAAACCCAATGCAGTGCAATGGGATACTATGGTTCCCAGGGTCTGAAGGAGAGGAAACTCTCCTTCAGGCCATGGGATCCATATTAATGTGTAAAATAAAGAATCAAAATAAAAAATATTGATATACTCACCCTCGGATGCGCCCTGGTACTAACCGGCAGGCTTCCTTCCTAAGAATGAGTGTGTGAATGACCTGCGGTGACATCGCGGCTTGTGATTGGTCGCGAGCGGTCACATGGACAAGCCGCGACGTCATCTAAGGTCCTTCACGCGCTCATTCTTAGGAAGGAAGGCTGCCGGAAAGAAGCAGGGCGCGTCCGAGGGTGAGTATATTCCTATTAGGTATATACTCACCCTCTGACGCGCCCTGCTTCTTTCCGGCAGCCTTCCTTCCTAAGAATGAGCGCGTGAAGGACCTTAGATGACATCGCGGCTTGTCCATGTGACCGCTCACGACCAATCACAAGCCGCGACGTCACCGCAGGTCATTCACACGCTCATTCTTAGGAAGGAAGCCTGCCGGTTAGTACCAGGGCGCGTCCGAGGGTGAGTATATCAATATTTTTTATTTTGATTCTTTATTTTACACTTAAATATGGATTCCGATACCGATTCCCGATATCGCAAACATATCAGAACTCAGTATCGGAATTCCGATACCAGATTCAGAAGATCGCTGACCTCATGGCCGACCTCACACAGGGGTCGGGTCGGGTTTCATGAAACCCGACTTTGCCAAAAGTCGGCGACTTCTGAAAATGGCCGACCAGTTTCGCTCAACCCTACTCAGCAGAGATGAGGGAGGTTGGAGGGGGCAGTGGGTGGCAGAGGAGGGAGTTAAAGGTTTGAATAACTGTATGGGGTTGGAGGATAGGGAGGATACGAGGGTAGTGAAGTAGGCCTGTTTAGCAGAGGTGAGAGCCGATTTAAAAACGAGTGTTGCCTGTTTGAATGCAGTGAAGATGTCTTGCGAATGTGTTTTCTTCCAATGCCGCTATGCAACCCTGGACAGTTGCCGGAGCCTTTTAGTGGTGTTATTGTGCCAGGGTTGTCTATTGATACCTCACACTCTGCCATGAACGAGAGGGGTGACCGTGTCAATAGCTGATGCGAGAGTAGCATTGTAGAAAGCAGTGGCACTGTCTGTGTCATAGAGTGAGGATATGGATGCCAGTGGTAGGATAGAGTCAGAGAGCGCTTGGGAGTCTAGGTGTGCAAGGTTTCTGCGGGGATGCGCATGTTGTTAGAAATGGGTGACCGGTGAGGAGGACAGGGATGAGAAAGTGAGCAGATGGTCGTCGGATAGAGGGAGAAGGGAGGTGGTGAAGTTAGATAGAGAGCAGAGACGGGTGAAGACCAGGTCTAGTGTATGTCCATCTGTGTGGGTGGCTAAGGAGGACCACTGAGTAATTCCAAAAGATGAAGTAAGGGACAGAAGTTTGGAAGCTGTTAACTGAAGGGTATCAGTGGGGATGTTGAAGTCACCCATGCTGATGGTGGGAATGTCAATAGAGAGAAAGTGAAGAAGCCAGGTGGAGAATTGGTCAATAAAGGCAGTGTCCGGGCCCGGAGGTCGGTATATGATGGCCACTTCTAGTACTAGTTGTGGCGCTGATGTCAGCAGCACAGTATCCAAACAATGAGCATTGAGGCTCTGTAAGGGGCATTTAATCAACATGGAAAAGCTGCACTAGAATCCATAAGCTCACTGATTGGTTAACTGCGCTGTCAACATGAAGTCACGACCAATGCACCAGGAGCATTGGTGGAGACTCACCTTTGGACCTGTGGAGGTAAGTACAGCACAGTTTGAGAAATGGAAATGAAAGGGAACAATCACTTTAACTATCATTTTTTATTATAGATGCTGGTCTCCTTTATGGCAAAGGGAACTTTATGGACCCCTTAGAGGCTATTTCATATAAAATTATATTAGAAAAAAATATTGCAAAATGTATAATGTGAAAAATGTCCTTCTAGATATTTCGTATGCCAACAAGTACTTTAAGTATCAGTGAGTTTACCATACCCGATCTGCAAGTTTTTCATTTTATACATTTATCTATGCATGTGTGTATACAAGCATTTGTCCATTCTCAGATGCTGTCTCTAATTGTTTGTTTCTTTTCAGAGTCACCCACTCGCTAGTTGAAATGTGCATTGCTAATAACTCCTTGTTACTGTACAGGCGAAGGGGGGAGGGGCAGAACTGAGATGTTTCATTAAATATTAAGGAAAAGCATGTAGGAGTTTGTCTTATCCTTTCTGAATGTACAAAGATGAAGATGAAAAATGTCTCTTTCTTAAAGTGATCCTATCAAAAGAATAATGCTGTGTGCACATAGAATGTCAACATGATCCCTAATTACTACGAATTTTGTTTTACTTTAAAGCACTTTAAGATCTCAGATAAAACATAATTTTATAAATAACTGGAAACATGGACAAATGTCCACTGGGCATCCCACCTCCTGCTTCTCACCACCTTGCATAGCTTTCTTAACAGGTCTTTCTCTGTATAGACTTGGAGAGACTTGACAAGAAAGCCACGCTGAATTCGAGCTGCCCAATGGACACAAGTGTTGCCAACTTGTCTTTTTATTTTTTTCTGGACAGCTTATCAAGGACAAACAATATTTTTTATAAACACACTGGAAAACTATAATAAATCATTATGATATAGGTGATACAAATCTACATTCCATAATTCTGGTAAGAAGACATAATCTGCATTCACTATTAACTGGAAAATTATGATATTTACAGTAAAAATAACTAGAGGTGGGTGGAATCTTGAATGTTCGATTCTGGCAGGTTTGGCCAAACAGTTTTAGAAAAGTTTGGGTTCGGGTACCATAACAGTGGGGAGTCGGGACCTGAACATCCAGTGTTTGCCATGCTGTCATGTGCATGACAGCACGGCAAACACTGCGTTAGGGCTGCCGGAACGCGCCGAGTAAATATAGAGATAGTATAGGTGCATTCACAGCCCAGGGTCCACCGTGCAGGAGTGGGACCTGCTGCTAGTAAATGGCGGCACTATATGGTGGTACTATGCCTGAACAGACACGGTACCGTCACCCGGTCTGTATAGGAGCGAACTCTGTTGCTTCACAGAGTCGCTGGGATTAAAGATAACGCTGTGCCCTGTTAGTATTCACAGGGTGCAGCAAATGGATACTAGTGGGATCCCTGCAACTCACTCCCGCTATGCTGGTGGATGATCCCGCTCTGACCCTCGATGGCTTTTGAGCCCGCGCCTGAGGGCTCCCTGAGTCAGATGCTGGGATCAAAAGGGAGTTCCCACACTACACTGACGGATTGTCCGGGGACACTAAAGATAGCCGTACAGAGTGCGTACAGTACCGCAGCGGTGGTCACTGCAGGATAGATGCAGTATATTTTGTGCCTGGTGCTGGATTGCACGATCTGGTGCTAGACAGCTACAACACTCATGAGCATTCAACAACTCTAGGGATGGGAATGATTTGTAGCTTTCACCAGAACAGGCATACAGTATATCCACACACACACAAATACTGATTTATACTAGCGCATGGCTGAGCAGCCATGCAAACCTTTTATAGCTGCAGCTCTTCAGGACCATCCTGGTGGACCAATAGGAGCTGCTACAGGACCTGAAGGTGTGACCTCCGACCTCCAATGAGAGATCTTCCCTTGGGCATGCTCAGAAGGAGAAAAGCAGGACTTAGTCCCAGGGATGTCTGCTCGCCACTGAACAGTATTGGTTATAATGGATGAGCCTGGAAGGGCAGCTGTAACCAAACGCGCAGCATCTATCCGAGCCAGGCGCTGGGACCGACGTCTCCGCTGAGCAGGCTCCACTGCGGCTGGAGGAGAATGAGAGATCGCAGCGGAGATGGGTCAAGATTCCCCCTGTGCAGCGGCGGGAACTTGACACCTAACACACTACTTCTGATTGGTGGTAAAATCATTACCGCTGGTCAGAAAGCCACAGTTCCCACACTATGAAACCTGAGCCAGCAGGTGTGAACGGAGATAAAAAGTTTACCTTCCACATTGGCTTTAGCTGATGGGACTATTGCTCCAATCAACTGCTGCTGCTAATAACCGTGAGAGCAGGCAGCGTCTGATTGGAGTATTCATCAGCAGTGACTGTGCTCTAAAGAAATAATTTTAAGAAAAAAATGCTGTGGATTGCCTTGTATTTTTGATAACCAGCCAGGGGAAACTGGCAGCTGGGGGCTGCAACCCTCAGCTGTCAGCTTTATCAAGGTTTGTTAACAAAAATAAAGGGGTCCCCATGTTGTTTTTTAAATTATTTAAATAAATAATACAAAAATGGCCATGAGTTCCCTTTCATTTTTGGCTGGTTTTCAAAAATGATGGGGAACCCAGGCCCTTTTTTAAAGTTATTTAAATAATAAAAAAAAACATAGGGACCCATCTTGATAATCAACCTTGCTAAAGTTGACAGCCCAGGGTTGTATCCCCCAGCTGTCAGTTTTGCCTAGCTGGTTATCAGACAGTATAAACTTAGACTATAAAAAACTTAAACAAATAAGTTAATCTGCACTGACGTTGGAAAAGAATTAAGAGATGTAGAATCCAAACGTCAGCGGTTTATTCGTCAATGCGTTTCAAAGTTAAACAGCTTCTTCATCAGGACACACGGTCATGTTTTGTCAACTTCATCAAGAAGTTCTAAGAAGTTGTTTAGCACTGCTATGTATAGCAAAAATCATTATTTATGAATGTAGGCCACAGGCTAGTGCTCACAGGAGGATCGTGATAACAGGCAAGGGGGTCTTCAGCAGACCCTGACTGTCATCAAAACCCATTGACACTCTGTGATCATGAGATGGACATTCCAATGGGTGGGAACAGGTGTCAGTGAACACCCGATTTCTTACATTATGGCTGGTCCGTACAACAAAAGCAATTGTTACCATCCACCTTTCGTGTCTCCCCTGTTTCCTCATAGATTGTAGGGCCCTCATTCCTCTTAGTATCTGTTGATATATGTGTTTATTGTTATACTTAAAGTCTATTATCTGCACAAGTCCCCCTAAAATGTAAAGTGCTGCGGAATATGTTGGTGCTATAGAAATAAAATTATTATTATTACAAGAGGAGGAAGATTAGCCATGACTCAGACTTAAAGGTTGGACTAATCAAGTCATGCAAGACTAATCTAATTTAATTCTATGATGGAATCACTGACTGGGTGCATCAAGAAAATGAGGTAGATATAGTATATCGCGACTGCAGCAAAGCATTTGATAAAGTACATTATAGTATCTTTATTGAAAAAATGCCAAGGATGAAACTGACAAAGCTACAGTTAGATGGATTCATAGCTGGCTCAGTGATCATACTCAAAGAGTGATAACAAACGGTTCTATATCCAATTGGAAAAATGTTTCAAGTGTGGTACAACAAGGCTCTGTCCTGGTCCCACTTTTGTTCAACATTTTTATAAAGATAAGGTAACTGAAGGTAAACTAATCAAATTTGCAGTTGATGCAAAGATATGAGAGATAGCTAATACTAGACAAGACAGAGAAAGGAGTCATAAGGATCTAGATAAGCTTGAAAAATGGGCAGTGACTAATAGAATGGTATTTACCAGGGAGAAATGCAAGATTCTACATCTGGGCAAGAAAACCAAAATTACATCTATTGCATGGGAGGAATAGAACTAAGCAACAGCACATGTGAAAAAGATCCTTGAGGTCGCTTCCAACTCTAACATTCTATGTTTCTATGATTCTATGAACACAGTCTCTGTGACCTGTCGTAACGTCGATGACATCACTACTAGTGTTGAGCGATACCGTCCGATACTTGAAAGTATCGGTATCGGAAAGTATCGGCCGATACCGGCAAAGTATCGGATCCAATCCGATACCGATACCCGATACCAATACAAGTCAATGGGACTCATGTATCGGACGGTATCCCTGATGGTTCCCAGGGTCTGAAGGAGAGGAAACTCTCCTTCAGGCCCTGGGAACCATATAAATGTGTAAAAGAAAGAATTAAAATAAAAAATATCGCTATACTCACCTCTCCGACGCAGCCGGGACTTCAGCGAGGGAACCGGCAGCGTTGTTTGTTTAAAATTCGCGCTTTTACTTGGTTACGTGAAGTCCCGGCTTGTGATTGGTCAGGTCGGCCATGTTGCCGGGACGCGGACCAATCACAGCAAGCCGTGACGAAATTACGTCACGGCTTGCTGTGATTGGTCCGCGTCCCGGCAACATGGCGCCGTGACCAATCATAAGCCGGGACGTCACTGGAGGCTGGACACGCGCGCTTTTAAAAAGCGCGCGTGTCCAGCCTCCAGTGACGTCACGGCTTGTGATTGGTTAATGGCGGCCATGTTGCCGGGACGCGGACCAATCACAGCAAGCCGTGACGTAATTTCGTCACGGCTTGCTGTGATTGGTCCGCGTCCCGGCAACATGGCGCCGTGACCAATCATAAGCCGGGACGTCACTGGAGGCTGGACACGCGCGCTTTTTAAAAAGCGCGCAAGTCCAGCCTCCCGTGACGTCACGGCTTGTGATTGGTTAATGGCGGCCATGTTGCCGGGACGCGGACCAATCACAGCAAGCCGTGACGTAATTTCGTCACGGCTTGCTGTGATTGGTCCGCGTCCCGGCAACATGGCGCCGTGACCAATCATAAGCCGGGACGTCACTGGAGGCTGGACACGCGTAATTTCGTCATGGCTTGCTGTGATTGGTCCGCGTCCCGGCAACATGGCCGACCTGACCAATCACAAGCCGGGACTTCACGTAACCAAGTAAAAGCGCGAATTTTAAACAAACAACGCTGCCGGTTCCCTCGCTGAAGTCCCGGCTGCGTCGGAGAGGTGAGTATAGCGATATTTTTTATTTTAATTCTTTCTTTTACACATTTTTACACACATTTTTACATTAATGTTGTTTCGATACCGATACCCGATACCACAAAAATATCGGATCTCGGTATCGGAATTCCGATACAGCAAGTATCGGCCGATACCCGATACTTGCAGTATCGGAATGCTCAACACTAATCACTACTAATCAGTGAAGCTGACTCTTTCTCCCATGGTTTTCAGTCTGAATGGTTACATTATGGCACCATTCAGGTTGCAGACCACATATCGCAGACATGGATTACGGCGTAGGACAATATTGCTTATGTACGCTTCGGACAGCTGAGAGATATAATTGTTTATTTAATTTACATTAAATTTTTTTACAGGGGACAAGGGGCTTCAATGGAATAGTCAAAATGTAAGCATCATGGTTGTTTATTATGTTCAGTTTTTTTTACAGGGGACAAGTGCTTTAATGGAATTGGTGTAAGGTGAGTATTACTATGCTGATTTATTTTTCGTTCAATTAAAGGTTTTTATTCTGGCTATGTCTTTTTTACAATCTAACTAAGGGCTTAGTAATGGATGGGCGTATTATAGACAACTTTTCATTACTAACCTGTGGGCTTGATACCAGCGTCCATAAAACAGCTGACATCAACCACAAATATTACTCCACAGCACCAGGGAAAGTGGGAAGAGGCAGGAAAAGCACCAGAATTGGCATATCTAATAGATGAGCCTTTTCTGAGGTGGCTGAGAACTGCTATTTTTAGGCTGGGGGGCCAATGTCTATTGTCCCTTATCAGCCTCAAAATACCAGTCCTTAGCTCTCTGCTTTAGCTTCTCTGTTTGTCGAAAATGAGGGGAACCCCACACCATATTTTTAAATTATTTATTAAAATAATTTAAAAAACAGTGTGGGGACCCCTCTATTCTTGATAACCAGCCATGATAAAGCTGACAGCTGAGTGCTGCAGTCCGCAGCTGTCAGTTTTGCCTGCACTAGTTATCAAAAATAGAGGAGACCTATATAATTTTTTGAAATGTACTGTATATAACCGAGTATAAGCTGATCCGAGTATAAGCTGAGGCACCTAATTTTGCCATGGAAAACTGGGTAAGCTTATTGACTCGAATATAAGCCAGGTATGCATTGTCCCCTCATCCCTGTCCTGCTCTGTGTGGCTCCCCCTGGTCCTATCATATGCATTGGTCCCTCTTCCTCCCCATCATATGTGTGGCTCCCCCTTCCTCGCCCATCATATACGTGGCTCCCCCAATCTCCCCCATCATATGCATGGTTTCTCCTTCCTCCCCATCATATGCGTTGGTCTCCTGTGCTCCCCCGTCCTACCCCATCATATGCGTTGCTCTACCATCATATACGTATCTCCCCCTTCCTCCGCCATCATATGCGTTGGTCCACCATACTCCCCGTCGTATGCATGGCTCCCTCTTCCTCCCCTGTCATATGTGTGGCTCATCATTCCCCTCATTGTATGCATGGCTCCCCTATCCTCCAACGTCATATGCCTGACTTCACCATCCTCCCCATCATATGTGTGGCTCCCCCGTCATATGCGTGCTCCCCCATCATAGGCGTGGCTCCCCCTTCCTCCCTCATCTTATGCGTGTCTCCTCCGTCCTCCTCCGTAATATGCGTGGCTCCCCCATCATATGCGTGGCTCTCTCAGTCCCCTCATACGCATGGCTCCCCTATCATTCCCATCATACTCACCCCACTTGGTCTGTTGCTGCAGGTCCCTGCAACCTCTGTTGTCCCGGCGCAGCACTGGCAGCTCTCCTATGCTGAGCAGTCATGTGGTACCACTCATTAAGGCAATGAATATGCACTCAAAGCCTATGGGAGTGGAGATGCATCCATATTCATTACCTAAATGAGCAGTACCACGTGACCACTCAGCACAGGAACAGCTGCTGCCCCAGGACAACGGAGATGCAGTTTCAGTGACGGACTGAGGAGGATGAGAATTATGTCACAGCCGCCAGCTCCTGCCGCTGCTCCCCCTTACCCCGCCAACTATTCTGGGATCATCTATAAGCTGAGGGGGGCATATTCAGCACAAAAAAGTGCTAAAAATCTTGGCTTATAAACAAGTACACTGTGTTCCAAATTATTATGCACAAAGAGTTTAGGAGTGATAAGGTTAGAATTTTTTTGTTTGTCATTTAAACTCATTGATGGTGATGTGTCAGGGCTCTTTATTTCACTGAAAGCAATTGCAGATACCTGTGCAAATTTGTTTGGCAGGTGTGTCCAAATAAAGGCAAGACTACATAATTAAGGCTAGTTTCACATTAGCGTTTAAATCCGCAGCGTTTAAAACACATCCGCAAGTGGTGGAAAAAACGCATATAAACGTGTACAAACGCGGCGTTTTTTAGACGCATGCGTTGTCGCATGCGGTTAAAAAAAGCCGCGTTTGTACGCGTTTATATGCGTTTTTTCCTGCGTTTGCGTTTTTGGTGCGCATGATGACAAATTTCGCAAGAGAAAAATCAAGATAACCAGACACCGCCAATGAGACTACAGAAGGCGTGTATTATGGGATCTCTATATATAGACCCTAGGGCTACTGAAATTTTAACAGTTTGCTACTGTATCCTGTGTCATGATGGATCTTTGCATGGAGAGCTTTTATTTCAACCTGGATTTCAGCTTCAAAATGTTTCTTGCCTGTGCTTTTGCTTGGGAGCAAGACAGAAATCGCGAAAGATGGAGAAGGAGACAACGTAGGCATTTTTGGAGGCACCCCATTATCGAACTATGTGAGAGCCGTGTAGCCTATCACACGCTCTATGCCGAGCTTAATGCCAACCCGGAGAAATTCCAGGAATACACCAGGATGTCGCAAGACTCGTTCCGGGATTTGCTTTCTCGTGTCCAAGGAGCCATACGGTGAAAGGACACCCAGCTCCGTAGAGCGATTCCACCGGAGGAACGTCTGCTGGTTACATTAAGGTACGTTCAAAATCTAAACCAAAGACAGTCCAAATTTAGTGTTTTCTGACATGTATTTATTCCTTTCTTTCTTTAGCGTAACCACACCATAAAAAGAATAGATTGTAATGTTTTGTGTGTGTGTTTTTCTTCCAGATTTCTGGCAACCGGAGAGAGTTTATCATCCCTCCACTTCCAATACCGGCTTGGAATATCCACCCTGTCCGGAATAATTGCGGACACCTGTCGGGCTTTGTGGAATGTACTCTGGGATGAGTTTATACCCCTACCCACTTTGTACATGTGGCTTGAAATTGTGGAAAAATTCAGGAGTGTGTGTGATTTCCCCAACTGTTTAGGAGCGGTGGATGGAAAGCACATTCACATTATCAAACCAGCCAGAACAGGATCGGAGTACTTCAATTACAAAAAATGTTTTTCTGTTGTGCTCATGGCAATAGCCGATGCAAACTGTGGCTTCATCGCCGTGGACATTGGAGCTTTTGGCCGTGGCAACGATTCCCAGACTTTCAAGAACTCGGACATGGGACGCCGTGTGTATGGCAAAAATTTAAATTTTCCCCCACCTCAACCTCTCCCCAACACTCAAGGTCCACCAATGCCATTTGTTATGGTTGGGGATGAGGCCTTTCAGATGTGTGAAAACCTACTGAAGCCCTATTCCAGTCGGGACTTGAACCACACTAGAAGGATCTTTAACTACAGACTGACCAGGGCCCGAAGAACAGTAGAGTGTACCTTTGGCATTATGGTCGCTAAATGGCGCATTCTTGCATCAGCCATTAATCTAAAAGTGGAAACAGTCGACGAGGTGGTCAAAGCCTGAGTGGTTCTGCACAATTATATAATGGTTAAGGAGCAACCCAACATTGAACTGGATGAACCAGTTGCACACCCACTGCCCGATTTCCAGCATCACCCACTGCGGTCAACTGCAGCCGTTGTTCACATGCGGGACCAATTTGCTGCCTTTTTTGATTCAGATATTGGATGTGTGTCATGGCAGGACAATGTTGTGTAAATGTCCTGTTGTAATTACATCTGTACCAGTAATTTTCTACAATGATATTTCTCATTAATAAACTTTAGTTTTGGTTGTGTTGACCGTGTCTCCTATCTTTTTCCTCTCCAAACCAAGGCTGTCCTAAAACTGGCAGTATTTGATCTGTATTTAATATCAGTTTTTGTAATCCAAAACCAGGAGTGGGTGATAAAAGCAGAGGTGCTAGTTATTATGTTAATATCATAATTTACCTCTAATTGTTCCACTCCTTGTTTTGGCTTACAAATACTGATATAAAACACTGGCCACATACTGCTAGTAATGGCAGCCATGTTGCTTTATTGGTAAGCTTTTTGACGTCATTGCGTCATGATTAGTGTTGAGCGATACCGTCCGATACTTGAAAGTATCGGTATCGGAAAGTATCGGCCGATACCGGCAAAGTATCAGATCCAATCCGATACCGATACCCGATACCAATACAAGTCAATGGGACTCAAGTATCGGATGGTATTCCTGATGGTTCTCAGGGTCTGAAGGAGAGGAAACTCTCCTTCAGGCCCTGGGATCCATATTAATGTGTAAAAGAGAGAATTAAAATAAAAAATATTGCTATACTCACCTCTCCGACGCAGCCTGCACCTTACCGAGGGAAGCGGCAGCGTTCTTTGTTTAAAATTCACGCTTTTCTTTCCTTACATGAAGTCCCGGCTTTGTGATTGGTTGCGTCGCAGTCACATGGGCGACGCAACCAATCACAGCAAGCCGTGACGTAATTTCAGGTCCTTAAGGATTTTAAAATTACGTCCCGGCTTTGTGATTGGTTGCGTCACAGTCACATGGGTGACGCAACCAATCACAAGCCGTGACGTCACGGGAGGCTGGACACGCGCGCATTTTAAAATGCGCGCGTGTCCAGCCTCCCGGCTTGTGATTGGTTGACCGCGAAGCAACCAATCACAAGCCGGGACGTCACGGGAGGTTGGACAAGCGCGCATTTTAAAATGCGCGCGTGTCCAGCCTCCCGGCTTGTGATTGGTTGATCGCGACGCAACCAATCACAAGCCGGGACGTCACGGGAGGCTGGACAAGCGCGTATTTTAAAATGCGCGCGTGTCCAGCCTCCCGTGACGTCACGGCTTGTGATTGGTTGCGTCGCCCATGTGACTGCGACGCAACCACTCACAAAGCCGGGACGTAATTTTAAAATCCTTAAGGACCTGAAATTACGTCACGGCTTGCTGTGATTGGTTGCGTCGCCCATGTGACTGCGACGCAACCAATCACAAAGCCGGGACTTCACGTAAGGAAAGAAAAGCGCGAATTTTAAACAAAGAACGCTGCTGCTTCCCTCGGTAAGGTGCAGGCTGCGTCGGAGAGGTGAGTATAGCAATATTTTTTATTTTAATTCTCTCTTTTACACATTTTTACATTAATGTTGTTTCGATACCGATACCCGATACCACAAAAGTATCGGATCTCGGTATCGGAATTCTGATACAGCAAATATCGGCCGATACCCGATACTTGAGGTATCGGAATGCTCATCACTAGTCATGATTCTCTTCTCCTGTATCCATTGGACACAAACTGAAGAGACAATCACTGTCACACTATCTATACTCATCAAGTCAGGTGTCAGAAATAATGAATTCATGATAAACATATACAGGCTCATGAATTCACTATTTCTGACACCTGTGCAGGTGAGCATAGATATGCAGTGTGTGACCACCATTGTCCCTCAATTTGTGTGTAATAGATTATGTATACAGAAGAGAAAATGGTGGTTATACAAGGCAGTTCTCTACTCACCAGGTCAGGTGTCATAACTAATGATTTTTTTGACACCTGACCTGTTCAGTAGAGGTCTGCACTGTATTTCCACCATTTTCTCTTCAGACTGCCACACTAGGCACAGACAAAAAGAGATTATGGAGATACAAGTAATATTTTTTGGCCCACCTCATATCTGTATACTAAAGACACACAAAGCTGCAGTCTTTTTATTTTTAACTACAGGAGATATGATGTGGCCCAAAAAGTAAGTGTGTGGCGAACTTTCTTGGCGCACGGAGTGTGTGGCCGGCGGCGGAAGACACAATAAACCAAACATAATTGTGGCAAATCAAACTTTTTTTATTTTGTTAACAATTAAAAAATGTATTTACTGCGCCGGCTTGGGGTAGAGTGATGTAAATGGGGGGTATGAAGAACTGAGGCCTGGCTAACCGTGGAAGACGCAGAGGTGGCAGGAGAAGGGGCAATGAAACTAGAAGGGTCTGGAAGTTTGGGGATGGGGCTTGACACATGAGAGGCTTGAGACGCACTGGAAGGGTGAGACAAACCTGACATTACAGACACATTGGGAGGTGAAGGGGGAGGAATGCTAAGAGTCCTCTGTTTTTTTTTCTGTGTTTTTTTGGGGGTTTGCCTGGTTGTGGGAGGTCTTGGTGGGCTCATATGTCATGGCGTGGTGGCGGGTGACCTGTCAGGGTCCAGCTGCACTGTGTCAGAGTCCATAGTGCTCGTAGAGCGTGCAGCCATGCCAGAGTCCATAGTGCTCATAGAGCATGCAGCCATGCCAGAGTCCATAGCGCTCGTAGAGCGTGCAGCCATGCCAGAGTCCATAGTGCTCATAGAGCGGAAGGCCATGTCAGAGTCCATAGCGCTTGTAGAGCGGAAGGCCATGCCAAGGTCCTGTTGCATCATGGTGGTCGTGGTACGGAAGGCCATGCCAGGGTCCTGCTGCATCGTGGTGGTCGCGGTACGGAAGGCCATGCCAGGGTCCTGCTGCATCGTGGAGGTGGTGGTATGGAAGGCCATGCCAGGGTCCTGCTGCATCGTGGAGGTGGCGGTACGGAAGGCCATGCCAGGGTCCTGCTGCATCGTGGTGTCAGTGGAGGAGGTCCAAGCAGGAGCAGCGGATGTCATGGTGGTGGCGGTGGGATGTCCAACTGCACTCGGCATGGTGGTGGTGCTGTAGTGGTGTCCGGCTGTGGAAGGAATTGAGGTGGCCGTGCAGTGGGATGCAGTAGAGGTCGGCATTGAGGACAATTGTGACAGTGAAGGCACAGGTGGATATGCCCCCACTGTCTGCTGGAAATACCAACTCTACTGCATAGCCTGCACGTAAGCAGCATTGCAGGCCTGCATGACACTCAGCTGGAGATCAGGAGTAAGGTGTTCCAACATGTCCTGCTCAATTTGATTAAAAAAAGATGTGCTGGCCTCTGGAGGTCGGCTTTCACTTGATCAAGGCTTTTGCTGACCTCCTGGATACGTGCATTCAAGAGGTTATGTGAAACATCCATTCGGTCACCCAAAGCCTTGATTGCGTCGTGTAAAACCGAGCTCAAGTGCAAAAGCTCGGGCATGAGTGACCTGTTCAAAGCCCTCTGCTGCTGGGAGGAGCCCCCCAAAAATGGGGCAGTAGAAGAGGACTGCGAAAGGGGAAGACCTGATGGACCAGCTTCCTGGTCTCCAGTTAGTGTGGAAGACCCACTTGCTGCTGAGCTGCTGGATGGCTGGGACGGGTCCGTGGCTGTCGGATGAAGGACCGCTCCAGAACCTGGGCCAACAATAGTGCTGTATGTGCTGTGAAAAAAGGAAAAATAAAATTACTATAAAAAATTAACCAGACGCAAAATCCTGTGGAATGTAAAAATACAGATTATGGCAATACAATACAACCTAATGCACGTGATAAATACTTACGTTCTCTGGGCAAGGACTGGTCTTAAAAATGACAGTACTCGATGGTATTTGTAGTGTCTGATCCTTGCTCCTGAACCACTAGGAATATGGCTCTCTTGACGCAGAGCCTTGTTGAAGCGGTCCTTCATCGAACGCCAACGTGTTTTGACTTTGGATACTGTTAAAAAAAAATTGTCGTCAGAAAAGTACTTTTGGCCATGCTCACACAACTGTGTGTGATGAGAGAAACTCCAGAGAGGTTCTTTCATCACACACAGTCAAGTGAGCACGGCCAAGGTCTCTGCTACTTCACACTGCAGTGCAATACTTACCAAATGCAGCTCGGACCCGTATCGGGGCGTTGTCTCAGCTATCCCACATCGCTTGGGCCACCTCATTCCATAACCACCGGATCGTGACGTTGTTTGAGTGCAGTGGATCCCGGGTGTCCCACAATGGGACTCACTCCTGGACCAGGAAACCTAAAAATTAAAGAAAATCATTAAAGTTTGCTCAATTAACATAAGGAAAAGAAAGAAAAAATATTGCTGAGAAATGGCATGAATAGGAAAGTCAACATACAAAAGGATTCCTGAAGAAAAATGTAAAGAAATACGAGTGGAAAGAAAGGAAGATTCAAGAATATTACACTGAGGACAGTCAGCCTTGTATACGTACCCACTGCCGTCTTGCCACCGGACCTTGACTCTGCTGCTCCTGACCTGTCTCTGCCGCAGTAGAAGAGCTCTAAAAAAGGTAACAATCAAATTGTCACATGTGTGGATGTGACAGTGAATACTTACCAATCTGACGAGGCAAATACTCACCTCACTGACATGCTCCACTTCTGACTGTCCTGGCCGAAACTCCTCACCAGATGAAGAATCCGAAGAAGACATTCTGATGCATGTAGAAAGAAATGGCAGAAATTAGGACACGTAGAGACAGAAAATAGAAAATGAAGGCATTGGCTAGGATATACTCACATTGTTCAGGGTCTTGTTTTCCTCCAAGATGTAGCCTGTCTGTGTCTCGTCTGCTTCAGAGTCTGGTGAGAAGTGACCTGCAACTGTCCACACCCTCCCTTTATCACCTTGATGGTGGGGGGTGACTTATCAGTGTCTAGACATGTTTTTCTCAATTGAAACGCATGCGTTCAAAAATGCAACAAAACGCATGTGCTTAAAAACGCATGCGTTTACATTGACAGCAATGCGTTTTTTTGTCGCAATCCTTGCACAATCGAACGCATGCGTTTCCTGGCAGCAAATAGACACCTCTAGAAATTACTACATGTTGTATTTCCGTGCCAAGCCGCAAACGATGAGACGACGCATGCGTCGTCAAACGCTGCAAAACGTGAACAAAAAAAAACGCATGCATTTTTAATGCTAAATATAGGAAAACACGACGCATGCGTTTATATGCGGTACAAATGCTGTGGCCACAAACGCAAATGTGAAACCAGCCTAAGAAGGCTGTTCCACATTATTAAGCAGCCTACATTTTTTGCCAAAATGGGAAAGAAAAAGGATGTGTCGGCTGCTGAGAAGCAACAAATTGTGGAGTATTTAGGTCAAGGCATGACTACAATCAACAATGCCAAAACACTTCATTGTGATCATCGCACAATCAAGAAGTATGTAGCTGATTCCCAGCAAACAAGTGTATGTGCTGATAAGGAAAAATTGAGGACTCTTTCCAACAGGCAATTGCATAAGGTTAAAAGAGAAGCTGCAAAAATGCCATGTCATAGCAGCGGACAAGTTTTTGAAGCTGCTGGTGCCTCCAAAGTCCCCAGAACAACAAGATGCAGGGTCCTTCAGAAGTTTGCAGCTGTGCATAAGCCATCCTGTTGACCACCTCTATCCACTGCACACAAGCAGAAACGGCTCCGGTGGGCCAAACAATACATGAAGACTGACTTCCAAACTGTTTTGTTCACCAATGAGTGCCGTGCAACGCTCGATGGTCCAGATGGATGGAGTGGAGGATGGCTGGTTGATGGACACCCCATGAAAACACGGCTAAGGTGCCAACAAGGAGGAGGTGGAGTAATGTTTTGGGCTGGAATCATGGGGAGAGAGATTGTCGGCCCCTTTATGATCCCTGAAGGGGTAAAGATGAACTCCATAATCTATGTGGAGTTTCTAAAACCACACTTCCTGCCATGGTTCAAGAGGAAGAACCGTGCTTTCCGCAGTAAGATCATTTTCATGCATGATGATGCACCGTCTCATGCTGCAAAAAACACATCTGCATCTCTGGCTGCTATTGGCATAAAAGAGGACAAACTTATGGTGTGGCCACCATCTTCCCCTGACCTCAACCCCATTGAGAACCTCTGGAGCATCATCAAAAGGAGTGTCTATGATGGCGGGAGGCAGTTCACATCTAAGCAACAGCTCTGGGAGGGTATTCTGTCCACATGCAAAACAATTGAAGTAGAAACCATACAAAAACTGACAAATTCAATGGACGAGAGAGTTCAGAAGCTTCTTTCGAACAAGGGGTCCTATATGCAAATGTAACATCACCTAGAAAAAAGTTTTCACTTGAAAACTGTTTGATTTCATTTTGTAATAAGCTGATAATGCTTATAACTTCACAATTGACCATTTTTTTGTTCAAAATAAAAAAAAAGGTTGAAAACTCTGCTGTGCATAATAATTTGGAACATGCATTTTGAGTGTTTTTTTTAAAAAAAAGATACTGTTTTCATAGGCAGTTTGTTCCAAAACATTGCAATTATACTAGAATAGTAGATGACTGGAAAATAACAATGACTGCAATTCAATAGGTAATTTAGAGAAAATATGAGGAAATATTATTAGCATAATAATTTGGAACACAGGGTATATACGGTATTTATTAATAGCACAAGTGTCGACTGGTGAATACTCACATCAGCAGTGCCTGCTCTCGCTGTTATCGGTGACAGCAGGTGTAAACTACAGGAAATAGTACTCTCTGATCAGCCGCTGGTAACAGCTGCTGATTCACGTTGTCATCTGAATGTGTGCGAACTGCATTTCTCTGACCAGCGGTAATAATCTTACCGCAGATAAGAGCCTATGAGTGCAACGCTGTTGTGAAGATGACAGTGTGGCAAATAACAGATGTTCGAGCCCCCAATTCATCTGACTGGGGTCTGGGTTCATGTACCATTCTGTAACCCGAACCAAACTTTTTTTTAGATGTTAGGCCTAAGCGGCCAGGCCCAAGCATCCACAGGTTCGTCCAGCACTAGTGATGAATGAACTGATGGGAGTTCTGTTGCTGTGTTCACTCAGCTTACAATGCATCTGGTGATGTATTCATGTAGTTCTGGTGGTTTTGATGATTTCTTCCTGCACTGATGTACTTATAGCCGTTCTGATAATTTTTTGTGCATACATTATTTGACTTCTTCAAGCATTATCTACTGTATGTCAGTAGTTAATGAGCTGTGCTGTAGTTGAAGATTCATACAGTGAATTCCAAAAAGCCTAAATCAGTGCTACACAATAGTAAAATACAATAGTGAATACAAAATGTATATTTTTATAAATAGTCTTCATGGAGTATATATGCTTTACGATTACACGTAACCTAGCATCCTGTATAATTTGTCCTTTGAAAAAACTACTTCCTTAAAAAATACATTGTTCAATGTACATACACTGGGTGATTGTCTCAAATAAGTTTTTATATCTGTCCTATTTATTTCAATTGTTTATCTTGAAGCTTTTATTTTTTCAAGCACAAAAATATCTCAGTGGCATGATCTCACGGTCTCAAGAAACACAGACGGCAGAGTGAAGTTCTTAAGTGGTGCTATCCCCGCTCAGGCATAAGTACTTATTGTGTGTATCTATCTCAGTGTTATTGAGTTTGTTATTTTGTCTGCAAGCCTATGGATAAACAAAATAATCTTGGAAAATGCTCTGTTCGTCTGAACTTTGCGATATTTGTTTCACATGTATGCCAGGATGAATAGGTTAAAAGGGTTTTCAGGGCTAGAACACATTTTGAGCAAGTGCTGATTCAATAATGAGGGCCAAACACCCCAAAGCACTTGTCTGCAAAATGAGTGCATGGTTTGGTTTCACATCCTTAGTCATGTGGCAATGCTCATTTAACGGTGAATTAGAATTTTATGATTGGTACATCCAATTGTTGACACTACAGTTCAGTTTCTCTTCTTCTCTGAAGAGACTATTTGCATAGTGGAAAGAAAAACTATTTTTATTTGCACAACCAAGCATTATATAATTTTGAAGAGCATGTGGTTTCTAGGTTCTCATTACACTTCTGGAAGGACTCCATTGAGGAGTGTAGAGGAGTCTATTTTACAAAATAGGGTAATCATAAAGGGTTCTTCTGTTCTGGCACCTTGATGGTTCTGCCCTCTAGTGATCACAAACAAACTATTCCAGACAAATTTGTGCTTCAAAAGCCATATAACATTTCTTCCCTTTCAAGCCCAGCCATGCTTCGAAATAGTAGTGTTCAATGACATATAGAGTATTGCTGCAGTGCCCAGGGTGAACTAGATTTTATATGTGCCAGGGTTGGCCAATAATTAAGAAATTAGGAAAGTCACAGGCGGCGTTGTGGGGTGCTAGCCCTGTGTCCCTCACACTGAGCCCTTATAGCCTCTTAGTGTGTGTGTGTGCGCAGTTTCAATGATGAATGCTGCAAAGCTATTAACGTAATCAAAATAGAGTCTTTACTGTATTCACTTCAAAATACATAGTTCATAGCGATTGTATCACAGTCTTTCATACAAGCTTGAAATTTTAAGTAACAAGAGAGATGGTCACCATCCTGTTTAAAAATAAATCTTCCCAGTTAATGGCTTAACCCCTTAGTGACAGAGCCAATTTGGTGCTTAATGACTGAGACAATTTTTACAATTCTGACCACTGTCACTTTATGAGGTTATAACTCTGGAACACTTTAACAGATCCTGCTGATTCTGAGATTCTTTTTTTGTAACATATTGTACTTCATGTTAGTGGTAACATTTCTTTGATATTACTTGCGATTATTTATGAAAAAAAATGGAAATATGGCGAAATGTTTTAAAATTTTGCAATTTTCAAACTTTGTATTTTTATGCCCTTAAATCAGAGAGATATGTCACAAAAATAGTTTAAAAAATAGCATTTCCCACAAGTCTACTTTACATCTGCACAATTTTGGAAACAAAATAAAAATGTTTTTTGTTAGGGAGTTATAAGGATTAAAAGTTGACCAGCAATTTCTAATTTTTACAACACCATTTTTTTTAAGGACCACATAAAATTTGAAGTCATTTTGAGGGGTCTATATGATAGAAAATAACCAAGTGTGACACCATTCTAAAAACTGCACCCCTCAAGATGCTCAAAACCACTTTCAAGAAGTTTATTAACCCTTTATGTGCTTCACAGGAATTGAAAAAATGTGGAAGGAAAAAATGAACATTTACCGTATATACTCGAGTATAAGCCGAGATTTTCAGCCCAAAAAAGTGCCCCTCTCGGCTTATACTCGAGTCACGGTCGGCGGCAGGGTCGACGGGTGAGAGGTCTGTTGCATATTCACCTAGTCCCGGCGCTCCTGGCGCTCCCCCTGCCCGTCCCACGGTCTTCGGTGCCGCAGCTCTTCCCCTGTTCAGTGGTCACATGGTACCGCTCATTAAAATTATGAATATGGACTCCACTCCCATAGGGGTGGAGCCGCATATTCATTTCTCTAATGAGCGGTAACGGTGACCGCTGACAGAGGAAAAGGCTGCGGCACCCGGAGACCATCTGTCTGGGATAAGGAGCCAGGGACGCCGGGAGCAGGTGAGTATTACATATTTACCTGTCCACGTTCCACACGCCGGGCGCCGCTCTGTCTTCCCGTCCTCTTGCTCTGACTGTTCAGGTCAGAGGGCGCGATGACATACTAGTGTGCGCGCCGCCCTCTGCCTGAACACTCAGTGCGGAGAGACGCCGAGACTGAACGCTGAGGAGCTGCAAGCAAGAGAGGTGAGTATGTTGTTTTTTTTTTTTATTGCAGCAGCAGCAGCATTATACATTGCACAGATTTATATGGAGCATCTATGGGGCAATAATCAATGGTGCAGAGCATTGCATATGGCACAGCTTTCTATGGGGCAATAATCAACGGTGCAGAGCATTGTATATGGCACAGCTTTCTATGGGGCAATAATCAACGGTGCAGAGCATTGTATATGGCACACAGCTTTCTATGGGGCAATAATCAATGGTGCAGAGCATTGTATATGGCACAGCTTTCTATGGGGCAATAATCAACGGTGCAGAGCATTGTATATGGCACAGCATTCTATGGAGCATCTATGGGTCCATACTGAACGGTGCAGAGCATTATATATGGCACAGCTTTATGTGGAGCATCTATGGGTCCATACTGAACGGTGCAGAGCATTCTATATGGGGCACAGCTTTATGTGGAGCATCTATGGGGCCATAATGAACGGTGCAGAGCATTCTATATGGCACAGCTTTATGTGGAGCATCTATGGGTCCATACTGAACGGTGCAGAGCATTCTATATGGGGCACAGCTTTATGTGGAGCATCTATGGGGCCATAATGAACGGTGCAGAGCATTCTGTATGGCACAGCTTTATAAGGAGCTTCTATGGGGCCATACTGAATGGTGCAGAGCATTCTATATGGGGCACAGCTTTATGTGGAGCATCTATGGGACCATAATGAACAGTGCAGAGCATTTTATGTGGCACAGCTTTATATGGAGCATCTATGGGGCCATAATGAACGGTATGGAGCATCTATTTTTAATTTTGAAATTCACCGGTAGCTGCTGCATTTTCCACCCTAGGCTTATACTCGAGTCAATAAGTTTTCCCAGTTTTTTGTGGCAAAATTAGGGGGGTCGGCTTATACTCGGGTCGGCTTATACTCGAGTATATACGGTAACTTTTTTTGCAAACATTTTACTTCAGAACCATTTTTTTTTATTTTCACAAGTGTAAAAACAGAAATTTAACCTTAAATTTTGTTGTGCAATTTCTCCTGAATATGCCAATACCCCATATGTGGGGGTAAACCACTGTTTGGGCGCATAGCAGAGCTTGGAAGAGAAGGAGTGCCATTTGACTTTTTCAATGCAGAATTGGCTGGAATTGAGATCGGATGCCATGTCACGTTTAGAGAGCCCCTGATGTGCCTAAACAGTGGAAACGCTCCACAAGTGACACCATTTTGGAAACTAGACCCCTTAAGGAACTTACCTAGATGTGTGGTGAGCACTTTAAGCCCCCAAGTGCTTCACAGAAGTTTATAAAGTAGAGCCGTGAAAATAAAAAATTGCATTTGTTTACACAAAAATGATCTTTTCGCCAACAAATTCTTATTTTCACAAGGGTAACAGGAGAAATTAGACCACAAAAGTTGTTGTGCAATTTCTCCTGAGTATGTTGATACCCCATATGTGGGGGTAAACCACTGTTTGGGTGCACTGCAGAGCTTGGAAGAGAAGGAGTGCCGTTTTACTTTTTCAATGTAGAATTGGCTGGAATTGAGATCGGACGCCATGTCGCGTTTGGAGAGCCCCTGATGTGCCTAAACAGTGGAAACCCCCCACAAGTGACACCATTTTGGAAACTAGACCCCTTAAGGAACTTAACTAGATTAGTGGAGAGCAGTTTAAACCTCCAGGTGCTTCACGGAAGTTTATAACGTAGAGCCATGAAAATAAAAAAAATCGCATTTTTTCAACAAAAATGAATTTTTGCCCCCAAATTTTTATTTTGAAAAGGTAAAAGGAGAAATTAGGCCACAACAGTTGTTGAGCAATTTCTGCTGTGTACGTTGATACACCATATGTGGGGGTATACCACTGTTTGGGCGCACCGCAGAGCTTGGAAGAGAAGGAGTGCCGTTTTACTTTTTCAATGTAGAATTGGCTGGAATTGAGATTGGACGCCATGTCGCGTTTGGAGAGCCCCTGATGTGCCTAAACAGTGGAAACCCCCCACAAGTGACACCATTTTGGAAACTAGACCCCTTAAGGAACTTAACTAGGTGTGTGGAGAGCAGTTTAAACCCCCAGGTGCTTCACGGAAGTTTATAACGTAGAGCCGTGAAAATAAAAAATCACATTTTTTCAACAAAAATTAATTTTGCCCCTAAATTTTTATTTTGACAAGGGTAACAGGAGAAATTAGACCACAAAAGTTGTTGTGCAATTTCTCTTGAGTACGTCAATTCCCCATATGTGGGGATAAACCACTGTTTGGGCGCACCGCAGAGCTTGGAAGAGAAGGAGTGCCGTTTTACTTTTTCAATGTAGAATTGGCTGGAATTGAGATCGGACACCATGTCGTGTTTGGAGAGCCCCTGATGTGCCTAAGCAGTAGAAACCCCCACAAATGACACCATTTTGGAAACTAGACCCCTTAAGGAACTTATCTAGATTTGTGGTGAGCACTTTAAACCCCCAAGTGCTTCACATAAATTTATAACGTAGAGCCGTGAAAATAAAAAATCCTTTTTTTTTAACTCAAAAATGATTTTTTAGCCTGCAATTTTTTATTTTCTCAAGGGTAACAGGAGGCAAAATCTGTTGACCAGTTTGTCCTGAGTACGCTGATAACGCATATGTGGGGTAGCACTGTTTGGGCACCCATCGGGGCTTGGAAGTGAAGGAGCGCCGCTTGGAATGCAGACTTTGATGGGATGGTCTGCGGGCGTCATGTTGCATTTGTAGAGCTCCTGCTGTACATAAACAGTAGAAACCCCCGACACGTGACCCCATTTTGGAAACTCGACCCCCCAAAGAGCTTATCTAGATGTGTGGTGAGCACTATGAACCCCCAACTTCTTCACAGAAGTTTATAATGTAGAGCCATAAAAATAAAAAAAATCATATTTTTTCCACAAAAATGATTTTTCACCCCCAAATTTTTACTTTCACAAGGGTAACAGGAGAAATTGGACCCCAAAATGTATTGTGCAATTTATGCTGAGTAGGCTGATACTCCATATGTGGGGGTAAACCACTGTATGGGCACATGGCAGAGCTCGGAAGGGAAGGAGCGTCGTTTTGGAATGCAGACTTTGATAGAATGGTCTGCGGGTGTTATAGTTGCGTTTGCAGAGCCCCTGATGTACCTAAACAGTAGAAACCCCCCACAAGTGACCCCATTTTGGAAACTACATCCCCCAAGGAACTTATCCAGATGTGTGGTGAGAACTTTGAATGCCCAAGTGCTTCACAGAAGTTTATAATGCAGAGTCGTGAAAATAAATAAAAAAAAATTTTTTCACAAAAAAGATTTTTTAGCCCCCAAATTTTTATTTTCACAAGGGTAACAAGAGAAATTGGACCCCAAAAGATGTTGTCCAATTTGACCTGAGTACACTGATACCCCATGTGTGGGGGGGACCACTGTTTGGGTGCACGGCAGAGCTCGGAAGGGAAGGAGTGCTGTTTTGGAATGTAGACTTTAATAGAATGGTCTGCGTGCGTTAGGACCCTAGTCCTAACTTTAGCCCCAACCCTAACAATAACCCTAAATTTAGCCCCAACCCTTACCCTAACCCTAAATTTAGCCCCAACCCTTACCCTAACCCTAAATTTAGCCCCAACCCTAACCCTAAATTTAGCCCCAACCCTAACCCTAAATTTAGCCCCAACCTTAACCCTAACTTTAGCCCCAACCCTAACCTAACCTTAAATTTAGCCCCAACCCTAACCCTAACTCTAACCCTAAATTTAGCCCCAACCCTAACCCTAACCCTAAATTTAGCCACAACCCTTACCCTAACCCTAAATTTAGCCCCAACCCTAACCCTAACCCTAAATTTAGCCCCAACCCTAACCCTAAATTTAGCCCCAACCTTAACCCTAACTTTAGCCCCAACCCTAACCTAACCCTAAATTTAGCCCCAACCCTAACCCTAACTCTAACCCTAAATTTAGCCCCAACTCCTCTAGAAATCCCCCTATTACACATCGCTTTTTTTTTTTGCGGTCGCCGGTAAACAGTTAATTACCGGCGATCACAAAACAGGGGTCGGCAAAAACCAACCCCGATAATGTTCTTTGGGGTCTTGGCTACCCCCGGCAGCCGAGACCCCAAAGATCTTCCGGGTGCCAGCCGGCGGGCGCACTGCGCATGCGCCCGCCATTTTTTGGCCGGAACAAGATGGCGGTGCTCCTCGGGAGCCACAAGGAGCACCGTGGGAGACAAGTGAGTATCAGGGGGCTATCGGGGACCCCATTTCTCTGTCCTCTGATGTGCGATCACATCGGAGGACAGATAAATTAAATGGGAAATCACGGTTTTCTTTTTTTTTTCGATCGCCGGTAAACGGTTAATTACAGCGATCGCAACCCGGGGTCGGTAAAAAAAACCTCGAATCATGTTCTCTGGAGTCTCGGCTACCCCCGGGAACCGAGACCCCAGAGAAAATCCAACTCTGGGGGCGCTATTCACTTTTTCCACAGTGCCGTTAATTAACGGCGCTGTGGTTTAAATACCCTTAACTGCTGCCGTTAAAAAGCGTATCAGCGGTCGTTAAGGGGTTAAATAAAGTGATCGGCTGACTGCCTGTTGTATACCAGTTACTATCTTAATTCACACAGTTTTTCAGTTTTATTACTACCAAGGATGGGCCTACACAGTTTGGTTCACTGTAGAAATAATGTTCACTGCTTACTCACGACTAAGTCCTGATACGGTTCCCTGTCGCAGGGAGTACTGTAGCAGATGCAGTAAAACATGAGGCACTCACACTGGCAGAACCATTAAAGTGCAGCAGTAGAGCCCTTGTATAGCTCTATCTCTCCTGTCTCTATGAAGAGTGAAATTTAAGATGCCCTCCTCGCGTAGATTGTGGCAGTTTCCTGGACATTTAAAGATTAAGGAAGCAGGACCTAGGCTGAAGGCAGAGCAGCCTAGGAAGTAGACCTCTTCTCACATCGCTCTGGCTGGTTTTCTCCTTTGCTTCTCACAGGAAAGAGAGGAACTCCTCCCCAACTCCTCCTTCAGCAGCTTCTAGAAGCTTCCGCAGGAAACTGGGCTGAGAAAGTGTCATGCGACCAAACTCTTGCACCTTTACACTTTGGACAGTAGATTGCAATATAGGACAATTTATCAAATAAACCACATAACAGGAGGTAGGTATTTGGTAACCACCCAACAACTATATTTTGCAACAGATAGGAGGAAGTACTGGGACACTACATTGCCACATATGAAGGAAATTGATTTTAATTTGTGAGTCAATTTTTACTGGTATTGCATGTGAAAATTAAAAATTGGAGGCTAAAGCATTATTTTATTGGAAAAAGCGTAACTTTTTTATTTTTTCATCACTATGTAATAACATTTTGTGTGCAACTACTTGTATGTTTTGAAAGTGGTCACTAAACCAATACATATGTTTTCAAGTGTATGCATTCCTTGAGAGGTATAGTTTCAAAAATAGCATTACTTCTGGGGGCTTTCTGCTGTTTTGATACCTTTGGGACACTACAAATTGAAGGCAGAAAGTCAAATAGCACACCTTTACTTCTGTGTATGCTAATGGCCAAAACAGTAGATTTTATTCACATATGGGATATTTTAGTTGAAAGAATGCAATTTTTATTTTTTTATTCCATTTTGCATACATTTTTGAGAAACAACTTAAGTGTTAGCACACTTCATGAATGTGGTTTTGAATATTCTGAGGTATGCAGCATTTAAAATGGTATCTTTTTTGAGGGTTTACCATTTTGTGAGGAATGTTTATTTATTATAAAGCTCTGAACAAAGAATTCACTGAGAAACATACGCTGGGAGCGGAGATGACCAGCTGTTCTTCAGAGATATTGGCACTGGTGCCACAAGAACAGTATTGAAAATAATGTACAGGTATGAGATGATTTTGATAATCTAATCAATGACATCAGCTGTAGCTAAAGGAAAATGCTCATTAAGCCATGCCTATTTTCTTTTGACAGATGTTATAGAAATGTTCCAAATGGGGAGGACAATTTGGTCTAGCCACCTACCACACTGAATACCTTGTCTGACAAAAACATTGGAGGCTAGAAAATGTAGTACATCCATGGCAAACTGGGCCAGCTCTTGTCACAGGTTTAATCTGTTGAACTCAAGGTTTAGGTTATGTATTGGAGAAAGGATAAAGTTTAGGTATAGTTAAGCATGTTTGTTAAGGCAGTGCTCTTCTTTTTTTCTGATGAGCACTGGACTGGTGTCATGGCTGATAAAACATCTTTTTCATCATGTCATAAACTATGATCACTGCTACTTCAGCTATTTGATGTTGTGGTAGTTGTGGCATGCAAGGAGGAGGACACTGCATTGACTAGAGAGAAGTCTTTTGGTTTGAAATTAAGTCTTTGCTTATATTCCCCAGAACACCCTTCTATTAAAAATCTCAAATAATCATAACATAAAGCACACACCCAAATATAAGGACCTGAAAATATCCAATATTGACAAAGGGAATCACAGAATCATAGAAAGTTAGAAGTGAGTTGGAAGGGAGTTCGAATGGACCTCAAAGGTCTACGTGTTTAACCCCCTGCTCAATGCAAGATTCACAAAACCATCTCAGACAAATGTCTGCCCAGACTCTGTTTGAAGACTTCCATTGAAGAAGAACTCACCACCTATCGTGGTAGCCTGTTCCAGCCTGTTCCACTCATTGATCACCCTCACTGTCAAAAAGTTTTTTCCAATATCTAATCTGTATCTTCTCCATTTATTCACACTAAAGAATCAAATTAGGGTTTCACCAGGACAAGCCATGACCTGCGAATCAAGCCAAGACAAATAGTATAATTTATTTAGCCCACAAGGCAGTTTATATGCATTTATAATAGACAAGTGAAGGAAGTAAGAATATTAAACAACACACACTATTCCTTCAATTTCAAAGTTGCTGACAACTTTATCTTTCAAAAAATAGAAGAAAGAACAAGAGGATCTGCAATCTTGGACCTAATTCTTACCAACAGGAAGGAAATGGTTGAGGAAGTAAAGGTGGCTGGCAACTTTGGAGGCAGTGATCACGCTATCCTCAAATTTTGGATTACAAGAGGAGGAAGACCAGCAAGGACTCATACTTTAAGGTTGTGCTTCAGAAAGGCAAATTTTAATGGACTCAGAAAGAGGGTCAGAAAACCAAAGCAGTAAAAAAGCCAAAAAAAATGTCAAAGATGCTATAGGATTTTCACAGGATGAAAAGGGTAAAGTGGTCAAAATTTTGTTACATAATTACTAGTGTTGAGCGATACCTTCCGATACTCAAAGGTATCGGTATCGGATGGTATCGGCCGATATCCAAAAAGTATCGGATATCGCCGATACCGATACCCGATACCAATGCAAGTCAATGGGACACAAGTATCGGAAGGTATCCAGGATGGTTCCCAGGGTCTGAAGGAGAGGAAACTCTCCTTCAGGCCCTGGGATCCATATTCATGTAAAAAATAAAGAATTAAAATAAAAAATATGGATATACTCACCTCTCCGGCGGCCCCTGTACCTTACTGATGTAACCGGCAGCCTCTGTTCCTAAGAATGAGCGCATGAAGGGCCTTCGATGACGTCGCGGCTTCTGATTGGTCACGTGACTGCTCATGTGACCGCTCACGCGACCAATCACAAGCCGCGACATCATCGCAGGTCCTTCACGTTCTCATTCTTAGGAACGGAGGCTGCCGGTTACAGCGGTAAGGTCCAGGGGCCGCCGGAGAGGTGAGTATATCCATATTTTTTATTTTAATTCTTTATTTTTTACATGAATATGGATCCGATTCCGATTTCCGATATCACAAAAGTATCGGAACTCGGTATCGGAATTCCGATACCGCAAGTATCGGCCGATACCCGATACTTGCGGTATCGGAATGCTCAACACTAATAATTACATTACATAGTTACATAGTTATATAAGTTAAAAAAGACCTAGATCCATCAAGTTCAACCTTTCTCCACCAATTGTTCCTTTAGTCACTAATTTAAGTATAATCCGCAATGTTATGTGTATCAAGGAAATCGTCCAGCCCTTTTTTAAAAGCTATTACAGTGCCTACCATTATTACCTCTTGTGGTCGGCATTCCACAGTTTGACTGCTCTAACTGTAAAAAAACCTTTCCTGTTTAGCTGGAGGAATCACCTTTCTTCCACCCATAATGAGTGCCCCCTAGTCTTCGGTACGGTCTTGGGAAGGAATAAGTCATGTGCCAGTGTTTTGTACTGTCCACACATATATTTATATGTGCAAATGAGATCACTTTGAGTCTTCTTTTTTCTAAGCTAAACAAGCTCAAATTTTCCAACCTCTACTCATATGAGTGTCCTTTCATCCCTTGTAATAATCTAGCTGCCCATTCTTGAACTGATTCTAACTTCTGAATACCCTTTTTAAAACGTGGAGCCCAAAACTGGATTCCATATTCTAGATGTGGCCTCACCAGTGATTTATAAAGTAATAATGCATTGGGATAATGAGATTTTATCTCTGGTTATATACATTCTAAAATCTTGTTTGCTTTTGCAGCTGCTGCTTGACATTGAGTACTGCTGCTCAGCTTACCTGTAACCAGAATGCCCAAGTTCATCTCCTGTTCTGTAGTCCTGAACAAGCAAACTATAGGTGAGAAAAAGTGCACATAGGGTCGTATCTTACAATTTTAGAATCTGTTATTCATAAAATTGCTCACCTGGTGGCCCTGTGATTCCTTTTCATCAATACATCCAAATTTCCATTTGTTCAGCAGTGCGGACAATATCCACAAAATTCCTTTGTATGGTTCTGTAGTCCCGAGTATACTCCCATTTACACCATGTTCCAAATTATTAAGCAAATGACATTTTTCCCTTAAGAGTAGTGTTGAGCGATACCTTCCGATATTCAAAAGTATCAGTATCGGATTGGATCGGCCGATATCCAAAAAATATCGGATATCGCCGATACCGATACCCGATACCAATACAAGTCAATGGGACACAAATATCGGAAGGTATCCTGGATGGTTCCCAGGGTCTGAAGGAGAGGAAACTCTCCTTCAGGCCCTGGGATCCATATTCATGTAAAAAATAAAGAATAAAAATAAAAAATATGGATATACTCACCCCTCCGATGGACCCTGGACCTTAGCGGTGCAACCGGCAGCCTCTGTTCCTAAGAATGCAGTGAGTGAAGGACCTTCGATGACGTCGCGTTCATGTGAGCGGTCACATGAACGGTCACGCGACCAATCACAAGACCGCGATGTCATTGCAGGTCCTGTGATTCACTGCATTCCTGTGGTCACTGCATTCTTAGTAACGGAGGCTGCCGGTTGCACCGCTAAGGTCCAGGGTCCGCCGGAGGGGTGAGTATATCCATATTTTTTATTTTTATTCTTTATTTTTTACATGAATATGGATCCCAGGGCCTGAATAAGAGTCTCCTCTCCTCCAGACCCTGGGAACCATACACTGGGAACTTCTGATTCCGATTTCCGATATCACAAAAATATCGGAACTCGGTATCGGAATTCCGATACCGAAAATATCGTCCGATACCCGATACTTGCGGTATCGGAATGCTCAACACTACTTAAGAGGCTGCTGGGCGAGCTGGGGGAAATATCCGTTTGCACCTGGGTAAACATGTGAGATTGACTACCTGATCAGAAGTAACTATGGGATACCACGCTCTTGTACCTATGTATTCTCTGAGTTCCACTAGGACATAAGTATTTTCTGGGCAGTTGTTTGTCATTTCCTACCTAGCTTACTCTGGATGTACCTTGTTTCCCCTGTGTAACGCAGCGTACCAACATGTCTCCTCCATATTTCCTCTCTGTATGTGCTATAATAGTACTTTACCATATTGATTATATGTAACTTGGTGTTATTAATAAAACTTTTTTCTAATTATTACTATGTTTTGTGGGATGTTTCTACTCCTTTTTTTTGTTCGACGTGCATCTTGGAGTTGTCCTGTTGGTCCGGTGAATCTGGACGGTAATACTGTGGGAGCTATATTTATTCACTCTCGGCCACATTTCTATGGTATGCTTGATGATTATTGTTCTGACAGTAGAATTTCTAAACATTTGATAAGTTTTAAAGAACTGAAAAAGCTCATTTGTGGAATTTGCAGCATTAGGAGGTCACATTCACTGAACAAAAAATCTATTTAACTCCAAGACATCCTAACAGGCCAAGTTACATGTTAATGCCTCCCCCTCTTTAAAGAGTGTTCACATTGAATGTGTGCAGTTCCATAGTGTTTATGACTGTTTCTGTATTCATGTATTGTTGCTGTAGTGTGTATGCACTGTACATGTGTTATGCATGGGGTTAGGGAAAGTTATAGCGGATAGAATAAAAGGGTAGACATTCTTAGTGATAGAATAGAGGGGCACATTAGAGATTAGTTAGTATAAGGGGTTTTCCAGGCTGGGAGGAGTTACAGATGGGTGCAGTACAGAACTGTGGGATATAGTGAAGGGACTTCCTGGTTAGTGAGTAGTAATGATGCAGCAGTGAAAGAAGGCAGACAGATAGTCATGGGTGTGAAGTTGCTGAAGCAAGAAAGGACCCCAGGCTGAGAGGGGTAAAGGTGGTCTCCATCTTAAACAGTAAACATATCAAGTAGGATCCGGGGCCTATGGCCAGGATTTGGCGAAGCTGAGATGGCAAGCCTTTTACCTTTTCATTTTTTGAAACTGGACAAGGGAAATGGGAGGAAACTGGTGGACCTAAAGGAATGGACGTCACGGAAGGGGCAGAGATTGCCAGGACAGGACAGGGATTGTCCAACAAGGAAGTGATTTCCAGGAAAAGCAGGGATTGCCGGGAAGATGGGAAGACATGGAAAGCTCCAGAAATGTCACTGTGTACGCTCTGTGCTGCATCTGTAATGAAAACCTTGTTGAAAAGTAAAGTTGAAATGTTAAGAATGGACATTGAATTTGGTTTGGTTTGTGAGACCAGTGAATCTGGACCCGGAATCACAGAAGCAGAGGGGACTTAGGCAATTATCGCGAGTGTTCTGCTGCGCACATTGCACATACAGCAGAAGGGACCTTATGCTTCCCTTGTGGGGCACCAGGGTGTGGAAACAATACAGCTCGTTGCCATGAATACCACCCTGGCCGCCTTTTACATCGAAACATGAGAAGTAATGGAATGAAACTGAAAGGTAGAGGATCCAGATTAGTTATTAGAAAAAACTTTTTGACAGTAAGGGTTATCAATGAGTGGAACAGGCTGCCATGAGAGGTAGTGAGTCCTCCTACAATGGAAGTCTTCAAACAGATGCTGGACAGAAAAATGTCTGAAATGGTTTTGTGCCTGCACTGCATTGAGCAGGGGGTTGAATAAGATGAACCCGGAGGTCCCTTCCAACTCTAACATTCTATAATTCTATGATTTTAACTGTCCCAAATTGATCTCAACATGACAGGCCATGGAGGTTTGCACCCTAAAATGTTTAATATTGGGAACTTGGTTTAAGATGGCTGGTCCTAAAAGAGATGGTGAGTCTTTCCTATGGAAATAGAACTGAATCTTATGCACAATATATAAAACATGGCTAGTCATAACCCATAAGGTACACATTAATGATCTATAATGTACAACCTCTTTGATCATGATTATCATCAGTAATTAGAGTGAATTGCATATATGTACATAAATAATTCAGGATATCCATGATATACAGCCTTATTGACCATAATTATCAACATGACAAGTGTTAAGTGTCGAGTTTCCCCCTCTGCACAGGGGGAATCTCAAACCATCTCCGCTGCGGTCTTCCATTCTTCTCCGGCTGCATTAGAGCCTGCTCAGCGGAGACATCGGTCCCAGTGTCTGGCTCAAGCTGATACTGTGAGACTGGTTACTGCTGCTCTTCCAGGCTCTGCCTTTGTTGCCAGCACTGATCAGCAGTGAGCAGGTCTTTCTGGGACTAAGTCCTGCTTTTCTCATCCTGAGCATGCCCACGGGACGACCTCCCATTGAAGGTCAGGGGTCACATACTCTGGTCCTGTTGCAGCTCCTATTGGACCATCTGGAAGGTCCCGTAGCACTGTTGCTCTAAAATGTTCACATGGCCTCTCGGCCATGCGCTAGTGTATACTTGAAAACGTGTGTGTGTAGATGTGTGACTGTCGCTTTTTAATCATATCCCCTTCCTAGTGTAGTTGACTGCTCACGAATGGTGGATTCTTGCTATCTAGCGCCTACCTGCACACCTAGCACACAATCCAGCGTCTTATTGCAGTGACCGCCAGTGCGGCGCCGTGCGCTAATAGAGCATTTTCCTGACCCAAATCTGGGTAGGTAGTGGCGTCCGCCAGGCACTGCACGCACTCTTGGGCATTAAATTATTATTTCTCTTTAAATCTGACACCCCAGTAGCTGTGTCGAGCACAAGAGGTCTAGA
Organism: Ranitomeya variabilis; assembly: GCF_051348905.1. Lineage (NCBI taxonomy): Eukaryota > Metazoa > Chordata > Amphibia > Anura > Dendrobatidae > Ranitomeya > Ranitomeya variabilis. The sequence continues at coordinate 362,960,927 of NC_135235.1, read as the reverse complement.
GGAACTCTTTCCCTGAGTCTTGGGATAGAGTTCTGTGACTCCTCGCTTGCGCTCTTTGTGCTGTACCGCGGCCCTGTGATGCAACAGGGTTCTCTTTCTTCATACCGGGTGAAGCTAATCCGTGTGCGTATCCACATTATACCGCCATATAGTCCGTCATTACTCAGCAGCAGGTTCCATCTCTGCACGGTGGACCCCGGGCTGCGAACGCACCTTGTATCATCTTCCTAATTATTTGGTGCGTTCCGCTAGCCCTAACATTAAGTGTATTACATATGTTCAGTATTCCACATAAACCAATCCTGACTAAATAATAAGCCAGATATATATGTTTAATAATATACATGTAACTGTGCTTATAGTTTACATTTAAAGTAAGCAAAATGCATACTTTGCATAAGAATTTCTCTTTCTAATGCATGTCCTGGATCTTTGCAGACACATGCATTTCATCCCAATGTTTTTTCCCTTTCTCTCTCCAAATAGATTCATCAGGGGACAAGTTGAGGACTAAAAACTACTGATGAGCAAGTGTGCTCGTTACTCGAGTTTTCCGAGCATGCTCGGGAGTTCTCCGAGTTTCTTGGATGTGTGCGACACCCGCTAAGGCCATGGGGTACTCGGAACTGGGTCGGAGGGTTCTTAAGGGGGTGGTCACAGCAGTAGTGACCCGGTTCGTGGCCCTGGGCATGCAGTGAAAATGATGAGCAAAAGTTTGTACTAGATGCCACCTGTGTTATTTGGCAATGGGTGGCTGACGCAGCTTAAGGAGACCACTGGGGCCAATGGTGTCGCAGCTGAGATGCTTCTGTTCCCTACAGGTGGAGCGGGGCCCCAGGGATACCAGTACAGTTTGTAAAGGATCGTGGACGTTGCACGACTGAGGGTGTGGGAAATGAGTAACGGACACAAGGGCTGCAGTTTTCTTTACCTTTAATCCCTGGTTGAAGGTGCGGTCTGGGGTACAGGTAACAGGTGGTAATGGAGATCCGGGCAGCCTGGAAGCAATTCAGAATCCACCTAGCCTGGTGAGTTTGGAGGCCTTCCTACCGCGCTGTTCTCTGGGTCTTTGTTGCTTTATGCTCTGCTCAAGTTCCTCTCACCATCTGTCCATTAAATGGAACATTACCCACATGGCAGGCAGCTTGATCCTGTTACAGATGTCACTCCTTCATGGTGACTCCAGGCTCTGGTATGCTGCTGTTCCTCTGGGTGTTAGGTGGGGCCAGGAGACCTGCAGTCTCCTGCCCTCCAGATTTAGCTGCCGGGCCTTTAGTACCCATGCCACCACGGACTCTGGTGTCTGGTTTCTGGCACTCTCTCAGACTCCAACTCAAACTAACTAACTTCACCTCCAGGCCAGAGTTTATAAGGAAGCTCCCCTGAAAGCAGGTGTTAGAGCTCCCCCTTCTGGTCTTGAGTAGGAAACTGTGTTGCATGCTAATGTTACCTAGTAAGGGGACCCCTCCTTGCTTCCAGGCATGACATCACCCCCTGTGAGAGAGGCAATGACACTGTGGCAATCAGACTCCAGGGGTGCCACATTCCCCCCAAGTGAAATTCAGTATTCCCAGACTGAGAAAATATAAACAGGTGAACAATTACAACTATTAACAACATTTAAAAAAAAAAAAACAAAGCTCAAAAATAGTCCTGGCGACTAGGGTTGAGCTAAACGGATCGAACAATTTCAAAAGTCGCCGACTTTTGGCAAAGTCGGGTTTCGTGAAACCCAATCCAATCCCAGCATGGGATCGGCCATGCTGTCGGCGATCTTCGCGCCAAAGTCGTGTTTCCTATGACGCTTTGAGCGCCATTTCTCAGCCAATGAAGGTGGACGCAGAGTGTGGGCAGCATGATGACATAGGTCTCAGTCACCACCATCTTAGAGAAGGGCATTACAGTGATTGGCTTGCTTTCTGCGGTGTCACAGGGGCTATAAAGGGGCGTGCACGCCGACTGCCATCTTACTTCTGCCGATCGTAGCATAGGGAGAGGTTGCTGCTGCTTCGTCAGAAGCAGGGATATTGTTAGGAAGGAAATATTATCCCCAAAACCGCTTGTGCGGTAGCGATTTCCACTGTCCAACACCAACTTTTCTTTGCAGGGACAGTGGAAGCTAGATTTCAGTGCACCAGCTCTGCAGCTTATAAGGCTCCCTGATAGCTGCGTTGCTGTGTGTATGCCACTGTGCAAACCAACTGCTTTTTTAAAAGCAAAAATCCTGCTGCTCTTTTCTTTCTGCACAGTTATCTTGTTTATTTGTCCACACTTTTGTGTGCAGCAGTCCTTTTTATTGCTGGCTGCCATACTTGTCCTGACTGAGATCATTGTAGGGAGATTGTTATAGTAGTGCAGTCCCTTTTTTAAAAAAATATATGCCAGCCACTGTCTGCCACTGAAACTGTGTAGTGTAATACAATGGGCATGATTTTTTCGGCTGTTTCCCACAAATAAAAAGGGAGATTAATACTGCCACAAAGTACATCTGCGTCAGTCCTGTTTGTGGCATATCTGCAAGCCACTTTCTGCCACTGAAACTGTGTAGTGTAATACAGTGGGCCTGATTTTTTCGGCTCCGCCTCCTAGTCACAGGTGTTTGAATTGCAGCAGGTCCATTACCCCTCCACAGAGAGAGAGAATAGTAGTCTCATAAGAGGTTTTCATAGGCACCCATTCAGATGGAGACGTTTATTCTCAGTGAGGAAGGAAATCGTAGGACCTGGTATAAGAGAGATGACGTAAAGTGGCTACCAGGTACACATAAAATTGGCCTTTTTTATGCGCTAAATGCTCTCATTTTTCATATTTCTAATGCAGTAATGCAGTTAAATTTTCATGTTTCACATTTTCATGTTTCAGCGCTATAGTGTGCTACCTTATTTGCTTGATTTTTTCGGCTGTCTCACACAAATAAAAAGGGAGATTAACCCCTTCATGACCCAGCCTATTTTGGCCTTAATGACCTTGCCGTTTTTTGCAATTCTGACCAGTGTCCCTTTATGAGGTAATAACTCAGGAACGCTTCAATGGATCCTTGCGGTTCTGAGATTGTTTTTTCGTGACATATTGGGCTTCATGTTAGTGGTAAATTTAGGTCGATAATTTCTGAGTTTATTTGTGAAAAAAACGGAAATTTGGCGAAAATTTTGAAAATTTTGCAATTTTCACATTTTGAATTTTTATTCTGTTAAACCAGAGAGTTATGTGACACAAAATAGTTAATAAATAACATTTCCCACATGTCTACTTTACATCAGCACAATTTTGGAAAGAAATTTGTTTTTGCTAGGAAGTTATAAGGGTTAAAATTTGACCAGTGATTTCTCATTTTTACAACAAAATTTACAAAACCATTTTTTTTAGGGACCACCTCACATTTGAAGTCAGTTTGAGGGTTCTATATGGCTGAAAATACCCAAAAGTGACACCATTCTAAAAACTGCACCCCTCAAGGTGCTCAAAACCACATTCAAGAAGTGTATTAACCCTTCAGGTGTTTCACAGCAGCAGAAGCAACAAGGAGGGGAAAAATTAACATTTAACTTTTTAGTCACAAAAATGATCTTTTCGCAACAATTTTTTTATTTTCCCAAGGGTAAAAGGAGAAACTGGACCACGAATGTTGTTGTCCAATTTGTCCTGAGTACGCTGATGCCTCATATGTGGGGGTAAACCACTGTTTGGGCGCACGGCAGGGCTCGGAAGGGAAGGAGCGCCATTTGACTTTTTGAATGAAAAATTGGCTCCAATCTTTAGCGGACACCATGTCGCGTTTGGAGAGCCCCCGTGTGCCTAAACATTGGAGCTCCCCCACAAGTGACCCCATTTTGGAAACTAGACCCCCCAAGGAACTTATCTAGAAGCATAGTGAGCACTTTAAACCCTCAGGTGCTTCACAAATTGATCCGTAAAAATGAAAAAGTACTTTTTTTTCACACAAATTTTCTTTTAGCCTCAATTTTTTCATTTTCACATGGGCAACAGAATAAAATGGATCCTAAAATTTGTTGGGCAATTTCTCCTGAGTACGACAATACCTCATATGTGGGGGTAAACTACTGTTTGGGCACATGGTAAGGCTCGGAAGGGAAGGAGCGCCATTTGACTTTTTGAATGAAAAATTATCTCCATCGTTAGCGGACACCATGTCAGGTTTGGAGAGCCCCTGTGTGCCTAAACATTGGAGCTCCCCCACAAGTGACCCCATTTTGGAAACTAGACCCCCCAAGGAACTTATCTAGATGCATAGTGAGCACTTTAAACCCTCAGGTGCTTCACAAATTGATCCGTAAAAATGAAAAAGTACTTTTTTTTTCACACAAAATTTGTTTTTGCCTCAATTTTTTCATTTTCACATGGGCAACAGGATAAAATGGATCCTAAAATTTGTTGGGCAATTTCTCCTGAGTACGCCGATACCTCATATGTGGGGGTAAACCACTGTTTGGGTGCACGGCAAGGCTTGGAAGGGAAGGCGCGCCATTTGACTTTTTCAATGGAAAATTAGCTCCAAACGTTAGTGGACACCATGTTGCGTTCGGAGAGCCCCTGTGTGCCTAAACATTGGAGCTCCCCTACAAGTGACCCCATTTTGGAAACTAGACCCCCCAAGGAACTTATCTAGATGCATAGTGAGCACTTATAACCCCCAGGTGCTTCACAGAAGTTTATAACGCAGAGCCATGAAAATAAAAAAATATTTTTCTTTCCTCAAAAATGATTTTTAGCCCGGAGTTTTTTATTTTCCCAAGGATAATAGGAGAAATTGGACCCCAAATATTGTTTTCCAGTTTGTCCTGAGTACGATGATACCTCATATGTGGGGGTAAACCACTGTTTGGGCGCACGGCAGGGCTCGGAAGGGAAGGCACGCCATTTGGCTTTTTGAATGGAAAATTAGCTTCAATCATTAGCGGACACCATGTCGCGTTTGGAGAGCCCCTGTGTGCCTAAACATTGGAGCTCCCGCACAAGTGACCCCAATTTGGAAACTAGACCTCCCAAGGAACTAATCTAGATGTGTGGTGAGCACTTTGAACCCTCAAGTGCTTCACAGAGGTTTATAACGCCGAGCCATGAAAATAAAAAATTATTTTTCTTTCCTCAAAAATGATTTTTTAACCCACAATTTTTTATTTTCCCAAGGGTAACAGGAGAAATTGGACCCCAAAAGTTGTTGTGCAGTTTCTCCTGAGTACGCTGATACCCCATATGTGGGGGTAAACCACTGTTTTGTCACACGTCGGGGAGCGGAAGGGAAGTAGTGACGTTTTGAAATGCAGACTTTAATGGAATGCTCTGCGGGCGTCACGTTGTGTTTGCAGAGCCCCTGATGTGCCTAAACAGTAGGAACTCCCCACAATTGACCCCACTTTGAAAACTAGACCCCCAAGGGAACTTATCTAGATGTGTGGTGAGCACTTTGAACCCCCAAGTGCTTCACAGAAGTTTATAACGCAGAGCCGTGAAAATAAAAAATGTGTTTTCTTTCCTCAAAAATATTTTTTTAGCCCAGAATTTTTTAATTTTCCCAAGGGTAACAGGAAAAATTTGACCCCAAAAGTTGTTGTCCAGTTTCTCCTGAGTACGCTGATACCCCATATGTGGGGGTAAACCACTGTTTGGGCACATGGCGGGGCTCGGAAGGGAAGTAGTGACGATTTGGAATGCAGACTTTGATGGAATGGTCTGCGGGAATCATGTTACGTTTGCAGAGCCCCTGATGTGCCTAAACAGTAGAAAAAACCCACAAGTGACCCCATTTTGGAAACTAGACCCCAAAAGGATCTTATCTAGATGTGTGGTGAGCACTTTCAACCCCCAAGTGTTTCACATAAGTTTATAACGTAGAGCCGTGAAAATAAAAAATAATTGTTCTTTCCTCAAAATTATGTTTTAGCAAGTAATTTTTTATTTTTGCAAGGGTAACAGGAGAAATTGGACCCCAATAGTTGTTGCCCAGTTTGTCCTGAGTACGCTGGTATCCCATATGTGGGGGTAAACCACTGTTTGGGCACACGTCGGGGCTTGGAAGGGAGGGCACACCATTTGACTTTTTGAACGCAAGATTGGCTGGAATCAATGGTGGCGCCATGTTGCGTTTGGAGACCCCTGATGTGCCTAAACAGTGGAAACCCCTCAATTCTAACTTCAACACTAACCCCAACACACCCCTAACCCTAATCCCAACTGTAGCCATAACCCTAATCACAACCCTAACCCCAACACACCCGTAACCCTAAATCCAACCCTAATCCTAACCCTAATCCCAACCCTACCCACAACTGTAACCCCAACACAACCCTAACCCTATCCTTAACCCTAACCACAAGCCTAATCTTAACCCTATTTCCAACCCTAGCCCTAATTCCAACCCTAAGGGTACCGTCTCACATAACGATTTACCAACGATCACGACCAGCGATACGACCTGGCTGTGATCGTTGGAAAGTCATTGTGTGGTCGCTGGGGAGCTGTCACACAGACCGCTCTCCAGCGACCAACGATGCCAAGGTCCCGGGTAACCAGGGTAAACATCGGGTTACTAAGCGCAGGGCCGCGCTTAGTAACCCGATGTTTACCATGGTTACCAGCGTAAAAGTAAAAAAAAAAAAACGTACATACTCACATTTCGGTGTCCTTCAGGTCCCTTGCCGTCTGCTTCCCGCTCTGAGTGCCGCCGTACAGTGAGAGCAGAACGCAGCGGTGACGTCACTGCTGTGCTGTGCTCTCACTTTCCGGCCGGCAGACAGTCAGAGCGGGAAGCAGACGGCAAGGGACCTGAAGGACACCGAAATGTGAGTATGTACGTTTTTTTTTTTTTTTTTTACTTTTACGCTGGTAACCACGGTAAACATCGGGTTACTAAGCGCGGCCCTGCGCTTAGTAACCCGATGTTTACCCTGGTTACAAGTGAACGCATCGCTGGATAGCTGTCACACACAACGATCCAGCGATGACAGCGGGAGATCCAGCGACGAAAGAAAGTTCCAAACGATCTGCTACGACGTACGATTCTCAGCAGGGTCCCTGATCGCTGCTGCGTGTCAGACACAGCGATATCATATGGATATCGCTGGAACGTCACGGATCGTACCGTCGTAGCGACAAAAGTGCCACTGTGAGACGGTACCCTAACTCTAATTCCAACCCTAACCCTAAGGCTATGTGCCCACTTTGCGGATTCGTGTGAGATTTTTCCGCACCATTTTTGAAAAATCCGCAGGTAAAAGGCACTGCGTTTTACCTACGGATTTACAGCGGATTTCCAGTGTTTTTTTGTGCGGATTTCACCTGCGGATTCCTATTGAGGAACAGGTGTAAAACGCTGCGGAATCCGCACAAAATTGACATGCTGCGGAAAATACACAGCGTTTCCGCACGGTATTTTCCGCACCATGGGCACAGCGGATTTGGTTTTCCATAGGTGTACATGGTACTGTAAACCTGATGGAAAACTGCTACGAATTCGCAGCGGCCAATCCGCTGCGGATCCGCGGCCGATCCGCTGCGGATCCGCGGCAATCCGCTGCGGATTCGCAGCCAAATCTGCACTGTGTGCACATGCCCTAACCCTACCCCTAACCCTACCCCTAACCCTACCCCTAATTCTAACCCTAGTTCTAACCCTAACCCTAGCAGAAAAAAAAATAAAAATATTTTATTTATTTTTTTTATTCTCCCTATGGGGGTGATAAAGGGGGGGGGGTCATTTACTTTTTTTTATTTTGATCACTGCGATAGGCTATATCGCAGTGATCAAAATAGATCTGGAACGAATCTGCCAGCCGGCAGATTCTGCGGGCGCAGTGCGCATGCGCCCGCCATCTTGGACGATGGCGGCGCCCATGGAGAAGCCGGACGGGCACCGGGAGGCCAGGTAAGTATGTAGGGGGGGGTGATCGGATCACGGGGGGGGGACCGGAGCACAGGGAGGGGGCACCGGAGCACGGGGGAGCGGGCAGGAGGACGGGGGAGCCGGCAGGCGGACGGAGGGGACCGGACCCCGTAACGGAGCACCGGGGGGGCGATCGGTGGGGTGGGGTGGGGGCAGATTAGGTTTTCCAGCCATGGCCGATGATATTGCAGCATCGGCCATGGCTGGATTGTAATATTTCACCGTTTTTTTGGGTGATTGGCAGTTTCACTTTCAACAGCCAATCAGAGCGATCGTAGCCACGAGGGGGTGAAGCCACCCCCCCTGGGCTGAAGCACCACTCCCCCTGTCCCTGGAGATCGGGTGAAATTGGAGTTAACCCTTTCACCCGATCTGCAGGAGCGCGATCCCTCCATGACGCATACGCTGCGTCATAGGTCGTTTTGGCACCGACTTTCATGACGCAGCGTATGCGTCAAAGGTCGTTAAGGGGTTAATACTGCCACAAAGTACATCTGCATCAGTCCTGTTTGTGGCATATTTGCAAGCCACTTTCTGCCACTCAAACTGTGTGGTGTAATACAGTGGGCCTGATTTTTTTGGCTGTCTCACACAAATTAAAAGGGAGATTAATACTGCCATAAAGTACTTCTGCATCAGTCCTGTTTGTGGCATATCTGCAAGCCACTTTCTGCCACTCAAACTGTGTGGTGTAATACAGGTCCTTCTCAAAAAATTAGCATATAGTGTTAAATTTCATTATTTACCATAATGTAATGATTACAATTAAACTTTCATATATTATAGATTCATTATCCACCAACTGAAATTTGTCAGGTCTTTTATTGTTTTAATACTGATGATTTTGGCATACAACTCCTAATAACCCAAAAAACCTGTCTCAATAAATTATCATATCAAGAAAAGGTTCTCTAAACGACCTATTACCCTAATCTTCTGAATCAACTAATTAACTCTAAACACATGCAAAAGATACCTGAGGCTTTTAAAAACTCCATGCCTGGTTCATTACTCAAAACCCCCATCATGGGTAAGACTAGCGACCTGACAGATGTCAAGAAGGCCATCATTGACACCCTCAAGCAAGAGGGTAAGACCCAGAAAGAAATTTCTCAACAAATAGGCTGTTCCCAGAGTGCTGTATCAAGGCACCTCAATGGTAAGTCTGTTGGAAGGAAACAATGTGGCAGAAAACGCTGTACAACGAGAAGAGGTGACCGGACCCTGAGGAAGATTGTGGAGAAGGACCGATTCCAGACCTTGGGGAACCTGAGGAAGCAGTGGACTGAGTCTGGTGTGGAAACATCCAGAGCCACCGTGCACAGGCGTGTGCAGGAAATGGGCTACAGGTGCCAAAGCGCCTGACCTGGGCTACAGAGAAGCAGCACTGGACTGTTGCTAAGTGGTCCCAAGTACTTTTTTCTGATGAAAGCAAATTTTGCATGTCATTCGGAAATCAAGGTGCCAGAGTCTGGAGGAAGACTGGGGAGAAGCAAATGCCAAAATGCCTGAAGTCCAGTGTCAAGTACCCACAGTCAGTGATGGTGTGGGGTGCCATGTCAGCTGCTGGTGTTGGTCCACTGTGTTTCATCAAGGGCAGGGTCAATGCAGCTAGCTATCAGGAGATTTTGGAGCACTTCATGCTTCCATCGGCTGAAATGCTTTATGGAGATGAAGATTTCATTTTTCAGCACGACCTGGCACCTGCTCACAGTGCCAAAACCACTGGTAAATGGTTTACTGACCATGGTATTACTGTGCTCAATTGGCCTGCCAACTCTCCTGACCTGAACCCCATAGAGAATCTGTGGGATATTGTGAAGAGAAAGTTGAGAGACGCAAGACCCATCACTCTGGATGAGCTTAAGGCCGCTATTGAAGCATCCTGGGCCTCCATAACATCTCAGCAGTGTCACAGGCTGATTGCCTCCATGCCACGCCACATTGAAGCAGTCATTTCTGCCAAAGGATTCCCGACCAAGTATTGAGTGCATAACTGAACATTATTATTTGATGGTTTTTTTGTTTGTTATTAAAAAACACTTTTATTTGATTGGCCGGGTGAAATATGCTAATTTATTGAGACAGGTTTTTTGGGTTATCAGGAGTTGTATGCCAAAATCATCAGTATTAAAACAATAAAAGACCTGACAAATTTCAGTTGGTGGATAATGAATCTATAATATATGAAAGTTTAATTGTAATCATTACATTATGGTAAATAATGAAATTTAACACTATATGCTAATTTTTTGAGAAGGTCCTGTACAGTGGGCCTGATTTTTTCTGCATTCTCCCACACATAAAAAGGGAGATTTATACTGCCACTGAGTGCATCTGCTTCAGTCCTGTTTGTGGCATATCTGCCAGCCACTGTCTGCCACTGAAACTGTGTAGTGTAATACAGTGGGCCTGATTTTTTATGCTGTCTCCCACAAATAAAAAGGGAGATTAATACTGCCACAAAGTACATCTGTGTCAGTCCTGTTTGTGGCATATCTGCAAGCCACTTTCTGCCACTCAAACTGTGTGGTGTAAAAAAGTGGGCCTGTTTTTTTCGGCTGTCTCACACAAATTAAAAGGGAGATTAATACTGCCACAAAGAACTTCTGCGTCAGTCCTGTTTGTGGCATATCTGCAAGCCACTTTCTGCCACTCAAACTGTGTGGTGTAATACAGTGGGCCTGATTTTTTCTGCATTCTCCCACACATAAAAAGGGAGATTTATACCGCCACTGAGTGCATCTGCTTCAGTCCTGTTTGTGGCATATCTGCCAGCCACTTTCTGACACTCAAATTCTGTAGTGTAATACAGTGGGCCTGATTTTCCCAGCAGTCACCCACACCTATAAAGGGAGATTTAAATTCACAACAAGTTTACGTACACCTTCTACCTGGTTTTACAGTACCATATAAAAGTTGTTAGTTTGGTTACATTTTTGCAAGAATGAGGAAGTCTGGTGGAAGAGGTCGTGGCCGTGGGCGGTCATTGCCAGCTGGTAATGATGGTAGTGGTGGTGGTCGTGGAGCATCAGGTGGTCATGGGAAAAGCAATATAGCAAAAACGTCTCAAGTTGTTGAGCCAGCGTCATCGTCTGGCTACACAAGGCCTCGAACGCTCCCTTTTCTGGGAGTAGGAAAACCGCTTTTAAAGCCGGAGCAGCAGGAAAAAGTTTTGGCTTTCCTTGCTGACTCTGCCTCTAGCTCTTTCGCCTCCTCTTCGGAAAGTGCAAAATTTAAAAGCAGCGCATCATCAGTGGATGCTCCCAATCAGGAACAAGTCGCTTCCTTGTGTCCTTCACCCAGAACAACAGTGAAGGATGCATGAGGTGACAGAACAGGTTACTCCATGGAGCTCTTTACACATACCGTGCCTGGGTTAGAAAGCGAATTTGTTAACAGGCCATGCCCATTACAAGATGAATCGGACATGGAGTGCACAGATGCACAGCCACAGCTAGATCATTATGCTGTTCCATTGACTCAGATCACAACATTGCCCTCGCAGTGTACTGAGCCAGAATCTGACCCTGATGAGACTATGGTGCCCCGTCCCGAACGCTATAGCACCGGCTTACATGGTGACACAGAGGAAGGTGCACAGGACATAGAAGAGGAGGTGATAGATGACGCAGTTGTTGACCCCGATTGGCAGCCATTGGGGGAACAGGGTGCCGCTGGCAGTAGCTCTGAAGCGGAGGAGGAGGAGCCGCAGCAGGCATCAACATCGCAACAGCTTTCATCTGGCAGGCCCGTATCTGGCCAAAAACGTGTGTCAAAACCAAAAACAGTTGTAGGACAGCATGGCCATCCAGTTAAAGTAGCACAGTGTGCAATGCCTGAAAAGGTATTCAATAGTAGGAAGAGTGCAGTCTGGCAATTTTTTAACCAAGATCCGAATGATCAGTGCAAAGTGATCTGTAAGAAATGCTCAAGGACCTTTAGCAGAGGTCAGAATGTCAAAAGTTTAAATACAACTTGCGTGCGTCGACATTTAACCACCATGAACTTGCAAGCCTGGACTAGCTACCAAACGTCCCGTAACGTTGTTGCACCCACTCACATTGAAGCTAGTCAGCAACGCTACATTCCTTCCCTCACTGTAAGCCCACCGGTTAGGACACCACCAGCAGCAAATGTGGAGGTATCGTCGCAAGGCCAAAGCAGTCAGGGAATCAACAGGTTCTTGGTAGGAAACACTGTATGTAGGCCAACAGCAAGAATAACATCACCAACCCTCTCTCAGTCTGCCATGTCCACCACCACCCCCGCTAGTTCCACCATATGCAGCTCTCCAGTCCAGCTCACCCTACAAGAGACTCTCGTTAGGAAAAGGAAGTACTCATCCGCTCATCCACGTACACAAGGTTTGAACGCCCACATTGCAAGACTAATCTCGTTAGAGATGATGCCCTACTGGTTGGTTGAAAGCGAAGCTTTCAAAGCCCTGATGGCCTACGCAGTGCCATGCTATGACCTACCCAATTGCCACTTCTTTGCGAGAAAAGCCATCCCAGCCCTCCACCAGCATGTCAAAGACCGCATTGTCCATGCACTCAGGCAATCTGTCAGTAGAAAGGTGCACCTCACAACAGATGCATGGACCAGTAGGCATGGCCAGGGATGTTACATGTCCATCACGGCACACTGGCTTAATGTGCTTGATGCAGGGTCCACAGGGGACAGCCATATTGGGACAGTTCTACTTAGCCCACGGTCTAGGAAACAGTTGGCTGTAGACGTTCACCACCCCTCCTCCTCCTCCTCCTCCAGCAGAAGCGAGAGCTCGTCCACAGACCGCAGTCGCACGACCACTCCATCCGCAGCTGCCAGTGTTGCTCACGAGGTGCCCCATTATGGAACAGCTAGTGGTAAGCGTCAGCAGGCTGTGTTGGAAATGAAGTGTTTGGGTGACAACAGACACACCGCGGAAGTTCTGGCCGAGTTCTTGCAGCAAGAAACTCAGTCATGGCTGGGCAGTGTACATCTTGAGGCCGTCAAGGTAGTCAGTGATAACGGAAGGAATTTTATGGCCGCTATAGCCCTTTCACAACTGAAACACATTCCTTGCCTGGCTCACACCTTGAACCTGGTGGTGCAGTGCTTCCTGAAAAGTTATCCCGGGTTACCCGCCCTTCTCCTGAAGGTGCGAAGACTTTGCTCGCACATCCGCCGTTCGCCCGTACACTCCAGCCATATGCAGAACCATCAGTGATCTTTGAAGCTTCCCCAGCACCGCCTAATAATCGAAGTTGCAACAAGGTGGAACTCCACACTGCACATCCTTCAGAGACTGTGCGAACAGAGGCGTGCTGTAATGTATTTGTGGGAGGATCCACATACACGGGCAGGCAGTTGGATGGCAGACATGGAGTTGTCAGGTGTGCAGTGGATGAAGCTACAAGACCTGTGTCAAGTCCTTCAGTGTTTTGAGGAATGCACACACCTGGTTAGTGCAGACGACGCCACCATAAGCATGAGCATCCCCCTAATGCGTCTGCTGATGCAAAGTTTGATGCACATAAAGGAGCAGGCGTCTGCAGCCGAGGACGAGGGAAGCCTTGATGACAGTCAGGCATTGTCTGGTCCGGGAAGTCTCCTGGACGAGGTGGCGGACGAAGAGGAGGAGGACGAGGAGGATGATGGGGATGAGTATTTATGGGAGGAGGAAGCTTCTCAGGGGGCAATAAAAACTGGTGGCGTTGCAAGGTCAGCTACAGGGTTTTTGAGGGCGACAAGTGATGTTGATTTGCCAGAAAGTGCTCCTCAACCCAGCACAAGCAGTGAATTGACACCTGGAACATTGGCCCACATGGCGGATTATGCCTTGCGTATCCTAAAAAGGGACCCCCGCATTATCAAAATGATTGATGACTGATGACGATTACTGGTTGGCCTGCCTCCTGGATCCACGATATAAAGGGAAATTGCAAAATATCATGCCACATGAGAACCTTGAAAAAATATTGGCTACCAAACAAGCAACTCTTGTAAACCATTTGGTTCAGGTCTTCCCAGCAGACAGCGGCAGTGATGTTTCTCACACGAGCTTCAGGGGGCAACATGGCAGAGGTGTTAGAGGTGCACAAATCAGAAGTGGCGTTGGACAGAGGGGTTTTATGACCAGGCTGTGGAGTGATTTCGCAATGACCGCAGACACGACAGGTACTGCAGCATCAATTAAAAGTGACAGGAGACATCATTTGTCCAGTATGGTTACTAACTATTTTTCCTCCCTTATCGATAATCTCCCTCACATGTCATTCCCATTTGAAAACTGGGCATCCAAAATAGACACCTGGCCTGAAGTGGCAGAATATGCATTACAGGAGCTTGCTTGCCCAGCTGCTAGTGTGCTGTCAGAAAGAGTATTCAGTGCTGCTGGTTCAATACTGACCGAAAAAACGACTCGTCTGGCTACCCAAAATGTTGATGATCTAACCTTCATTAAAATGAACCAATCATGGATTTCTAATTATGTTGCCCCACCTTTCCCTGCTGACACCTAGCTTTCCTGTAAAAAGGTCTTGCTTTTGGACTCGTCTTACTGACTGCTCCAATTTCTCCATTTGCAGCTGCTGTATGTCCACCATAGGCCATTTTTACACCTCCCTAAAAGGGCTGACTCCACCCACGGGGCCGTGGTCACCACTTGGCGCAAGCACCCGTGCGAGTGCCGTTTGTCTGAACAGGTGGGTGTGCCCACTTTTGGCTGACGGAACTGGCACAGGGTCCCTCATAGTACAATGAAGTGGTTCTGGCGGTGGTGGTGCACACCCAACGTCATACACACCGTCGTAACATGAGGGGCCCTGGGCCAATACCACCGCCCACGAGAGAGTGTCCCCCCCAGCTCAAACTGTGCTCTACCACTTGCTAAATTATCTCTCTCTGCTCCACCACTGTGTAGTCTGTGCTGTTAAATCCTTCAATGGCACTGCCAATACCAATTTGTTGACATGATTGTTGCTAGTAAAAATATTCAAGAGCCCTGTCCTACATTTACACCAGTAAATACTTTGCGCCCACTACCACTGGCTGCAAGTCAACAGAGGAGCCCACCCCTGTACCTAGTTATGCCACCAGTTTATTTGTTCATTTTTTTTTTGGCCAGACATTAACCTCACTTTATTGTTTTGGCCTTCTAACTGTGTCAGAGATTCCTTACAGTTGTCCTCCACTGAACAAAGCTAGGCCGCCTGCGTACTCCTGTAACCTTTTTTTAACTGCGTTTTTTCTTTTACTTTTTTGGCCCTAACTGTGTCTGCCACTCCTTCCAATTGTCCTCCGCTGATCACACCAATGCTGCCTGTGTACCCCTGTAACCAATTTAAACCTGCATAGAGCCTCCTTTTTAATTTTAGGCCTAGTAAGTCTGTCTGCGGTCCCTCCTTGCAATCGTCCTCTGCTGACCACACCAATGCTGCCTGTGTACCCCTGTAACCAATTTAAAGCTGCATAGAGCCTACTTTTTTATTTTAGGCCTAGTAAGTCTGTCTGTGGTCCCTCCTTGCAATCGTCCTCTGCTGACCACACCAATGCTGCCTGTGTACCCCTGTAGCCAATTTAAAGCTGCATAGAGCCTACTTTTTTATTTTAGGCCTAGTAAGTCTGTCTGCGGTCCCTCCTTCCAATTGTCCTCCGCTGGCCACACCAATGCTGCCTGTGTACCCCTGTAACCAATTTAAAGCTGCAAACAGCCTCCTTTTTTTTAGGCCTAGTAAGTCTGTCTGTGGTCCCTCCTTGCAATCGTCCTCCGCTGACCACACCAATGCTGCCTGTGTACCCCTGTAGCCAATTTAAAGCTGCATAGAGCCTACTTTTTTATTTTAGGCCTAGTAAGTCTGTCTGCGGTCCCTCCTTCCAATTGTCCTCCGCTGGCCACACCAATGCTGCCTGTGTACCCCTGTAACCAATATAAAGCTGCAAACAGCCTCCTTTTTTTTTAGGCCTAGTAAGTCTGTCTGCAGTCCCTCCTTGCAATCGTCCTCCGCTGACCACACTAATGCTGCCTGTGTACCTCTGTAACCTTTTTAAAACTGCATTGAGCCAAATTTTTTGTTTAAGGCCTACTACCTGTGTCTGTCTGCACCACTCAATACAGCTGTCCTCCTCTGAAAAAGCTGAGCTTCAATTGTCAGGTTTTCAGCCTATAGGAATTTGAAAACTGCATTGGGACTACTAGTTTGGTTGGGCCTACTAACGGTGTCTGCCGCTCCTTGGTGTTCTCCTTTTTTTTTTTTCTGAGCTTCAAGCTTCAGCCTTTCGGCCTATTTTTTTAATATGAAAATGCTTTTGGCCTACTAGTTTGGTTGGGCCCACTAACGGTGTCTGCCACTCCCTGGTGTTGCCTCCACTGAACAAAGCTGAGCTTCAATCTTCAGGCTTTCGGCCTATTTTTTAAATATTAAACTGAATTTGGGATACTAGTTGGGTTGGGCCTACTAACAGTGTCTGCCGCTCCCTGGTGTTGTCCTCCACTGAACAAAGCTGAGCTTCAATCTTCAGTCTTTCAGCCTATTTTTTTAATATTAAACTGCATTTGGGATACTAGTTGGGTTGGGCCTATTAACGGTGTCTGCCGCTCCCTGGTGTTGTCCTCCACTGAACAAAGCTGAGCTTCAATCTTCAGGCTTTCGGCTTATATTTTTAATATTAAACTGCATTTGGGATACTAGTTTGGTTGGGCCCTACTAACGGTGTCTGCCGCTCCTTGGTGTTCTCCTCCACTGAACAAAGCCGAGCTTCAATCTTCAGGCTTTCGGCCTATATTTTTAATATTACACTGCATTTGGGATACTAGTTTGGTTGGGCCTTACTAACGGTGTCTGCCGCTCCCTGGTGTTCTCCTCCACTGAACAATGCTGAGCTTCAATCTTCAGGCTTTCAGCCTATATTATCAGATATTAAACTGCATTTGGCCTACTAGTTTGGTTGGGCCTACTAACGTTGTCTGCCGCTCCCTGGTGTTGTCCTCCACTGAACAAAGCTGAGCTTCAATCTTCAGGCTTTCGGCCTATATTTTTAATATGAAACTGCATTTGGGATACTAGTTGGGTTGGGCCTACTAATGGTGTCTGCCGCTCCTTGGTGTTCTCCTCCAATGAACAAAGCAGTGCCGCCTGTTTACTCCTGTTACCAATTTTGAACTTTATTTGGCCCACTTTATTATTTGGGCCTACTGTGTCTGCCTCTCATTACAGTTGTCCTCCACTGAACAAAGCAATGCCGCCTGGTTAGTCCTGTTACCAATTTTGAACTGCATTTAGCCTACTTTATTCTTTGGGACTATATCTGTTTTTCCTCCTCATCCTGCCCATTGCCCAGCCACTGCTAGATGAGTCTGCTGGTACATTGACCCAGACCACTACATTCCCCTTGCACTCTACACAGCCAGAATCTGACCCTGCTGAAAGTAAGGTTCCCCTTCCCGCATGTTATACCACCTTACACAGGGACAAAGAGGAAGGTGCAGATGAAAGTGCAGGTTCCTTCATCAGGTGGGGAGGGCATACTCGTTGGCGACGTCACTGTCACAGGGCCCCTCATAGTATGCAAAAGTGTCTCTGCCGGTGGGAGGCGCCCCCGCCGTCAAACACAACACCGTACTTTGAGGGGCCCTGTGCCAGTGCCAATGAGAACGAGTGTGCCCCCCCTGCTTGCTCATTATCACAGCACTTGCAAAGTTGAAATACTGACCTCTCTCTGCTCCACCGCCGTGACGTAGTCCACGTTTCCTGGGCCCACAAAAAACTTGAGCCAGCCCTACCCCCCCCACAACTTTAGCCAAATGACCCCCAATTTTCAATGCCTAACTATTATTATAAGGTAAATTAAGACTCACAAGCTTAAGTGACACAAATTGATGTTTTTGACATTAAAATGGGCACTGTAGGTGTTTTCCTGTCCTCCACTCACTGCTGACTTTGCTTCCCCATTGACTTGCATTGGGTTTCGTGTTTTGGTCGATCCCGAGTTTGCACGATAATCGGCCGATTTCACTCGACTCGAGTTTTTACAAAGTCGGGTTTCGCGAAACCCGACTCGATCCTAAAAAAGTAAAAGTCGCTCAACTCTACTGTCGATGATTAGTCCATGCATCATTGTCCATTGGTCTTTCCTGAGCCAATTTGGTAACTAAATACAAGTAAAGTTTTAGCCACACATAGTACTGTGGACCAATTGTCCTTCAACAGGTTATTATGAATATTTAAAAGTTCATACAGTAAGTCTCTGTAGACTCTTATGCTTAACGGTTGCAATTACACGTGTGACATATAAATCCCCTTTAAAACTATAATTTTAATGATTAAATATATTAAAAATACCACTTCCCAGTGAGAACAGAAAAACAGTGTATTAAATATATACGGAATACGATTATAGGTGCACCTATCCTGAAGGATATCCCTGCACTGGCCTACTGCCCCTGCCTGACAGTGGAGGTTGGCACCCTGATAGTTTATTTGGCGCCCCCACTCCGCGGCGGCTAACCCCTGCTGGCCCTATTAAATACCTTGCCAACTAAAAGGGGAGAAAACAATGAGCAATATAAAGAGATGAAGGAAGGGCAAGCAGGCAAAAAAGAACTAAAGTGCACACTATATAAATGTTGACCAACTCCCTACTTGTGGTCCCATTAGGGACAGTGTACTAAAGGCATATATCAAAAAAATAGCTCAATAAATATTAGCACAATTGTCCCTATATATGCCCTCAGAGAATATCCTCATATGCATCAATGATGAGACCTCAGTAGGAAGAGGGACATAGATACAAAAAAACTTGGTTCAGTCCAGATCAAATACAGGACTGTGCATAGCTACACTGTCACCACTATACATGAGCTAGCCAGCAGCATACAAAACGTTGTTTTTTGATTAGACAATGTAGTAGAACCACTGCATACAGGATCACATACAGGTGCCAATACTCATTAGTGGCCAGTAATCAGTGTTCATGCTAATGCGATATGCTAGACCAAAAGAAATATTTAGGTGCTAACATAAACAGCCAGTGAAAGGGATATTCTCCCCAAAGGAGACACTTAGCTGTAAGTATAACGCCCCGACGCGTTTCCCCGTCATACGGTTCCTCAGGGGGCAGACATGGATGTGATGAACCAAGAATCGATAATGCAGGTGCCCTGATACCGGGAACAGACCTGTTTAGATCCCCGGAGATGGAGCTTATGTAGTAAAGTGCAGATCCTGCTAGCTAATCAGCAGGGCATCCAAGCCCCTCCTCTCCACAAGTTTTCAGACAGACCGGGTGTAGCACATCCCACAAATGTGGAACCGATATGTGCCGAAACTATCACAGATATCAGTGTCCATATCAGCCAAGGGCTCCCACCCCTTAGCATAAATAAACAGATAACAAATCCAAAAAATGGAATTACATACCGCACACAACATTGAGCCACCAGGAAATGATAGGCCGCATGGTGTACAACGGGCGCCGCCATTGTAGATACAGAAGTGCCAGACTGCGCATGCGCGCGATCGCAATGCCTAAGAGGCGGTGCCAGTGCGCTCCATAACACAGTAGCTCAAACACAAGAGCACTATTCACGCTAGGCGCCACCATATTTGGTGTGTGGGACTCAATGGCGCAGGCGCCTGGTCCCAGTGAGATGATCAAAGCGGCGGCAGCGTATTGAACATGTGTATTACAGCGGCAGGCGCGTCATCCATCGATAGGAGGATCAGCGCTAAGAAATTGGGATCCATAACAGATCCCACAGTCACCCAGATGGTAATACAGCTTAGACTGATGACCAAAATGTATGTGCAGTAAAAATGATAAGGAGAAAGAAAATAGTGTAAATATCAGTCACAATCAACTTCTACATCTAAACTGTAGAAAAATGGTATGGCGGTCCAAAAATCAGGTATCTTCCTTGACAGATACAAAGTAGGGCAGTATGAAGAACACAGTAATTAGATATATATAACAAGACCAAGATATGCTATATTAGAGAAAGCACGTATAAGTAAGGGATTCATTCAATCCTCCCGGCGCCATGGATTGCATACGAAAAATCCACTCTGCTTCTCGTTTGAGGAGGGCTTGATCAAAGTCACCTCCTCGTGTCTTGGGTTTCAATAGATCAATCATACACAGAGTGATCCCCTCCAAAGCACCCCCATGTACTTTGTTCACATGCCGGGCAAGCGGGGTATCCCTATTGTGCCTGATATCTCCGAGATGCTCCCCAAATCTCGTTCTTAGTTCCCTTTTAGTCTTGCCAATGTAGTCAAGGGGACAGGGGCAAGTAATCTTATATATAACCCCTGTAGATTTGCAATTGCCGAAATCTCTGATATCAAAGTGTCTACCATTGGCCGCACTAGTAAATTGTTTGGTCTGTCTGACATACTGGCACTTGGAGCAGCTACCGCATCTGAAGAAGCCTAATGGTCTCCTCTCAAGCCACGTACCTGCTGCCTGTGGTTTTTGGTACAAACTGTGTACCAGGCGGTCCCCAATTGTTCTCCCCCTTCTATAGGTGATACTGGGCGCCGGGGATATAAACCCCTTGAGGTTAGGGTCAGCTTGGAGTACACCCCAGTGTCTTTTAATGATCTGGTATATTTTGTCAGACTGATTGTCAAAAGTCCCTATCAGTCTGACCAGATCGGGAGTGTCTCCCGGTCTCTCCCGGGTTCTTAGTAGAGTAGACCTATCACTCCCAAGTGCCTCCTTATAAGATTTAGTGAGTACTTCCGAGGGATAACCTCTCTCCCTAAATCTACGATGTAGCTCCCCAGCTTGATATTTAAAGGCGTCCATCTCAGAGCAGTTCCTGCGAATGCGCAGAAACTGCCCCTTTGGTATTCCACGCTTGAGGGGGGTGGGGTGATGACTGTGCCATTGCAGAAGACTGTTTGTAGCAGTCGGTTTACGATAGGTGCCAGTGCTTATACCCCCATCACTATTTTTTGAGATTGTGAGGTCCAGGAAAGCAATAGTGTGTTCCTGGAATTCGGACGTGAATCTCATTCCGATTTCATTGATATTGATCTCTCTCACAAACCTCTCAAAGTCAGCCCCTGGGCCAGACCAAAGCACGAAAATATCGTCGATGTATCTGGCCCAGAGGCCGATGTGGGGCTGCCACCACCTATCCTCCTCCGGAAAAATGAAGGTTTCCTCCCACCAGCCCAGGAACAAATTAGCGTAAGTGGGGGCACAGGGGCTCCCCATCGCTGTGCCCCTGAGCTGGTGGAAGTACTTACCATTAAATTAAAATAAATTCCGGGTAAGAGTAAACAAAAGAAGTTGTTTTACAAAGCTATTATGTTCAGCACATTCAATGGCTCGTGTTCTCAAAAAGTGGTCAACTGCTCTCATGCCAATATCATGGGGGATGCTGCTGTACAGCGCCTCTACATCAATGGAGACTAAGATCATATGAGGTTCCACAGCAACATCCTCCAGCATGCCCAAGAGATGCAACGTAACCCTCACATATGAGGGGAGTGATAACACAAAAGGCCTCAGGATCTGATCTATGTATATACCAATGTTTTGAGATATTGAATCGATCCCTGCCACAATTGGGCGGCCTTTTAGCGGGTCAAGGCCCTTATGCACCTTCGGAAGGGCATAAAAAGTTGGTACAGTTGGCGAAGTGGGAGCAAGGAAGGAAAACTCATTTTTGGATATTAGCCTACTAGCCAGAGCCCTATCCAGAAGAGCCATCAACTCATTAGAGTAATTTTTTGTGGGATCCCCTGGTAGAATTTCATAGGTTTGATGGTCATTAAGGAGCAAACCACACATTCGAAGGTATTTAGGGTGGTCAAGGATGACAAGATTTCGACCTTTATCCGATGATTTAAAGATGAGATTGGTGTTTTTTTCAAGCCTCTGTAAAGCCACGGACTCATTTGTTGACAAATTACACTCCCTATGCAGATAGCTATTAGAGATCTTACATAGGTCTGCCTCAACTAGTTTGACAAAAATGTCAACACTAGTGACATCATTAATAGGTGGCATTTTTTTGCTCCTCCTCCTCAAAGAGGTAAAAGGTCCTTCACCCCTCCTTCTCTCATTCTCATGTAGGAGACCCACCAGGACATTATACCCTTCAAGATCTTCTTCGCTGAGGCCCAGTTCTCTACACTTCTCCCAATCGTTTTTCAAAAAGAACAATTTCCACTTGAGATTACGGCCAAAAAGATTAATGTCCTTGACCCAATTAAAGCAATTATACATATTTGTGGGAACAAAATTCAGACCCCTCTGCAAGACAGCGTATTCTTCCTTAGAGAATACAAACGATGATAGATTAATAATCTGGCCTTGTGCTATTGGGGTCGCCTCCTCAGATCGTACTTTGCTGACTGTCTGTTGTCTAAAAAAGACGATGTTGAAAAAGATGAGGAGGAGGACGCCTGAGGTGCAGGGCCTGAACCACCTATAGGTCCCCTTGTACCCCTTCCTCCTCTCCCCCTTCCCTTCTGTCTGTATTGGTTCTTGGTCGAACGCCATTGATGGAATGGAGCAGCCCCCTTCTCTGATCGCTCCGTATCTGATGTGTCTATGTCAGACGAGGAGACGTCCCCAGTATTCTGAGACTGATAGTCGTAGGCCTTGTTGTCCTTGAAATCATTCAGATCCCTAGTAAACTGTGAATGCTTTCTATCTTTTAGCCTATTTTGAAATTTATCTATGGACGTCTGCAAAAAGTTCTCCCTCCTTGTATATTCAGGATCATTTTTTTGTTTTTGGGCCTGTTCAATCAGTAAATTCAATTTAGTGGTTGATTCCTCAAAAAGTCTCTTTTCCTCTAGGAGCAATATCTGCATAAAACGAATAGAGGAATCGATAGACTCCTTTAACCAAGCTGCCAATACAGTGGGATTTGCGGTTCGAGGGGAAGGCCTAATCGGGATGCGCAGTCCCTTAGGTACAATCCTGTTTTTTATATAATTTTCCAGCCCTTTAATTTCCCACCACAATTTTATATTGTCCTTATAGCACAAATAGATATCTTTAAACAAATTTTGGAGGGAGAGGTTGTCTGTATTCTGAAGGGGAGTATCACTGATAGAGAAAACTATATTTGCATCCTGTGCCCACACATTTGTATCAATGGGACCTGAAAGGAACCCCGCCATACCATCAAAATTAAGGTAAAGGCATCAAAGAAAAATATTACATACAAGGGAAATCAACGTGTAACATATAAATCCCCTTTAAAACTATAATTTTAATGATTAAATATATTAAAAATACCACTTCCCAGTGAGAACAGAAAAACAGTGTATTAAATATATACGGAATACGATTATAGGTGCACCTATCCTGAAGGATATCCCTGCACTGGCCTACTGCCCCTGCCTGACAGTGGAGGTTGGCACCCTGATAGTTTATTTGGCGCCCCCACTCCGCGGCGGCTAACCCCTGCTGGCCCTATTAAATACCTTGCCAACTAAAAGGGGAGAAAACAATGAGCAATATAAAGAGATGAAGGAAGGGCAAGCAGGCAAAAAAGAACTAAAGTGCACACTATATAAATGTTGACCAACTCCCTACTTGTGGTCCCATTAGGGACAGTGTACTAAAGGCATGTATCAAAAAAATAGCTCAATAAATATTAGCACAATTGTCCCTATATATGCCCTCAGAGAATATCCTCATATGCATCAATGATGAGACCTCAGTAGGAAGAGGGACATAGATACAAAAAAACTTGGTTCAGTCCAGATCAAATACAGGACTGTGCATAGCTACACTGTCACCACTATACATGAGCTAGCCAGCAGCATACAAAACGTTGTTTTTTGATTAGACAATGTAGTAGCACCACTGCATACAGGATCACATACAGGTGCCAATACTCATTAGTGGCCAGTAATCAGTGTTCATGCTAATGCGATATGCTAGACCAAAAGAAATATTTAGGTGCTAACATAAACAGCCAGTGAAAGGGATATTCTCCCCAAAGGAGACACTTAGCTGTAAGTATAACGCCCCGACGCGTTTCCCCGTCATACGGTTCCTCAGGGGGCAGACATGGATGTGATGAACCAAGAATCGATAATGCAGGTGCCCTGATACCGGGAACAGACCTGTTTAGATCCCCGGAGATGGAGCTTATGTAGTAAAGTGCAGATCCTGCTAGCTAATCAGCAGGGCACCCAAGCCCCTCCTCTCCACAAGTTTTCAGACAGACCGGGTGTAGCACATCCCACAAATGTGGAACCGATATGTGCCGAAACTATCACAGATATCAGTGTCCATATCAGCCAAGGGCTCCCACCCCTTAGCATAAATAAACAGATAACAAATCCAAAAAATGGAATTACATACCGCACACAACATTGAGCCACCAGGAAATGATAGGCCGCATGGTGTACAACGGGCGCCGCCATTGTAGATACAGAAGTGCCAGACTGCGCATGCGCGCGATCGCAATGCCTAAGAGGCGGTGCCAGTGCGCTCCATAACACAGTAGCTCAAACACAAGAGCACTATTCACGCTAGGCGCCACCATATTTGGTGTGTGGGACTCAATGGCGCAGGCGCCTGGTCCCAGTGAGATGATCAAAGCGGCGGCAGCGTATTGAACATGTGTATTACAGCGGCAGGCGCGTCATCCATCGATAGGAGGATCAGCGCTAAGAAATTGGGATCCATAACAGATCCCACAGTCACCCAGATGGTAATACAGCTTAGACTGATGACCAAAATGTATGTGCAGTAAAAATGATAAGGAGAAAGAAAATAGTGTAAATATCAGTCACAATCAACTTCTACATCTAAACTGTAGAAAAATGGTATGGCGGTCCAAAAATCAGGTATCTTCCTTGACAGATACAAAGTAGGGCAGTATGAAGAACACAGTAATTAGATATATATAACAAGACCAAGATATGCTATATTAGAGAAAGCACGTATAAGTAAGGGATTCATTCAATCCTCCCGCTCCCGGCGCCATGGATTGCATACGAAAAATCCACTCTGCTTCTCGTTTGAGGAGGGCTTGATCAAAGTCACCTCCTCGTGTCTTGGGTTTCAATAGATCAATCATACACAGAGTGATCCCCTCCAAAGCACCCCCATGTACTTTGTTTACATGCCGGGCAAGCGGGGTATCCCTATTGTGCCTGATATCTCCCAGATGCTCCCCAAATCTCGTTCTTAGTTCCCTTTTAGTCTTGCCAATGTAGTCAAGGGGACAGGGGCAAGTAATCTTATATATAACCCCTGTAGATTTGCAATTGCCGAAATCTCTGATATCAAAGTGTCTACCATTGGCCGCACTAGTAAATTGTTTGGTCTGTCTGACATACTGGCACTTGGAGCAGCTACCGCATCTGAAGAAGCCTAATGGTCTCCTCTCAAGCCACGTACCTGCTGCCTGTGGTTTTTGGTACAAACTGTGTACCAGGCGGTCCCCAATTGTTCTCCCCCTTCTATAGGTGATACTGGGCGCCGGGGATATAAACCCCTTGAGGTTAGGGTCAGCTTGGAGTACACCCCAGTGTCTTTTAATGATCTGGTATATTTTGTCAGACTGATTGTCAAAAGTCCCTATCAGTCTGACCAGATCGGGAGTGTCTCCCGGTCTCTCCCGGGTTCTTAGTAGAGTAGACCTATCACTCCCAAGTGCCTCCTTATAAGATTTAGTGAGTACTTCCGAGGGATAACCTCTCTCCCTAAATCTACGATGTAGCTCCCCAGCTTGATATTTAAAGGCGTCCATCTCAGAGCAGTTCCTGCGAATGCGCAGAAACTGCCCCTTTGGTATTCCACGCTTGAGGGGGGTGGGGTGATGACTGTGCCATTGCAGAAGACTGTTTGTAGCAGTCGGTTTACGATAGGTGCTAGTGCTTATACCCCCATCACTATTTTTTGAGATTGTGAGGTCCAGGAAAGCAATAGTGTGTTCCTGGAATTCGGACGTGAATCTCATTCCGATTTCATTGATATTGATCTCTCTCACAAACCTCTCAAAGTCAGCCCCTGGGCCAGACCAAAGCACGAAAATATCGTCGATGTATCTGGCCCAGAGGCCGATGTGGGGCTGCCACCACCTATCCTCCTCCGGAAAAATGAAGGTTTCCTCCCACCAGCCCAGGAACAAATTAGCGTAAGTGGGGGCACAGGGGCTCCCCATCGCTGTGCCCCTGAGCTGGTGGAAGTACTTACCATTAAATAAAAATAAATTCCGGGTAAGAGTAAACAAAAGAAGTTGTTTTACAAAGCTATTATGTTCAGCACATTCAATGGCTCGTGTTCTCAAAAAGTGGTCAACTGCTCTCATGCCAATATCATGGGGGATGCTGCTGTACAGCGCCTCTACATCAATGGAGGCTAAGATCATATGAGGTTCCACAGCAACATCCTCCAGCATGCCCAAGAGATGCAACGTAACCCTCACATATGAGGGGAGTGATAACACAAAAGGCCTC
This sequence comes from Ranitomeya variabilis, assembly GCF_051348905.1. Classification (NCBI taxonomy): domain Eukaryota; kingdom Metazoa; phylum Chordata; class Amphibia; order Anura; family Dendrobatidae; genus Ranitomeya; species Ranitomeya variabilis. The sequence continues at coordinate 362,934,596 of NC_135235.1, read as the reverse complement.
AGGATCTGATCTATGTATATACCAATGTTTTGAGATATTGAATCGATCCCTGCCACAATTGGGCAGCCTTTTAGCGGGTCAAGGCCCTTATGCACCTTCGGAAGGGCATAAAAAGTTGGTACAGTTGGCGAAGTGGGAGCAAGGAAGGAAAACTCATTTTTGGATATTAGCCTACTAGCCAGAGCCCTATCCAGAAGAGCCATCAACTCATTAGAGTAATTTTTTGTGGGATCCCCTGGTAGAATTTCATAGGTTTGATGGTCATTAAGGAGCAAACCACACATTCGAAGGTATTTAGGGTGGTCAATAGTGTTGAGCATTCCGATGCTGCAAGTATCGGGTATCGGCCGATACTTGCTGTATCGGAATTCCGATACCGGGATTCCGATACTCTTGTGGTATCGGGTATCGGGTATCGGAACAACATTAATGTTAAAATGTGTAAAATAGAGAATTAAAATAAAAAATATCGCTATACTCACCTGTCCGACGCAGCCGGGACCTCAGCGCAGGAACCGGCAGCGTTGTTTGTTTAAAATTCCCGCTTTTACATGGTTACGCGAAGTCCCGGCTTGTGATTGGTCAGGGCGGCCATGTTGCCGGGCCGCGGACCAATCACAGCAAGCCGTGACGAAAATACGTCACGGCTTGCTGTGATTGGTCCGCGTCCCGGCAACATGGCCGCCATTAACCAATCACAAGCCGTGACGTCACGGGAGGCTGGAAACGCGCTCATTTTAAAAAGGGCGCGTGTCCAGCCTCCCGTGACGTCACGGCTTGTGATTGGTTGCGTCGCGGTCAACCAATCACAAGCCGGGAGGCTGGACACGCGCCCATTTCAAAATGAGCGCGTCCAGCCTCCCGGCTTGTGATTGGTTGATCGCGGCGCAACCAATCACAAGCCGTGACGTCACGGGAGGCTGGACACGCGCCCATTTCAAAATGAGCGCGTCCAGCCTCCCGGCTTGTGATTGGTTGATCGCGGCGCAACCAATCACAAGCCGTGACGTCACGGGAGGCTGGACACGCGCCCATTTTAAAATGAGCGCGTGTCCAGCCTCCCGTGACGTCCCGGCTTGTGATTGGTCAGGGCGGCCATATTGCCGGGACGCGGACCAATCACAGCAAGCCGTGACGTAATTTCGTCACGGCTTGCTGTGATTGGTCCGCGTCCCGGCAACATGGCCGACCTGACCAATCACAAGCCGGGAATTCACGTAACCAAGTAATAGCGCGATTTTTAAACAAACAACGCTGCCGGTTCCCTCGCTGAAGTCCCGGCTGCGTCGGACAGGTGAGTATAGCAATATTTTTTATTTTAATTCTTTCTTTTACACATTTATATGGTTCCCAGGGCCTGAAGGAGAGTTTCCTCTCCTTCAGACCCTGGGAACCATCAGGAATACCGTCCGATACTTGAGTCCCATTGACTTGTATTGGTATCGGGTATCGGTATCGGATTGGATTCCGATACTGTGACGGTATCGGCCGATACTTTCCGATACCGATACTTTCAAGTATCGGACGGTATCGCTCAACACTAGTGGTCAAGGATGACAAGATTTCCACCTTTATCCGATGATTTAAAGATGAGATTGGTGTTTTTTTCAAGCCTCTGTAAAGCCACGGACTCATTTGTTGACAAATTACACTCCCTATGCAGATAGCTATTAGAGATTTTACATAGGTCTGCCTCAACTAGTTTGACAAAAATGTCAACACTAGTGACATCATTAATAGGTGGCATTTTTTTGCTCCTCCTCCTCAAAGAGGTAAAAGGTCCTTCACCCCTCCTTCTCTCATTCTCATGTAGGAGACCCACCAGGGCATTATACCCTTCAAGATCTTCTTCGCTGAGGCCCAGTTCTCTACACTTCTCCCAATCGTTTTTCAAAAAGAACAATTTCCACTTGAGATTACGGCCAAAAAGATTAATGTCCTTGACCCAATTAAAGCAATTATACATATTTGTGGGAACAAAATTCAGACCCCTCTGCAAGACAGCGTATTCTTCCTTAGAGAATACAAACAATGATAGATTAATAATCTGGCCTTGTGCTATTGGGGTCGCCTCCTCAGATCGTACTTTGCTGACTGTCTGTTGTCTAAAAAAGACGATGTTGAAAAAGATGAGGAGGAGGACGCCTGAGGTGCAGGGCCTGAACCACCTATAGGTCCCCTTGTACCCCTTCCTCCTCTCCCCCTTCCCTTCTGTCTGTATTGGTTCTTGGTCGAACGCCATTGATGGAATGGAGCAGCCCCCTTCTCTGATCGCTCCGTATCTGATGTGTCTATGTCAGACGAGGAGACGTCCCCAGTATTCTGAGACTGATAGTCGTAGGCCTTGTTGTCCTTGAAATCATTCAGATCCCTAGTAAACTGTGAATGCTTTCTATCTTTTAGCCTATTTTGAAATTTATCTATGGACGTCTGCAAAAAGTTCTCCCTCCTTGTATATTCAGGATCAGTTTTTTGTTTTTGGGCCTGTTCAATCAGTAAATTCAATTTAGTGGTTGATTCCTCAAAAAGTCTCTTTTCCTCTAGGAGCAATATCTGCATAAAACGAATAGAGGAATCGATAGACTCCTTTAACCAAGCTGCCAATACAGTGGGATTTGCGGTTCGAGGGGAAGGCCTAATCGGGATGCGCAGTCCCTTAGGTACAATCCTGTTTTTTATATAATTTTCCAGCCCTTTAATTTCCCACCACGATTTTATATTGTCCTTATAGCACAAATAGATATCTTTAAACAAATTTTGGAGGGAGAGGTTGTCTGTATTCTGAAGGGGAGTATCACTGATAGAGAAAACTATATTTGCATCCTGTGCCCACACATTTGTATCAATGGGACCTGAAAGGAACGCCGCCATACCATCAAAATTAAGGTAAAGGCATCAAAGAAAAATATTACATACAAGGGAAATCAACGTGTAACATATAAATCCCCTTTAAAACTATAATTTTAATGATTAAATATATTAAAAATACCACTTCCCAGTGAGAACAGAAAAACAGTGTATTAAATATATACGGAATACGATTATAGGTGCACCTATCCTGAAGGATATCCCTGCACTGGCCTACTGCCCCTGCCTGACAGTGGAGGTTGGCACCCTGATAGTTTATTTGGCGCCCCCACTCCGCGGCGGCTAACCCCTGCTGGCCCTATTAAATACCTTGCCAACTAAAAGGGGAGAAAACAATGAGCAATATAAAGAGATGAAGGAAGGGCAAGCAGGCAAAAAAGAACTAAAGTGCACACTATATAAATGTTGACCAACTCCCTACTTGTGGTCCCATTAGGGACAGTGTACTAAAGGCATATATCAAAAAAATAGCTCAATAAATATTAGCACAATTGTCCCTATATATGCCCTCAGAGAATATCCTCATATGCATCAATGATGAGACCTCAGTAGGAAGAGGGACATAGATACAAAAAAACTTGGTTCAGTCCAGATCAAATACAGGACTGTGCATAGCTACACTGTCACCACTATACATGAGCTAGCCAGCAGCATACAAAACGTTGTTTTTCGATTAGACAATGTAGTAGCACCACTGCATACAGGATCACATACAGGTGCCAATACTCATTAGTGGCCAGTAATCAGTGTTCATGCTAATGCGATATGCTAGACCAAAAGAAATATTTAGGTGCTAACATAAACAGCCAGTGAAAGGGATATTCTCCCCAAAGGAGACACTTAGCTGTAAGTATAACGCCCCGACGCGTTTCCCCGTCATACGGTTCCTCAGGGGGCAGACATGGATGTGATGAACCAAGAATCGATAATGCAGGTGCCCTGATACCGGGAACAGACCTGTTTAGATCCCCGGAGATGGAGCTTATGTAGTAAAGTGCAGATCCTGCTAGCTAATCAGCAGGGCACCCAAGCCCCTCCTCTCCACAAGTTTTCAGACAGACCGGGTGTAGCACATCCCACAAATGTGGAACCGATATGTGCCGAAACTATCACAGATATCAGTGTCCATATCAGCCAAGGGCTCCCACCCCTTAGCATAAATAAACAGATAACAAATCCAAAAAATGGAATTACATACCGCACACAACATTGAGCCACCAGGAAATGATAGGCCGCATGGTGTACAACGGGCGCCGCCATTGTAGATACAGAAGTGCCAGACTGCGCATGCGCGCGATCGCAATGCCTAAGAGGCGGTGCCAGTGCGCTCCATAACACAGTAGCTCAAACACAAGAGCACTATTCACGCTAGGCGCCACCATATTTGGTGTGTGGGACTCAATGGCGCAGGCGCCTGGTCCCAGTGAGATGATCAAAGCGGCGGCAGCGTATTGAACATGTGTATTACAGCGGCAGGCGCGTCATCCATCGATAGGAGGATCAGCGCTAAGAAATTGGGATCCATAACAGATCCCACAGTCACCCAGATGGTAATACAGCTTAGACTGATGACCAAAATGTATGTGCAGTAAAAATGATAAGGAGAAAGAAAATAGTGTAAATATCAGTCACAATCAACTTCTACATCTAAACTGTAGAAAAATGGTATGGCGGTCCAAAAATCAGGTATCTTCCTTGACAGATACAAAGTAGGGCAGTATGAAGAACACAGTAATTAGATATATATAACAAGACCAAGATATGCTATATTAGAGAAAGCACGTATAAGTAAGGGATTCATTCAATCCTCCCGGCGCCATGGATTGCATACGAAAAATCCACTCTGCTTCTCGTTTGAGGAGGGCTTGATCAAAGTCACCTCCTCGTGTCTTGGGTTTCAATAGATCAATCATACACAGAGTGATCCCCTCCAAAGCACCCCCATGTACTTTGTTCACATGCCGGGCAAGCGGGGTATCCCTATTGTGCCTGATATCTCCGAGATGCTCCCCAAATCTCGTTCTTAGTTCCCTTTTAGTCTTGCCAATGTATTCAAGGGGACAGGGGCAAGTAATCTTATATATAACCCCTGTAGATTTGCAATTGCCGAAATCTCTGATATCAAAGTGTCTACCATTGGCCGCACTAGTAAATTGTTTGGTCTGTCTGACATACTGGCACTTGGAGCAGCTACCGCATCTGAAGAAGCCTAATGGTCTCCTCTCAAGCCACGTACCTGCTGCCTGTGGTTTTTGGTACAAACTGTGTACCAGGCGGTCCCCAATTGTTCTCCCCCTTCTATAGGTGATACTGGGCGCCGGGGATATAAACCCCTTGAGGTTAGGGTCAGCTTGGAGTACACCCCAGTGTCTTTTAATGATCTGGTATATTTTGTCAGACTGATTGTCAAAAGTCCCTATCAGTCTGACCAGATCGGGAGTGTCTCCCGGTCTCTCCCGGGTTCTTAGTAGAGTAGACCTATCACTCCCAAGTGCCTCCTTATAAGATTTAGTGAGTACTTCCGAGGGATAACCTCTCTCCCTAAATCTACGATGTAGCTCCCCAGCTTGATATTTAAAGGCGTCCATCTCAGAGCAGTTCCTGCGAATGCGCAGAAACTGCCCCTTTGGTATTCCACGCTTGAGGGGGGTGGGGTGATGACTGTGCCATTGCAGAAGACTGTTTGTAGCAGTCGGTTTACGATAGGTGCTAGTGCTTATACCCCCATCACTATTTTTTGAGATTGTGAGGTCCAGGAAAGCAATAGTGTGTTCCTGGAATTCGGACGTGAATCTCATTCCGATTTCATTGATATTGATCTCTCTCACAAACCTCTCAAAGTCAGCCCCTGGGCCAGACCAAAGCACGAAAATATCGTCGATGTATCTGGCCCAGAGGCCGATGTGGGGCTGCCACCACCTATCCTCCTCCGGAAAAATGAAGGTTTCCTCCCACCAGCCCAGGAACAAATTAGCGTAAGTGGGGGCACAGGGGCTCCCCATCGCTGTGCCCCTGAGCTGGTGGAAGTACTTACCATTAAATAAAATGAAATTCCGGGTAAGAGTAAACAAAAGAAGTTGTTTGACAAAGCTATTATGTTCAGCACATTCAATGGCTCGTGTTCTCAAAAAGTGGTCAACTGCTCTCATGCCAATATCATGGGGAATGCTGCTGTACAGCGCCTCTACATCAATGGAGGCTAAGATCATATGAGGTTCCACAGCAACATCCTCCAGCATGCCCAAGAGATGCAACGTATCCCTCACATATGAGGGGAGTGATAACACAAAAGGCCTCAGGATCTGATCTATGTATATACCAATGTTTTGAGATATTGAATCGATCCCTGCCACAATTGGGCGGCCTTTTAGCGGGTCAAGGCCCTTATGCACCTTCGGAAGGGCATAAAAAGTTGGTACAGTTGGCGAAGTGGGAGCAAGGAAGGAAAACTCATTTTTGGATATTAGCCTACTAGCCAGAGCCCTATCCAGAAGAGCCATCAACTCATTAGAGTAATTTTTTGTGGGATCCCCTGGTAGAATTTCATAGGTTTGATGGTCATTAAGGAGCAAACCACACATTCGAAGGTATTTAGGGTGGTCAAGGATGACAAGATTTCCACCTTTATCCGATGATTTAAAGATGAGATTGGTGTTTTTTTCAAGCCTCTGTAAAGCCACGGACTCATTTGTTGACAAATTACACTCCCTATGCAGATAGCTATTAGAGATCTTACATAGGTCTGCCTCAACTAGTTTGACAAAAATGTCAACACTAGTGACATCATTAATAGGTGGCATTTTTTTGCTCCTCCTCCTCAAAGAGGTAAAAGGTCCTTCACCCCTCCTTCTCTCATTCTCATGTAGGAGACCCACCAGGGCATTATACCCTTCAAGATCTTCTTCGCTGAGGCCCAGTTCTCTACACTTCTCCCAATCGTTTTTCAAAAAGAACAATTTCCACTTGAGATTACGGCCAAAAAGATTAATGTCCTTGACCCAATTAAAGCAATTATACATATTTGTGGGAACAAAATTCAGACCCCTCTGCAAGACAGCGTATTCTTCCTTAGAGAATACAAACGATGATAGATTAATAATCTGGCCTTGTGCTATTGGGGTCGCCTCCTCAGATCGTACTTTGCTGACTGTCTGTTGTCTAAAAAAGACGATGTTGAAAAAGATGAGGAGGAGGACGCCTGAGGTGCAGGGCCTGAACCACCTATAGGTCCCCTTGTACCCCTTCCTCCTCTCCCCCTTCCCTTCTGTCTGTATTGGTTCTTGGTCGAACGCCATTGATGGAATGGAGCAGCCCCCTTCTCTGATCGCTCCGTATCTGATGTGTCTATGTCAGACGAGGAGACGTCCCCAGTATTCTGAGACTGATAGTCGTAGGCCTTGTTGTCCTTGAAATCATTCAGATCCCTAGTAAACTGTGAATGCTTTCTATCTTTTAGCCTATTTTGAAATTTATCTATGGACGTCTGCAAAAAGTTCTCCCTCCTTGTATATTCAGGATCAGTTTTTTGTTTTTGGGCCTGTTCAATCAGTAAATTCAATTTAGTGGTTGATTCCTCAAAAAGTCTCTTTTCCTCTAGGAGCAATATCTGCATAAAACGAATAGAGGAATCGATAGACTCCTTTAACCAAGCTGCCAATACAGTGGGATTTGCGGTTCGAGGGGAAGGCCTAATCGGGATGCGCAGTCCCTTAGGTACAATCCTGTTTTTTATATAATTTTCCAGCCCTTTAATTTCCCACCACGATTTTATATTGTCCTTATAGCACAAATAGATATCTTTAAACAAATTTTGGAGGGAGAGGTTGTCTGTATTCTGAAGGGGAGTATCACTGATAGAGAAAACTATATTTGCATCCTGTACCCACACATTTGTATCAATGGGACCTGAAAGGAACCCCGCCATACCATCAAAATTAAGGTAAAGGCATCAAAGAAAAATATTACATACAAGGGAAATCAACGTGTAACATATAAATCCCCTTTAAAACTATAATTTTAATGATTAAATATATTAAAAATACCACTTCCCAGTGAGAACAGAAAAACAGTGTATTAAATATATACGGAATACGATTATAGGTGCACCTATCCTGAAGGATATCCCTGCACTGGCCTACTGCCCCTGCCTGACAGTGGAGGTTGGCACCCTGATAGTTTATTTGGCGCCCCCACTCCGCGGCGGCTAACCCCTGCTGGCCCTATTAAATACCTTGCCAACTAAAAGGGGAGAAAACAATGAGCAATATAAAGAGATGAAGGAAGGGCAAGCAGGCAAAAAAGAACTAAAGTGCACACTATATAAATGTTGACCAACTCCCTACTTGTGGTCCCATTAGGGACAGTGTACTAAAGGCATGTATCAAAAAAATAGCTCAATAAATATTAGCACAATTGTCCCTATATATGCCCTCAGAGAATATCCTCATATGCATCAATGATGAGACCTCAGTAGGAAGAGGGACATAGATACAAAAAAACTTGGTTCAGTCCAGATCAAATACAGGACTGTGCATAGCTACACTGTCACCACTATACATGAGCTAGCCAGCAGCATACAAAACGTTGTTTTTCGATTAGACAATGTAGTAGCACCACTGCATACAGGATCACATACAGGTGCCAATACTCATTAGTGGCCAGTAATCAGTGTTCATGCTAATGCGATATGCTTGACCAAAAGAAATATTTAGGTGCTAACATAAACAGCCAGTGAAAGGGATATTCTCCCCAAAGGAGACACTTAGCTGTAAGTATAACGCCCCGACGCGTTTCCCCGTCATACGGTTCCTCAGGGGGCAGACATGGATGTGATGAACCAAGAATCGATAATGCAGGTGCCCTGATACCGGGAACAGACCTGTTTAGATCCCCGGAGATGGAGCTTATGTAGTAAAGTGCAGATCCTGCTAGCTAATCAGCAGGGCACCCAAGCCCCTCCTCTCCACAAGTTTTCAGACAGACCGGGTGTAGCACATCCCACAAATGTGGAACCGATATGTGCCGAAACTATCACAGATATCAGTGTCCATATCAGCCAAGGGCTCCCACCCCTTAGCATAAATAAACAGATAACAAATCCAAAAAATGGAATTACATACCGCACACAACATTGAGCCACCAGGAAATGATAGGCCGCATGGTGTACAACGGGCGCCGCCATAGTAGATACAGAAGTGCCAGACTGCGCATGCGCGCGATCGCAATGCCTAAGAGGCGGTGCCAGTGCGCTCCATAACACAGTAGCTCAAACACAAGAGCACTATTCACGCTAGGCGCCACCATATTTGGTGTGTGGGACTCAATGGCGCAGGCGCCTGGTCCCAGTGAGATGATCAAAGCGGCGGCAGCGTATTGAACATGTGTATTACAGCGGCAGGCGCGTCATCCATCGATAGGAGGATCAGCGCTAAGAAATTGGGATCCATAACAGATCCCACAGTCACCCAGATGGTAATACAGCTTAGACTGATGACCAAAATGTATGTGCAGTAAAAATGATAAGGAGAAAGAAAATAGTGTAAATATCAGTCACAATCAACTTCTACATCTAAACTGTAGAAAAATGGTATGGCGGTCCAAAAATCAGGTATCTTCCTTGACAGATACAAAGTAGGGCAGTATGAAGAACACAGTAATTAGATATATATAACAAGACCAAGATATGCTATATTAGAGAAAGCACGTATAAGTAAGGGATTCATTCAATCCTCCCGGCGCCATGGATTGCATACGAAAAATCCACTCTGCTTCTCGTTTGAGGAGGGCTTGATCAAAGTCACCTCCTCGTGTCTTGGGTTTCAATAGATCAATCATACACAGAGTGATCCCCTCCAAAGCACCCCCATGTACTTTGTTCACATGCCGGGCAAGCGGGGTATCCCTATTGTGCCTGATATCTCCGAGATGCTCCCCAAATCTCGTTCTTAGTTCCCTTTTAGTCTTGCCAATGTAGTCAAGGGGACAGGGGCAAGTAATCTTATATATAACCCCTGTAGATTTGCAATTGCCGAAATCTCTGATATCAAAGTGTCTACCATTGGCCGCACTAGTAAATTGTTTGGTCTGTCTGACATACTGGCACTTGGAGCAGCTACCGCATCTGAAGAAGCCTAATGGTCTCCTCTCAAGCCACGTACCTGCTGCCTGTGGTTTTTGGTACAAACTGTGTACCAGGCGGTCCCCAATTGTTCTCCCCCTTCTATAGGTGATACTGGGCGCCGGGGATATAAACCCCTTGAGGTTAGGGTCATCTTGGAGTACACCCCAGTGTCTTTTAATGATCTGGTATATTTTGTCAGACTGATTGTCAAAAGTCCCTATCAGTCTGACCAGATCGGGAGTGTCTCCCGGTCTCTCCCGGGTTCTTAGTAGAGTAGACCTATCACTCCCAAGTGCCTCCTGATAAGATTTAGTGAGTACTTCCGAGGGATAACCTCTCTCCCTAAATCTACGATGTAGCTCCCCAGCTTGATATTTAAAGGCGTCCATCTCAGAGCAGTTCCTGCGAATGCGCAGAAACTGCCCCTTTGGTATTCCACGCTTGAGGGGGGTGGGGTGATGACTGTGCCATTGCAGAAGACTGTTTGTAGCAGTCGGTTTACGATAGGTGCTAGTGCTTATACCCCCATCACTATTTTTTGAGATTGTGAGGTCCAGGAAAGCAATAGTGTGTTCCTGGAATTCGGACGTGAATCTCATTCCGATTTCATTGATATTGATCTCTCTCACAAACCTCTCAAAGTCAGCCCCTGGGCCAGACCAAAGCACGAAAATATCGTCGATGTATCTGGCCCAGAGGCCGATGTGGGGCTGCCACCACCTATCCTCCTCCGGAAAAATGAAGGTTTCCTCCCACCAGCCCAGGAACAAATTAGCGTAAGTGGGGGCACAGGGGCTCCCCATCGCTGTGCCCCTGAGCTGGTGGAAGTACTTACCATTAAATAAAAAGAAATTCCGGGTAAGAGTAAACAAAAGAAGTTGTTTGACAAAGCTATTATGTTCAGCACATTCAATGGCTCGTGTTCTCAAAAAGTGGTCAACTGCTCTCATGCCAATATCATGGGGGATGCTGCTGTACAGCGCCTCTACATCAATGGAGGCTAAGATCATATGAGGTTCCACAGCAACATCCTCCAGCATGCCCAAGAGATGCAACGTATCCCTCACATATGAGGGGAGTGATAACACAAAAGGCCTCAGGATCTGATCTATGTATATACCAATGTTTTGAGATATTGAATCGATCCCTGCCACAATTGGGCGGCCTTTTAGCGGGTCAAGGCCCTTATGCACCTTCGGAAGGGCATAAAAAGTTGGTACAGTTGGCGAAGTGGGAGCAAGGAAGGAAAACTCATTTTTGGATATTAGCCTACTAGCCAGAGCCCTATCCAGAAGAGCCATCAACTCATTAGAGTAATTTTTTGTGGGATCCCCTGGTAGAATTTCATAGGTTTGATGGTCATTAAGGAGCAAACCACACATTCGAAGGTATTTAGGGTGGTCAAGGATGACAAGATTTCCACCTTTATCCGATGATTTAAAGATGAGATTGGTGTTTTTTTCAAGCCTCTGTAAAGCCACGGACTCATTTGTTGACAAATTACACTCCCTATGCAGATAGCTATTAGAGATCTTACATAGGTCTGCCTCAACTAGTTTGACAAAAATGTCAACACTAGTGACATCATTAATAGGTGGCATTTTTTTGCTCCTCCTCCTCAAAGAGGAGCAATTACACACATTATTAGCTTTTTTATATATATTAGTTCCTATACCGGCTGGGATCTGACCTCTGGTTCAATGCGTGGATTTACGTAGTACAGTATCTCTACTGACCTAGCTTGGTTTGGTGTGTTGGTTGTCAATGGTGTGGACCCACTAGTGTCTGTGCTACTGGCAGGCCTGCATTTTACTGGTAAATGGAGCAACTGTCTGCAACTTCTTAGACTCACCATGGGTCTTACAGATTCACCACTAGCAGCGGGTAGATTCCCTTGCTCCTCTGCTGGTGTGACATCTGTTACTGGAGCCGACGGGTCTAGAGTAGTGTTGAGCATTCCCATACCCCAAGTATCGGGTATCAACCGATATTTGCTGTATCGGAATTCCGATACCGAGTTCCGATATTTTTGTCTTATCGGAAATCGGAATCGGAAGTTCCCAGTGTATGGTTCCCAGGGTATGGAGGAGAGGAGACTCTCCTTCAGGCCCTGGGATCCATATTCATGTAAAAAATAAAGAATAAAAATAAAAAATATGGATATACTCACCCGTCTGGCGGCCCCTGGACCTTACCGATGTAACCGGCAGCCTCTGTTCCTAAGAATGCAGTGAGTTTAGGACCTGCGATGACGTCGCGGCTTGTGATTGGTCGCATGAGCGGTCACATGAGAGGTCACGCGACCAATCACAAGCCGTGACGTCATCGAAAGGTCCTTCACTGCTCATTCTTAGGAACGGAGGGTGCCGGTTACATCGGTAAGGTCCAGGGGCCGCCAGAGGGGTGAGTATATCCATATTTTTTATTTTAATTCTTTATTTTTTACATGAATATGGATCCCAGGGCCTGAAGGAGAGTTTCCTCTCCTTCAGACCCTGGGAACCATCCAGGATACCTTCTGATACTTGTGTCCCATTCACTTGTATTGGTATCGGGTATCGGTATCGGCGATATCCGATATTTTTTGGATATCGGCCGATACCATCCGATACCGATACCTTTGAGTATCGGAAGGTATCGCTCAACACTAGTCTAGAGTCTCTGCTGCTCCAGATGCAGTAGGCTGGGGAAAGTCCAGGACAGGTACTACGATGCTTGATTCTCCTGCGTCCAAGACTGAGCAATGTCTCCAAGAACAGTATCGATCTTCTCTTCCACCTCTTCTATTGGTTGAGGGACATCTTGGTCTTCCTCTTTATTTCTCAATTGGTCAGGGTATACCTTCAGATGATCCCCCAACTCTGCTGCTGTGGTTTCTCCTCCATCTTTACTGATGAGACACACCTTGGTGTTTGAAGGTAAAACAGTGTATGGCTCAACCTCCCACTGATCACCCAATTTGTGCATCCTCCTCTTTCTTTGAGGACCTTTTCTCCGAGGGTCTCTGCCTGGCTTGGGACAAACTTCGTTCCACGCACTCTTGCACTTTGCATTATTGCTGCTGCCACACTGTATCCCAGTCTGCATCTGGTAATTTTGTTTCAGGTATTAAGACTCCCATGTCCAAGTCAATGGGTATCTTGCCAGGTCTCGCTCTCATCAGGTAGGCCGGAGTGCAGTTGGTGGAATTTACCGGGATATGGTTGCATAGATCTACCAAGTCCATCAACTTCTCTGGCCACAGGTCTCTTTCTTCCAGGGGCAAGGTCTTCAACAGGTCAATTACCACCTGGTTCATTTTCTTGCACATGCCATTTGTCTGCGGATGGTACAGCGTTGTCCTGATTTTCTTGCAGCCATACAGATTACAGAACTCCTGGAACACTTCTGCCACCAATTCTGGGCCTTGGTCAGTGAGCACTTGTTCAGGGTAACTGTGCGGTTGACAAAAGTGTTCTTGAAATGCTTTGGCTGCTGTCTTTGCTGTTTGTGTCATGAATCCCAATGGCTAGGGATAGCACAGGACAAGCAAAGTACAAATAAATAACGGACGAGCTCTAGGGTGATGGAACCTGGGCTGACCGCTGCCCTACGCCTGACAAACGCAACTAGAGATAGCCAGGGAGCGTGCCTACGTTGGTTCTAGACGCCACGCACCAGCCTAAGAGCTAACTAGCACTGCAGAGAAAATAAAGACCTCACTTGCCTCCAGAGGAATGAACCCCAAAAGATATAGTTGCCCCCCACATGTATTGACGGTGAAATGAGAGGAAGGCACACACATAGAGATGATATATATAGTTTTAGCAAATTGAGACCCGCTGTAAACTAGAAAGCAGAACGATACAAAAGGGGACTGAGCGGTCAGCAAAAAACCCTAATCAAAAAAACCATCCTGAGATTACAAGAACCCATGTGCCAACTCATGGCACATGGGGAGAACCTCAGTCCACTAGAGCTACCAGCTAGCATAGAGACATAATAAGCAAGCTGGACAAAAACCAAACAACTGAAAATCAGCACTTAGCTTATCCTGAAAGATCTGAGAGCAGGTAGGCAGGAACCAAACAGAGCACATCTGAATACATTGATAGCCGTCAAGGGAATGACAGAAAGGCCAGGTAAAATAGGAAACACCCAGCCTCTGATGGACAGGTGGAAACCAAAGGCCGCAACCCACCAAAGTCACCCAGTACCAGCAGTAACCACCAGAGGGAGCCCACAAACAGAATCCACAACAGTACCCCCCCCTTGAGGAGGGGTCACCGAACCCTCACGAGAACCCCCAGGGCGATCAGGGTGAGCTCTATGGAAGGCGCGGACCAAATCAGTCGCATGAACATCGGAGGCGACCACCCAGGAATTATCCTCCTGACCATAACCCTTCCACTTAACCAAATACTGGAGTTTGCGTCTGGAAACACGAGAATCCAAGATCTTCTCAACAACATACTCCAATTCTCCCTCCACCAGCACCGGAGCAGGAGGCTCAACCGAAGGAACAACGGGCACCTCATACCTCCGCAACAACGACCGATGGAACACATTATGAATAGCAAACGATGCTGGGAGATCCAAACGAAAAGATACAGGGTTAAGAATCTCCGAGATCCTATAAGGACCGATGAACCGAGGCTTGAACTTAGGAGAAGAGACCTTCATAGGGACAAAACGAGAAGACAACCACACCAAATCCCCAACAAGAAGTCGGGGACTCACGCGGCGACGGCGATTAGCAAACTGCTGAGTCTTCTCCTGAGATAACTTCAAATTGTCCACCACCTGATTCCAAATCTGATATAGCCTGTCCACCACCACGTCCACTCCAGGACAATCCGAAGACTCCACCTGACCAGAGGAAAAACGAGGATGAAACCCCGAATTACAAAAAAAAGGAGAGACCAACGTGGCAGAACTAGCCCGATTATTAAGAGCAAATTCGGCCAGTGGCAAAAAAGCAACCCAGTCATCTTGATCAGCAGAAACAAAACACCTCAAATAAGTTTCCAAGGTCTGATTAGTTCGCTCCGTCTGGCCATTCGTCTGAGGATGGAATGCAGACGAGAAAGACAAATCAATGCCCATCTTGGCACAAAACGTCCGCCAAAATCTAGACACAAACTGGGATCCCCTGTCAGAAACGATATTCTCCGGAATCCCATGCAAACGAACCACGTTCTGAAAAAACAAAGGAACCAACTCAGAGGAGGAGGGCAACTTAGGCAAGGGCACCAAATAAACCATCTTAGAAAAACGGTCACACACAACCCAGATAACGGACATTTTCTGTGAAACCGGGAGCTCAGAAATAAAATCCATGGAAATGTGCGTCCAAGGCCTCTTCGGGATGGGCAAGGATAACAACAACCCACTGGCCCGAGAACAGCAAGGCTTAGCTCGAGCACACACTTCACAAGACTGCACAAAGGTACGCACATCCCTAGACAAGGAAGGCCACCAAAAAGACCTGGCCACCAAGTCTCTAGTACCAAATATTCCAGGATGACCAGCCAACACAGAAGAATGGACCTCGGAGATGACTCTACTGGTCCAATCATCCGGAACAAACAGTCTTTCTGGTGGACAACGATCCGGTCTATCCACCTGAAACTCCTGCAATGCACGTCGCAAGTCTGGGGATACGGCGGACAATATTACCCCATCCCTAAGGATACCAGTAGGCCCAGAGTCTCCAGGAGAGTCAGGCACAAAACTCCTGGAAAGAGCATCTGCCTTCACATTCTTTGAACCTGGCAGGTATGAAACCACGAAATTGAAACGAGAAAAAAACAACGACCAACGAGCCTGTCTAGGATTCAAACGCCTGGCAGACTCAAGGTAAATGAGATTCTTGTGATCAGTCAAGACCACCACACGATGTTTAGCACCCTCAAGCCAATGACGCCACTCCTCAAATGCCCACTTCATGGCCAAAAGCTCCCGATTACCCACATCATAATTGCGCTCGGCGGGCGAGAATTTTCTAGAGAAGAATGCACATGGCTTCATCACCGAGCCATTAGAACTTCTCTGTGACAAAACCGCCCCCGCTCCAATCTCGGAAGCATCAACCTCAACCTGAAAAGGAAGTGAAACATCTGGTTGACACAACACAGGAGCAGAAGAAAACCGGCGCTTAAGTTCCTGAAAGGCCTCCACGGCCGCAGGAGACCAATCAGCAACATCAGCACCCTTTTTAGTCAAATCAGTCAGAGGTTTAACAATACTGGAAAAATTAGCAATGAACCGACGATAAAAATTAGCAAACCCCAAGAACTTCTGAAGGCTCTTAACAGATGTAGGTTGTGTCCAGTCACAAATCGCCTGAACCTTGACGGGATCCATCTCAATAGTAGAAGGAGAAAAAATGTACCCCAAAAAAGAAATCTTCTGGACTCCGAAGAGACACTTTGAGCCCTTCACAAACAGAGAATTGGCCCGCAGAACCTGAAACACCTTCCTGACCTGTAGAACATGAGACTCCCAGTCATCAGAAAACACCAAAATATCATCCAAATACACAATCATAAACTTATCCAGATATTCACGGAAAATATTGTGCATAAAGGACTGAAAGACTGACGGAGCATTGGAGAGTCCAAAAGGCATTACCAAATACTCAAAATGGCCCTCAGGCGTATTAAATGCGGTTTTCCACTCATCACCCTGTTTTATCCGCACCAGATTATACGCACCGCGAAGATCTATCTTAGTGAACCACCTAGCCCCCTTAATGCGAGCAAACAAATCAGTCAATAATGGCAAAGGATACTGATATTTGACTGTAATCTTATTCAGAAGGTGATAATCTGTACAAGGCCTCAGGGAACCATCTTTTTTTGCCACGAAAAAAAAACCTGCTCCCAGAGGGGACGAAGATGGATGAATATGTCCCTTTTCCAAGGACTCCTTAATATAATTCCGCATAGCAGTATGCTCTGGCAGTGACAGATTAAATAAACGACCCTTAGGGAACTTACTGCCAGGAATCAATTCTATAGCACAGTCACACTCTCTATGAGGAGGGAGCGAATTGAGCTTAGGCTCCTCAAAAACATCCCTATAGTCAGACAAAAACGCAGGGATCTCAGAAGGAGTAGATGAAGCGATTGAAATCGGAGGTGCATCATCATGAACCCCCTGACATCCCCAGCTTAACACAGACATTGTTTTCCAGTCCAGGACAGGATTATGAGTTTGTAACCATGGCAGACCAAGCACTAGTACATCATGTAAATTATACAGTACAAGGAAGCGAATCACCTCCTGATGAACGGGAGTCATGCGCATGGTCACTTGTGTCCAATACTGCGGTTTATTCATAGCCAATGGTGTAGAGTCAATTCCCTTCAGAGGAATAGGAACTTCCAGAGGCTCCAGACTAAAACCGCAGCGTTTAGCAAATGACCAATCCATAAGACTCAGGGCAGCGCCCGAATCCACATAGGCATCGACGGAAATGGAAGACAGTGAAAAAATCAGAGTCACAGACAAAATGAACTTAGGCTGCAGAGTACCAATGGCAAAAGATTTATCAACCCTTTTTGTGCGTTTAGAGCATGCTGAGATAACATGAGCTGAATCACCACAATAAAAACACAATCCATTTTTCCGCCTATAATTTTGCCGTTCACTTCTGGACTGAATTCTATCACATTGCATAGTCTCAGGTGCCTGTTCAGAAGACACCGCCAACTGGTGCACGGGTTTGCGCTCCCGTAAACGCCGATCAATCTGAATGGCCATAGCCATAGACTCATTCAGACCTGTAGGCGTAGGGAACCCCACCATAATATCCTTAATGGCCTCAGAAAGACCATTTCTGAAGTTTGCAGCCAGGGCGCACTCATTCCACTGAGTAAGCACCGACCATTTCCGAAATTTTTGACAATATATTTCCGCTTCATCATGCCCCTGAGAGAGGGCTAATAAAGACTTTTCAGCCTGAATCTCCAGGTTAGGTTCCTCATAGAGCAATCCCAATGCCAGAAAAAACGCATCCATACTGAGCAATGCAGGATCCCCTGGTGCCAATGCAAATGCCCAATTCTGAGGGTCGCCCCGCAGGAAAGATATTACAATCTTGACCTGTTGAGCAGGGTCTCCAGAGGAGCGAGATTTTAAAGAAAGAAACAATTTACAATTTTTCCTGAAATTCAGGAAGGTAGACCTATCTCCAGAAAAGAACTCTGGAATAGGAATTCTAGGTTCAGACATGGGAGTGTGAACAACAAAATCCTGTATGTTTTGAACTTTTGCCGCGAGATTACTCAGGCTGGAAGCCAAACTCTGGACATCCATGTTAAACAGCTAAGATCAGAGCCATTCAAGGGTGAAGAGGAGGTAAGAAGCAGCTAGACAGCAATTAAGGGCTAGGCAGCAAAACTCTGAAGGGAAAAAAAAAAAAAAATTCCCTTAAACACTTCTTTTTCTCCTGCTTCAGCCCAAACAATTAACACTTTGTGGGCCGGCTATACTGTCATGAATCCCAATGGCTAGGGATAGCACAGGACAAGCAAAGTACAAATAAATAACGGACGAGCTCTAGGGTGATGGAACCTGGGCTGACCGCTGCCCTACGCCTGACAAACGCAACTAGAGATAGCCAGGGAGCGTGCCTACGTTGGTTCTTGACGCCACGCACCAGCCTAAGAGCTAACTAGCACTGCAGAGAAAATAAAGACCTCACTTGCCTCCAGAGGAATGAACCCCAAAAGATATAGTTGCCCCCCACATGTATTGACGGTGAAATGAGAGGAAGGCACACACATAGAGATGATATATATAGTTTTAGCAAATTGAGGCCCGCTGTAAACTAGAAAGCAGAACGATACAAAAGGGGACTGAGCGGTCAGCAAAAAACCCTAATCAAAAAAACCATCCTGAGATTACAAGAACCCATGTGCCAACTCATGGCACATGGGGAGAACCTCAGTCCACTAGAGCTACCAGCTAGCATAGAGACATAATAAGCAAGCTGGACAAAAACCAAACAACTGAAAATCAGCACTTAGCTTATCCTGAAAGATCTGAGAGCAGGTAGGCAGGAACCAAACAGAGCACATCTGAATACATTGATAGCCGTCAAGGGAATGACAGAAAGGTCAGGTAAAATAGGAAACACCCAGCCTCTGATGGACAGGTGGAAACCAAAGGCCGCAACCCACCAAAGTCACCCAGTACCAGCAGTAACCACCAGAGGGAGCCCACAAACAGAATCCACAACATGTTTGGTCTTTGACAGGCACGACTACCAGGAACCTTGAGTAATGGTCTACTTTGGTGATGGTGTAGACTTAGCCTGACCGGCTTGGGGCAAGCTTCACATGGTCCAAGGCTACCAGTTCAAGTGGCTGCTTCATGATGATCAGCTGTAATGGGGCTCGCTGGTTGGTACAGGCTTAACTGAGCAGGTTGCATGGGCCACATTCCCGGCACCACCTCTCAATGACTTTCCTCATGAAAATCCAGTAGAATCTCTCACGAAGTAGGACCTCCAGCTTCTTCCACCTGAAGTGTCCTGCTCCATCACAGTATGCCTCTAAGACCATTGGTGCATCCCCATTCTGCACTACCACTTGCCGGACCAGTTCGTGTGTGCGCAAGTCAATGTTCCTCCAACAAAGCTTACCCTCATAGATGAACAGCTTGCCCTTCTCCTTCCACAACTCTTGCATTTCCTGTGAAGCATCTGAGCCTGGGTGTGAGTAAGCTTGTGTCAGCAACTTTTTTACTAATCCTGCATCTCTGTCCATCCATGATGGGGCAACGGATTAAACATGGCCTCTTGCACCACATAGCGCTTGATCCTCACGCAATGGGAGCACTAGGCCGCCTCGGGGCGGTAGAAGGCTGGTAACTCGATTTCTTTAGCTCTTCCGGATCTTCTACCTCATCTGGTAAATTGGGCATCCTGGACAGCCCATCAGCATTAGCGTTCCTATGCCCTGCCCGCTACTTGATGGTAAACTTGTAGTTGGACAGCCGGGCCATCCATCACTGTTCCAATGCACCTAGCTTTGCGGTTTCCAAGTGAGTCAGCGGATTATTGTCCGTGAAGATGGTAAACTTTGCAGAAGCCCGGTAGTGTTTGAATTGCTTGGTCACAGTCCAGACTATGGTGAGAAACTCCAACTTGAGGGAACTATAGTTGTTGCGGTTCCTTTCAGCGGGACAAAGCTTCCTGCTGGCGTAGGCAATCACTCTCTCTCTGCCTTTCTGCACTTATGACAGCACTGCTCCCAATTCCACATTGCTGGCATCAGTGTGAAGTATGAATGGTTGGCCATTGTCAGGATAGGCCAGGACTTCATCTCCCGTGAGAGCTAACTTCAACCGGATGAAGGATTCTTCTAGCCTGCAGTTCCACTTTAACAAAGGATTCTTATTCTTAGCCTTCTTGGATTGGACCACTGGAAGGTCTTTCAGGGGTGTGGCTATCTTTGTGAAGCCCTTGATGAATCTCCAGTAGTAGCCTATTAACCCGAAGAACTACCGTACTTCATGAATGGTGTTGGGTTGTGGCCAGTCCCTGATAATGGTGACTTTGTCAGGTTCTGGTGCCATGCCTTCCATGCTTACTACATGGCCTAAGTACTGCACCTTGGGCTTCAACAGGTGGCACCTGGATGGCTTCACTTTCAGGCCAAAGTTGGACAGGGCTTCGAACACCTCAGCTAGGTGCTTCAAGTGGTCTTCATAGGTTTTGGAGAAGATGATGACATCATGTCATCCAGGTACAACATAACGGTTTTGAAGTTTTTATGTCCTAGGCAGCATTCCATTAACTGCTGGAATGTTCCCGATGCATTGCAGAGCCCGAATGGCATGCTGTTGAACTCGTAGAGGCCCATTGGTGTTGTACATGCTGTCTTCTCTATATCCGCCTTTGCCATGGGAACCTGCCAATACCCACTGGTGAGATCTAAGGTGGAGAAATAGTTAGCGGATTTCAGTGCAGCTAATGACTCCTCAATTCTGGGTAACGGGTATGTGTCCTTATGTGTTATGCGGTTAGTCTGACTATAGTCAACACACATCCTCATTGTACCATCTTTCTTTCTATCGAGGACTAATGGAGTTGCCCAGGGGCTACAACTGTCTCTGATCTCCACAGCCTCCTTCATCTCCCACAACATATCCTTGGCACATTGATAGTGAGCTGGAGGTACAGGCTGGTACCTCCCTTTAATTAGCTGATGATCTCTGTTGGGGATATGGTGTTGGACCTCTTTTACCTGTCCAAAGTCTAGTGGGTGCTTGCTAAAGACCCGTTCATATTCTTGGATCACCCAGTAAGCCCCATGCTTTTAGTGCAAAGGGGTGGAGTCAATGCCTATGCGCAGATTCTGACACCAATCTGTAATAATTATAGGGGATAACTCAGGAGACTCTTTGCGTGGAACAAGACAACTACAGGACACAGTTTTATAAGTGGTAAAGTCTATATTATCACACGGTGATTCAAACAGGTGCAGAGAGAAACTCAAGTCCACAACACTTGGTGCAAATAATAAACGCAGCTTAGCAGTCTATAGGAAACTTCAGAGGAAATGCAATCAAGCAGAAAGTCTATGAAGCACAGTTATTCTTGCAGATACTTGACACGAATAAATCCTTGTCTTAGCCCAGGCACAGATAGATATGCTTAATAGGCAGTTCAAATTATATCTTAGCTCAACCAGGGAGGCCTGGTTAATAGTCTCAGGTTATTGCAAAGCAGCAACAGCTTACATGACCAGCAAATGCAGATAGAAGTAAACATGAACAGCAGATGAAGTAGGATTACTGGAAACTTGTGTATGCAGCAGGAACTCAGAGCAGAGTAGCAGGATCACCACACAGGTTCACAGGAGCAGGTGTATAGCCAGGGAGTAATCAGAGGTCAGGAGCTGGATGCAAGGCAGAGTACTCTAGCACAGACTGAAGGCTGGGGTGGAGTTTTATAGCAGGAGACACAGTGCAGATGAGACCAAAGACGCCATCTTGAAAAAGGGCAGTAATGCACAAAAGGTAAAAAAAAATGTTCAGAGTCCTGACACAATCCTCCAGCTGTTCTGCAGAGCCATTATCCTCCATCTTGTCAGACAGGATCAAGGGTTCTACTGCCTGTATTGCGTTGTTACTGACAGTGAACAGGTTATCCAGGGTAGCATATCGGGGTAAATAGACCTCTTTTTACCCAGAATTCAGGATGATTATCGGTACCCTCCCCTTATGGACATCGACTACCCCTCTGGCTGTCAGGATGGTGGGACTCCTATCAGATACATGGGTTCTACCAGAGCCAGGTAGTCTTGACCCCTGAGGCCTATTGCTGCTCGACACCAGATTAACATTTCATTTCTAGGGAAAATTGCAATGTGGTTTGGATCACTCACTCTGACAGTGCCGACTTTTTTACCAGACAGCTCTGCCTGTTGTCTCTGCATCAGGGCTTTGATATCTTTTTGCAGGACACGCTGCTCACCGGGACTGGCAGTTTCGGCTACCTGTTGCAATAAAACAATAACCTCGCTAAGATAATTTTCTATCACATTGCTACATAGGGTCATCATTGGGTTACATTCTCGACGGTCAATATCTGCAATTATCTGATCTTGAGCTTTCAACTCTATGCGCCCCACCTTAATGGTCACCTCCTTACACCCCACTTGTGGCAAAGGCTGACCATTGCTGGCAACTATTGTTGGATCATTATCTGGGCCGTGGGTAATATCAGAGTCAGCCCAGTACCGCTTGTAAAGAATATATGGCATAGTCATCACCTGGGAGCCAATAAAGCATTCATCAGGATGCCATCCTATCACATACTTGTCTCACCAGCTTTGTGGGTCTGGTCGTCTTACTCCTGGGAGTTGGCCCTTTGACCCAGGGGTTGCTCGTTTAAATTGCAGAATCTTGCGATGTGCCCCACCTTGCTGCAGCGGTGACAGATGGGCTGTCCGTCCTGGTCATAGTGATTGCTCTTTCCCTCTGTTCGGTGGGATTCTCTTTCACCGTCATGGGACATCATCTGGACTGGAAGCCAGCTGGATCTTCTCCTTTGGGGACACTTGCATGGACCGCATGGTTTTGGTTAGTGCAGCCACACTTTTGGTCAGCTCCTGGACCTGGAGACGTAGTTCTGCAGAAGGGTCATTATCTAGGGTCTGCGTGTCGTCTTCAACGAGGGTCTGGGGAAAGGATGCTGCCTCCTGGTGGTCTGTAATTGCTGGGTGCCTAGGGGGCGCTGTACCACTGGGATTTGGTTCACACAACACCCGGATGGCCCTATCTTTAAAGCACGCAAAACTCAGGTCAAGGTTTTGTAGGGCCATGATGCGCAGCTGTGTCCTGTGGTTGTTGGACTGGAGTCCCTCAATAAACTGCTCCTTTAGCAATCCATACTCATCTTGCACGCTCTTGGGGTCAACTTGCTTAATGGCCCACAGTGCCTCCTGAAGATTAAGGGCATAGTCCCGTATACTCTCCTGCACCCTTTGTTTGCACCCAAAGAATCTCATTTTTATCTCTGCCGCAGTGCGGGTGTCAAAGGTGTCCTTCAGCCTGGCCAAGATTTGCAAAACAGTTCTTTTATCAGTGTCCAGTGTCCTTTACCTCCCTCTTGGCCACACCAGTTAACTGGCCAGTAAGAATGCTGACTTTTTGAATCTCAGACTTCAAACTACATAGTCTCTCCTTGAAATCACTCAGGGTGTGCGACTCCCCTGAGTACTGTGGCAACCAGGCCACGTCAGGTATGTACGGCATTGATAGTGGCATTATGGGGGTTGTGGCTGCGGCCACCACTGGATCTCCACCTGGGTTGGACACTTTCCTCCCCCTAGGGTATCATTACCATAATAAGCGACTGCTCCATGGTGGGATGGATTGAGCTCCTCAGGGTTTCCAAGTCGGGGCCTCCTGCTTTTCATCCGCTGACAGCCAGGCATGGGGCAGGGCTTCCCTTCGCGCCCTCTCTTAGGCTTCACCCATGACAGCACACTCCTTCTGCTTCTCACACACCGCACAGCGTGATAATGGCGGTTACCACACAGTTCAATAAAGTTTAGGGTACACAGGACCCAATGGTAACAGGCTACAATATCCTGTTCGTGACACCAAAAATACGATGCCCACTAAAGCTATAGGGTACTTGGAAATAAGTCGGATGGTTCTTAAGGGGGTGGTCATGGCAGCATTGACCCTGTCCGTTGCCCTGGGCATGCAATAAAAATGATTAGGGAAAGTTTGTAGGGGATTTAACATGACACCACCTGTGGTATTTGGCAATGGGTGGCCGACGCTGCTTAAGGAGACCGCTGGGTCCGATGGTGTCACAGCTGAGATGGTTCTGCTCCCCACAGGTGGAGCGGAACCCCAGGGCTACCAGTACAGGTTGTAAAGGATCATGGACATTGAGGTGCAGGACTGAGGGTACGAGAAAAGACTAGAGGACCCAAGGGCTGCAGTTTTCTTTACCTTTAATCCCTGACTGAAGGTGCAGTCTGGGGCACAGGTAACAGGTGATAATGGAGATCCGGGCAGCCTGGAAGCAATTCAGAATCCACCTAGCCAGGTGAGTTTGGACGCTTTCCTACCACGCTGTTCTCTGGGTCCTTGTTGCTTTATGCTCTGCTCAAGTCCCTCTCACCATCTGTCCATTAAATGGAACATTACCCACATGGCAAGAAGCTTGAGCCTGTTAAAGGTGTCACTCACTCATGGCGACTGTAGGCTCTGGTATGCTGCTGTGCCTCTGTGTGTTAGGTGGGGCCAGGAGGCCCGCAGTCTCCTGCTCTCCGGATTTAGATGCCGGGACTTTGGTAACCGTGCAACCACGGACTCCGGTGTCCAGTTTCTGGTGCTCAGTACTAGGATGAGCTTGGTTGCAGCTCCACTCCCCAAGTTCTCCTCACTTCTTCCTCTCCTCTCCTCTGTCAGACTCCAACTGAAAGTAACTAACTCCACCTCTAGGCCATAACTTATAGGGAAGCTCCCTTGAAATCAGGTGTTAGAGCTCCCCCTTCTAGACTGTAGTAGGAAACTGTGTTGCATAATGATGTTACTTAGTAAGGGGACCCTCCTTGATTCCAGGCATGACATCACCCCCTGTGAAGGAGGCAATGCCACTGTGGCAACCAGACTCCTGGGGTGCCACACTTGCTTGTGGGTTATGTTTGTGTCCCCGCAGCTGCATGATTTGCTGCTGCTAGACAGCCTGAATACAAGTGGAGATTACAAGTGGGGAATACAAGTGGCTATTCTCTAACAAACAGGCAATGCCTGCATGTGTTCAGGTTGTCTAACAGCCACAAATAATGATGCTGCAAGAACACAAACATAATCTATGAGCACGCCCAAGATATTTGGAGAACACCTGGGCATGCTCTGAAAACTCGAGTAACTAGGACACTCACTCATCACTTCTAAAAACCTTTAGGTACATGATCCTACTGTGACTGAGATGATAAATGTGCCAAATAGTCCATATTGTCTTCCATTACGTTCCCAATATTAAACCTTCTGGAGACACAGGAAGATGATTATGACCCGCATTTGAGAGTACTACAATCTGGATAGCTAGTTATGCTGCTCTCACTTTTGGCTCCCAAACAGGTTCGGATTGGCCCACAGGGTAACAGGGCAATCCCCGGTGGGCCCCTGTATAGATCTGGGCCCCCAACCATCCTGTATGGGCAGTACTTGGCATAATTCACTTGATTCACTCTGTACAGAAAAAAAACAGCATCTCATTGTGTTAGGAGTCGAGTTTCCTCTGCTGCACAGGGGGAATCTCAATCCGTGTCTGCTGCGGTCTCCCATTCTGCATCGGCCGCAGTGGAGCCTGCTCAGTGGAGACGTCGGTCCCAGCGTCTCACTTAGGGTATGTTTCCACGGTCAGGAAACGCTGCTTGTTTGATGCTGCGCAGAGCTGCAGCGTCAAACAAGCAGCGTCCAGATGTTCCAGCATAGTGGAGGGGATTTTATGAAATCCCATCTCCACTATGCGTGGAAACCCGCACGCGGCAGGCCCTGCGACTCCGGACATGCTGCGCGTCTTTTCAGATCGCAGCATGTCCGTACACCTTGCGGGGACGCAGCGTCCACGCAAGGCATATCACAGGGCGCTATGGGAGAGAGCGATCATCCCGGATGTGAAGAGTTAACACATCCGGCATGATCGCGTCCCAGAAAGGGGACGGGGCTTAGCGCCGAGCGGCGATACCGCCGGCCGTCCTGACAGTGGAAACATACCCTAAGACTGATACTGTGCAAAGGGTTACTGCTGCCTCTACAGGCTCTGCTATTGTACCCTGCACTGATCTGCTGTGAGCAGGCTTTTCTGGGACTAAGTCCTGCTTTGCACACATTGAGCATGCCCAGGGTAAGATCTCTCAGTGGAGATCAAGGGTCACATGCTCAGGTACTGCAGCCAAATCTAATGGTCCTTCTAGGAAGGTCCTGTAGGTGTGCAGGCTCTGTAGCAGCCTCTCATTGGTCCTTCTAGGAAGGTCCTGTACGTGCTGCAGCTATTTAAGGCTCGCATGACCGCACGGCCATGCGCTAGTATCTTCCTAAGTTATGTGCTTTGCACCAGTGTGGTCATGTGTTTATATGTGTTCAGGGACCCGGCTGAAATAAGCCCCTAGAATGCTGGCACCTCCGGCGAGGAGATTGTGTTTGTGTGTATTCAGGGACCTGGCTGAAATAAGCCCCTAGAATGCTGGCACCTCCGGCGAGGAGTTTTGTGTGCATGCATGACCACTGACTGCTCTCATTTGGGCAGTTAGCCTGTACCTCTGTGAAAGTTTAACAGGGCACAGAGCTTTGCTTTCTCGGCCGCTCTGTGAAGCTAACAGAGCTGGTTCATACCGCCATATAGTGCCGCCAATTGCTTAGCAGCAGGTTCTTTCCTGCACGGTGGATCCCGGGTTGCGAATGGACCAATCCCATCTAATAAATATATTCGGTGCATTACGCCAACCCTAACAGTATACTAGCGCCAGGATCTGGCTAAGTAATGGTGGATGAACAGCGATTGCAGGGGTACATCCAGCTGCTGGAGGGCCGGTTGGCATCTCTTGAGAATGCAACCTCGGTGGTGGATGTTACCGCAATAGCTTTTCAGGCTGCTAGCGTGGCTGCAGCAGCTTTACCCACTGCCACCTCTATTCTGACCTTATCTCACCTCCCATTGCCTGAGAGACACTCTGGGGACAGTAAGTCCTGTAGGGGTTTCGTGATCCAGTGTGGTATACACCTCGAGCTCCTGGCTGCACGTTTTCCCACAGAGCGGGAAAAGGTGGGATTCATAATCTCTCTCTTGTCAGACAGGGCATTGGAGTGGGCAACACCGCTGTGTGGGAGCGCAACGATCATGTGGTGCGGAGTGTTCCTCGGTTTCTGGACACTCTGAAACAGGTCTTTGTAGGACCTCAAGTCACCCATGATACAGCGCTCCAACTGCTGGCTTTGACTCAGGGTTCAACCATAGTCAGACATTTTGCAGTTCTTTTCCAGACATTAGCGTCTGAGTTGGAATGGCCAGATAAAACCCTCATTCCCGCATTTTGGAGGGGGCTGGCTGACCATGTGAAGTGTTGTGAACTCTGTTTTTGGGCTCCCTCTTGTGGTCACAACTGGTACTGTGTGAGTACTGTCTTCGGGCTCCCTCTGGTGGTTCTTTGTGTCATTCTGCAGGTCTGAGGCAGGATCAGCTGTCTCGTTATCTCTTAGCTGGTTTCCTATTTAGTTCACCTGGACTCTCAGTTGTTGCCTGCTGTCAATGTCTTCAATGCTATTTTGGAGCTCTCCTGCAGTCCTTCGTTATCAGTCTCTTCAAGAGAAGCTAAGTTTTGCTTGGTTAATTTTTTGACCATCAGTGGTCACATGTTTCTTGGCTTATTTTTGTCCAGCTTGCTAATATGTGATTTCCTTGCTTGCTGGTAGCTCTAGGGGGCTGAGTTTCTCCCCTCACACCGTTAGTTGGTGTGGGGGTTCTTGTATTCTCAGCGTGGATATTTTGCATAGGGTTTTTTACTGACCGCACAGTTCCCTATCTGTCTTCTGCTATCTAGTATTAGCGGGCCTCATTTGCTTAATCTGTTTTCATTTTTACGTTTGTGTTTTCCCCTTACCTCACCGTTATTATTTGTTGGGGGCTTCCTAAATCTTTGGGGTGATTTCTCTTGAGGCAAGTGAGGTCTTACTTTCCCTCCAGGAGTAGATAGTTTCTCAGGCTGCGTCGAGATGTCCAGGATTTTAGGCACGTTCACCGGCTTCCTTTAGTGTGTTGGTTAGGATCAGGTTTGCGGTCAGTCCAGTTACCACCTCCCTAGAGCTCGTGTCTATGTTCATAAACTTAGCTAGTCCGTTTTGTGATCCTCAGCCACTAGGATCATAACAGTACAGGAGGCCAAAAAAGTGTTTAAATGCATCGCAGAAGTGGGATAAGAGAAGCCCTGAGTACAATATATATATTTTTTCTCTCTATCTTTGCTGCAGTCTGTCCAGCTTCTCTCATCCCCTTAATCTCTGGGTGGTT
Source organism: Ranitomeya variabilis (assembly GCF_051348905.1). Lineage (NCBI taxonomy): Eukaryota > Metazoa > Chordata > Amphibia > Anura > Dendrobatidae > Ranitomeya > Ranitomeya variabilis. The sequence continues at coordinate 362,906,079 of NC_135235.1, read as the reverse complement.
TTGTGTTCAGCTGCAGACATGGATATTCAGAGTCTGACTTCTAGTGTGGATCATCTTGCTGCAAGGGTGCAAAGCATTCAGGATTTTGTTGTTCATAGCCCTATGTCAGAGCCAAAAATACCTATTCCTGAGTTGTTTTCTGGAGATAGATCTAGGTTTCTGAATTTTAAGAATAATTGTAAATTATTTCTATCTTTGAGACCTCGTTCCTCTGGTGATTCCGCTCAGCAAGTTAAAATTGTTATCTCCTTGTTACGTGGCGACCCTCATGATTGGGCCTTCTCTCTGGTGCCAGGAGATCCTGCATTGCTGAATGTGGATGCATTTTTTCTGGCGCTTGGTTTGCTTTATGAGGAACCTAATCTTGAGAACCAGGCAGAAAAGGCCTTTCTGGCTCTTTCTCAGGGCCAGGATGAAGCTGAGGTGTATTGTCAAAAATTTCAGAAATGGTCGGTGCTTACTCAATGGAATGAGTGTGCCCTGGCTGCAAATTTCAGAGAAGGTCTTTCTGAAGCCATTAAGAATGTTATGGTGGGGTTCCTCACTTCTGCAAGTCTGAATGACTCAATGGCTTTGGCCATTCAGATTGATCGGCGTTTGCGGGAGCGCAAATCTGCGCACCATCTGGTGGTGTTTTCTGAACAGAGACCTGAGTCTATGCAATGTGACCGAGTTCTGACCAGAATTGAGCGGCAAAATCATAGACGTCAAAATGGGTTGTGCTTTTACTGTGGTGATTCAACTCATGTTATCTCAGCATGCTCTAAGCGCGTTAAAAAAATCGCTAAACCTGTCACCATTGGTACTATACAGCCTAAATTCATTTTGTCTGTTGCTTTAATTTGTTCTTTGTCATCCTACTCGGTTATGGCTTTTGTGGATTCAGGTGCTGCCCTGAATCTGATGGATTTGTCGTTTGCCAGGCGCTGTGGTTTTGTCCTGGAGCCTTTGGAATTCCCTATTCCACTGAGGGGAATTGATGCTACACCATTGGCTGAGGATAAGCCTCAATATTGGACTCAAGTGACCATGTGCATGACTCCTGTACATCAGGAGGTGATTCGCTTTCTTGTGCTGCATAATTTGCATGATGTTGTCGTGTTGGGTCTGCCATGGCTGCAGGCCCATAATCCAGTTCTGGATTGGAAAGCTATGTCTGTGTCAAGTTGGGGTTGCCAGGGGATTCATGGCGATGCTCCTTTGGTATCAATTGCTTCTTCCACTCCTTCTGAGGTCCCTGAGTTTTTGTCGGACTACCAGGATGTATTTGATGAGCCCAGATCCGGTGCCCTGCCTCCTCACAGGGATTGTGATTGTGCTATAAATTTGATTCCTGGTAGTAAGTTCCCTAAGGGACGACTTTTTAATTTGTCTGTACCAGAACATGCCGCAATGCGGAGCTATATAAAGGAGTCTTTAGAGAAGGGACATATTCGCCCGTCCTCCTCCCTACTTGGTGCAGGATTCTTTTTTGTGGTCAAGAAGGATGGTTCTCTGAGACCTTGTATAGATTATCGTCTTCTAAAAAAAATCACGGTCAAATTTCAGTATCCTTTGCCATTGTTGTCTGATCTGTTTGCTCAGATTAAGGGGTCCAGTTGGTTCACCAAGATAGATCTTCGTGGTGCGTATAACCTTGTGGGCATTAAGCAGGGGGATGAATGGAAAACAGCATTTAATACGCCCGAAGGCCATTTTGAGTACTTGGTGATGCCTTTTGGACTCTCTAATGCTCCTTCTGTGTTCCAGTCCTTCATGCATGACATCTTCCGAGAATATCTGGATAAATTTATGATTGTGTATCTGGATGACATTTTGGTCTTTTCTGAGGACTGGGAGTCCCATGTGAAGCAGGTCAGGATGGTATTTCAGGTCCTGCGTGCTAATGCCTTATTTGTGAAGGGCTCTAAATGTCTCTCCGGAGTACAGAAGGTTTCCTTTTGGGGTTTTATTTTTTTCTCCTTCTACTATTGAGATGGACCCAGTCAAGGTCCAGGCTATTCATGACTGGACTCAGCCTACATCTGTTAAGAGTCTTCAGAAGTTCTTGGGTTTTGCTAATTTTTACCGTCGCTTCATTGCTAATTTTTATGGCGTGGTTAAACCCTTGACGGATTTGACCAAGAAGGGTTCTGATGTGACTAATTGGTCTCCTGCGGCCGTGGAAGCCTTTCGGGAGCTGAAGCGCCGGTTTTCTTCGGCTCCAGTTTTGTGTCAGCCTGATGTCTCTCTTCCTTTTCAGGTCGAGGTTGATGCTTCTGAGATTAGAGCAGGGGCTGTTTTGTTGCAGAGAAGCTCTGATTGCTCTGTGATGAAGCCTTGTGCTTTCTTTTCAAGAAAGTTTTCACCTGCAGAGCGAAATTATGATGTTGGTAATCGGGAGTTGTTGGCTATGAAGTGGGCATTTGAGGAGTGGTGACATTGGCTTGAGGGAGCTAAGCATCATGTAGTGGTCTTAACTGATCACAAAAATCTGATTTATCTCGAGTCTGCCAAGTGGCTGAATCCTAGACAGGCTCGTTGGTCGTTGTTTTTCTCCTGTTTCGATTTCGTGGTCTCGTACCTGCCTGGCTCGAAGAACGTGAAAGCTGATGCTCTTTCTAGGAGTTTTGTGCCTGACTCTCCGGGAGTTTCAGAGCCGGCTGGTATCCTCAGAGAGGGAGTGATTTTGTCTGCCATTTCCCCAGATTTGCGAGGAGTGCTGCAGAAATTTCAGGCGGATAGACCGGACCGTTGCCCACCAGAGAGACTGTTTGTCCCAGATAGATGGACCAGCAGAGTTATTTCCGAGGTTCATTCTTCGGTGTTGGCAGGACATCCTGGGATTTTTGGTACCAGAGATTTGGTGGCTAGGTCCTTCTGGTGGCCTTCCTTGTCGCGGGATGTGCGTTCCTTTGTGCAGTCCTGTGGGATTTGTGCTCGGGCTAAGCCTTGCTGTTCTCGTGCCAGTGGTTTGCTTTTGCCTTTGCCTGTCCCGAAGAGGCCTTGGACGCACATTTCCATGGATTTTATTTTGGATCTTCCAGTCTCTCAGAGAATGTCTGTCATCTGGGTGGTGTGTGTTCGTTTTTCCAAAATGGTCCATTTGGTGCCCTTGCCTAAGTTGCCTTCCTCCTCCGATTTGGTTCCTCTATTTTTTCAGAATGTGGTTCGCTTGCACGGCATCCCTGAAAATATTGTGTCTGACAGAGGATCCCAGTTTGTGTCCAGATTTTGGCGGATCTTTTGTGCTAAGATGGGCATTGATTTGTCTTTTTCGTCGGCCTTCCATCCTCAGACGAATGGTGAAACCGAGCGAACTAATCAGACCTTGGAAACTTATTTAAGATGTTTTGTTTCTGCTGATCAGGATGATTGGGTGACTTTTTTGCCATTGGCCGAGTTTGCCCTTAATAATCGGGCTAGTTCTGCTACTTTGGTTTCGCCTTTTTTCTGCAATTCTGGTTTTCATCCTCGTTTTTCCTCAGGTCAGGTTGAGCCTTCTGACTGTCCTGGGGTGGATTCTGTGGTGGATAGGTTGCAGCAGATTTGGAACCATGTGGTGGACAATTTGAAGTTGTCACAGGAGAAGGCTCAGCGCTTTGCCAACCGCCGTCGCGGTGTGGGTCCCCGACTTCTTGTTGGGGATTTGGTATGGCTGTCTTCTCGGTATGTTACTATGAAGGTTTCCTCTCCTAAATTCAAGCCTCGCTTCATCGGTCCTTATAAGATTTTGGAAATCCTTAACCCGGTGTCATTTCGTTTGGACCTCCCAGCGTCGTTTGCCATTCATAACGTGTTCCATAGGTCTTTGTTGCGGAGGTATGTGGTGCCTGTGGTTCCTTCTGTTGAACCCCCTGCTCCGGTGCTGGTTGAGGGCGAATTGGAGTACGTGGTGGAGAAGATCTTGGATTCTTGTATTTCTAGACGGAGGCTTCAGTATTTGGTTAAGTGGAAGGGCTATGGTCAGGAGGATAATTCCTGGGTTGTCGCCTCTGATGTTTATGCGGCCGATTTGGTTCATGCCTTCCATGTGGCTCATCCTGATCGCCCTGGGGGTTTTGATGAGGGTTCGGTGACCCCTCCTCAAGGGGGGGTACTGTTGTGAACTCTGTTTTGGGGCTCCCTCTTGTGGTCACAACTGGTACTGTGTGAGTGCTGTCTTTGGGCTCCCTCTAGTGGTTCTTTGTGTCATTCTGCAGGTCTGAGGCAGGATCAGCTGTCTCGTTATCTCTTAGCTGGTTTCCTATTTAGTTCACCTGGACTCTCAGTTGTTGCCTGCGGTCAATGTCTTCAATGCTATTTTGGAGCTCTCCTGCAGTCCTTCGTTATCAGTCTCTTCAAGAGAAGCTAAATTTTGCTTGGTTAATTTTTTGACCATCAGTGGTCACATGTTTCTTGGTTTATTTTTGTCCAGCTTGCTAATATGTGATTTCCTTGCTTGCTGGTAGCTCTAGGGGGCTGAGTTTCTCTCCTCACACCGTTAGTTGGTGTGGGGGTTCTTGTATTCTCAGCGTGGATATTTTGCATGGGGTTTTTTACTGACCGCACAGTTCCCTATCTGTCTTCTGCTATCTAGTATTAGCGGGCCTCATTTGCTTAATCTGTTTTCATTTCTACGTTTGTGTTTTCCCCTTACCTCACCGTTATTATTTGTTGGGGGCTTCCTATATCTTTGGGGTGATTTCTCTTGAGGCAAGTGAGGTCTTACTTTCCCTCCAGGAGTAGATAGTTTCTCAGGCTGCGTCGAGACGTCCAGGATTTTAGGCACGTTCACCGGCTTCCTTTAGTGTGTTGGTTAGGATCAGGTTTGCGGTCAGTCCAGTTACCACCTCCCTAGAGCTCGTGTCTATGTTCATAAACTTAGCTAGTCCATTTTGTGATCCTCAGCCACTAGGATCATAACAGTGAAGGACGCTTTGGCTACTAGGGAGCAAACTGGAGGAGCTCATAGCTGTATCAACTCGCATAGACCTTCGTTTTCACGAGTGAAGGTTGGAACAAGCCCAGTGTAGGCAGAGGTTTCGGCTGACTCCCACCTTCGCCAGACCTCTGGAATCTCCAGTCCAGGCGTCCGAGTCACATGAGGCCATAGAGGTGACACGAGCGGGATCCAAGTCCCAGTCCGCTCGTGCACATAAGGTCTGTCATGTTTTTCTTCATACAGAAGAAGACTGGAGACTTACGTCCATGCATAGACTACAGGGGTCTTAACGCCATCATCGTTAAGAACAAGTACCCATTACCCTTGATATCTGAGCTTTTTGATAGGCTACGGGGAGCAAGGGTATTTACAAAATTAGATCTGCGGGGTGCCTATAACCTGATTTGCATCCGTGAGGGGGACGAATGGAAGACGGCTTTTAACACCAGGGATGGGCACTATGAATACCTGGTAATGCCCTTTGGGCTCTGTAATGCTCCAGCCGTTTTCCAAGACTTTGTGAACGACATTTTCCGGGATATGCTCACCACCTCGGTTGTAGTCTATCTGGATGATATTCTCATCTACTCTCCAGATATTGACTCCCATCGGAGAGATGTTCGCAAAGTCTTTGACCACTTACGGGCAAAATCCCTCTGCGCCAAGTTGGAGAAGTGTGTGTTTGAGCAGGAGTCCTTGCCTTTCCATGGTTATATCATCTCTGCCCAGGGTTTGGCTATGGATCCTGCCAAGCTACAGGCTGTGATGGACTGGCAGGAACCCCATTCTCTTAAAGCGGTGCAGCTCTTTATGGGGTTCATTAATTACTATTGCCAGTTCATTCCACACTTGTCAACTTTGGTAGATCCCTTGGCTGCCCTCACCAAGAAGGGAGCAAATCCCAAGTTGTGGTTAGAGGAGGTCTCCAAGGCCTTTCTCTCGATTAAGTCACACTTCGCTAGCGCTCCCATCCTACATCGCCCCGATGTAGATAAGCCATTTATCATGGAGGTGGATGCCTCATCCGTTGGTGCTGGAGCAGTCCTTTTCCAAAAGGATGCTCAAGGTCGGAAGCATCCTTGCTTCTTCTTCTCCAAGACCTTCACACCAGCGGAGAGGAATTATTCCATCGGGGACAGGGAGTTGCTAGCCATGAGGTTGGCTTTTTCAGAGTGGAGACACCTCTTGGAGGGAGCTCGCTTTCCCTTCCAAGTGTTCACTGACCACAAGAACTTGGTATATATACAGACAGCCCAGTGGCTGAATTCTCACCAGGCTAGATGGTCTCTGTTCCTCTCCCGGTTCCATTTTACTCTCTATTTTCTCTCCAGGGAGAAGAACATTCGTGCCGACACTCTCTCCCGCTCCGTAGTGTCATCTGAGGAGGAGGAGCCTCGGCTTATTGTCCCTTCTGAGAGCCTGAGAACTGTGGCTACGGTTTCGCTAGAGTCCTTGCCCCGGGCAAGACTTTTGTACCAGCAAATTTGTGACCGGAGGTTCTCTCTTGGGCTCACTCGTCCAGAGTGGGTGGACATTTTGGGACCAAGAGGACATCTGAGCTTTTGTCGAGGACGTACTGGTGGCCGCATATGGCCCGTGACGTCGGGGACTATATTTGTGCGTGTGTCTCCTGTGCCCAGAATCATTCTCCTCGGCATTGGCCTGCTGGGTTACTTTACCTTATGCCGGTGGCAGACAGGCCCTGGGAGATGGTCGGGATGGACTTCATGGTGGGCTTACCCAAGTCTTGTAGCTGCACCGTTATCTGGGTAGTCACCGATTTGGTGCCGCTTCCACGGTTACCTTCTGCGCGGGCCTTGGCGGCGTTGTTCATAAAACATATTTTCCGCTTACATGGAATGCCTGATAAAATTGTCAGCGACCGTGTTCCCCAGCTTGCGTCTCGGTTTTGGAGAGATCTCTGCCGTTTACTCAGCATAGAGCTGAATCTCTCCTCTGCATATCATCCCGAGATGAATGGGTTGGTAGAGAGAACCAACCAGACTCTGGTGACATACTTGCGACATTTTGTCACTGCTAGGCAGGATGACTGGGCATCTTTGCTACCTTGGGCGGAATTTGCCTTGAATAACGCCATAGCCGATTACACTGGTCAGACTCCTTTTCTCCTTAAGTACGGCCAGCATCCGTGTTGGACATGCAAACAACAGCTGCAGCAAGGTGAGAAATATTATTCTTACAATCTGTTTGCACCTGCAATCTCTCTTCCGGATTTCTCCATACCTCTGGGTAAAAGGCTGTAAACATGGTTCAAAGAATCCACACATCACCAGTGAGTTTTGTGTTATGTCCGTATGAGAGTTGAATAATAGAGTAATAAGATGATAATTGTTATCTGTATTATTTGTCAATATCCTAATTGGTTGTGTATTTGTTTAGTGTGTGTAATACAAGAGCTGGGATAGGCTCTGTGCAGTGTTGTTATTTTGGTCATTTTGGATTGGCAGTACATTATACGAAGCTGTATTTTGTGTAAGGCCGTGGTTTTTGTTGTTTGGCCTTAAAGTGTTTTCAGAGTGTCAGTGGACACTGCTGCAGTTTTATTTATATAGAGTTGTGTTAATTCCAAAGTGCAAAATAGGCAGGCTGTGTGAACCTTGTATGTATGTCCATGAGAAGCTCTGATTGAGATAAGGGATTTTCTTCTTGTAAAATCAACTAAAAAGTGAAAGGAAAAGGAAAAAAAAACAATCCCTGAGCATGTATGAATGAGTCATCATTATATAAGTATCATTACTTATCTAACTGTTGTTGAAGGTCCAGGATGAATGACTTGTGGATATTTTTAATGTACATTGAATTTACATCTGAGATTCAGTGAAACCTGTGTTATATATGGTTTGACACTGGATAGGTTTCTATGTGTGTCTATGTGTGTTTTGGCCGGATGCGGTCAGAATCAGCTTATTCAAGTTGTGCAGTGATTTGCCTGTATAGAGAAATTGTTTTTAATTCCGAGAGGATGAATGTTGGTGTCACCAAGCTCTTATCTGTGCAAAATACCAGATGGGAGGGGGGAAGCGGACCCCTGCCCTAATTGCTTGTAATTTCTCCCCTCGGTGCTGTGGGCTAGAGGAAGGGGGGCATGGAGCAAGCTACGCTCAAATATTGTCCTTGGTTTAGTACACGCTGAGAGATTTGTGTTTAAAGCAATAAGTACTGTATGAAATTGAAAGTGATAAAGAACTGTGCCTAGTTTAGAGGAAACTTGTAAGTGATTGAAAGATTGGTAAAAAGATTCTCCTGCTTCAAGTTGAGTGATTGATATAGCAAAGTGAGGATCAACAGAGGAGGTAGCCAACTGCACGGCTAGGTGGATGGAACCTTGCCATTCCATGGAGCTGTGCTAACCAGCTGATTTACCGGGTGATAGGTGGATGGAACCATCCCCGTTAAATCCTTTAGGTCTATCGGGTAATAGGTGGATGTAACCATTCCCGTTAAATCTTGACACTCGCTCTGACTTGCTACGTGTGGCCACCCGTAGATGGTAAGGCACACTAAAAAGGGCATTTGCAGAATAAAGGTGAGCTGTCTGAGGAATAAGTTGAAGCCATGGGCAACTTGTTCTGTGTGTGTGCAGTCAGTGCCCCAATGAGATCCGCTATACAGATTGAAAAAGGAAGCAGTGAAAGATGTGAAACCAATATTGAAAAAGGCAAAAATGCCAGTGAGTGGATGTTTTGTTGTTCAAAATGGCACAGACAAAGGAGGAAAATAGCAAGTGAATAAATGGCGTCTGAGAGAGTGCAGCAGGACGAAAGTAAGGTGTATTATGAATGTTTTGATGCTTAAAAGTCCGACTATGACTGACACATTACTGCTACGATCATACCTTTGTATAACCAGAGACCCAGACAAGACAGATGGACTGTGGTCAGACAAACCCAGACTGGAGAAATACTTGTATGATCTGTGCTGCAACCCGACCTAAGAGAATTACACTGAATCCTGTCCGGATAAGATCACATGTAGTGACATAAGAAGCTGACACAGGATTGTGGTTGGTGGATAGTGGGGACATCAACTTTTGGGAGTAGGCTGACAGTAATCCTTTTGGGAAGGAGCTGTAGACCAGCATGTCATGTCACCCCCAACCGGTCATCTAGTCACCCCCACCACCAGAGAACCAACCACAACAGGTAGGGTAAAACAGATATAGGAGTGTTATCCCTGGAGGCCCTCTGACTAGCTAGTTATGCTAAAAACAATTGGCTGACCCTAAGAACCAACCTTTCCCATTTTTCAGATAAAGACAATATGATGGACGTATAAGTGCACCCACCTGGGCAGGCCTAGGGAGTTAGTGAGCACAAAAGCAGGTGACGTACTAAGATGCAAATTAAGACTTTTATGGATGTGACAAAAGGAGAGAGTGTAGAGATGTACTTTAGACGGTTACAGCTGAAATGGGAAGACATGGGGTACAGTCCTGTAAACCCACTTGATGTTAAAGTATTGGTAAATACATTCATTGACGGTATGACCAAAGACTTACGAGATGCAGTACAGACAGCTAGACCTGAATGGAGGAATGTAGATCCAAAAGATCTCCTGAAAGTTGCTAAAGGAGTTGAACAAACTAGGACAATAAGACGACGTGTCATGTATGCTGGAGTACAAGGAAAACAGTAGAGACGTAATGAGGGACCTAAAGACTTTGAAACCGTAAAGTGCTGGAATTGTGGAGAAAATGGACACTCAGACCAATCTTCCACCTTCTTCACCTCCAGACTAGGAAACTGACAACCCAGTGACAAATGTGTGCCCTGTTCTTGTCCCCTCCGGACCTGGTCCGTCCTTGATGGCCACCATACCAATGCCGGGAGGGAAAGAGACAGAATTCTTGATTGACACTGAGGCAGCCGGAACTGTGGTACACAAAGACTTGATAACGTCAGACATGATTACTGACAAGACTGTGGAATACGTGAGTGTAGAGGGACAAGCGACTGAAGCCCCTATGACTAAACAAATAAGACTAGAATCACGAGATCATGCTTAGAAGAGCTGCTTACAACGTTATTGTTAGTGACAATACCCCTATGGATTTGCTGGGAGCAGAGTTGAGTGCTGGCTAGGCCATCATACAGTACTCTCCTGAGGGTATTACAGTCACAAGTTTCATATAAACACTTGGTGCAGAGGGACGCCAGGGTCTTCCACATGCACATTATACCACAGGTAAATCATGCCCTATTATAGTTACACTTAATTCCATTCAATTACCAGTTTAGTAGTTTCCTTACACAAGATGGTATAGTTACCGTGTATTTCTAGGTTGTCTTCATATGATATATAGTTTTTTAGCCATTCATTATATTGGCTCAAACCATAGTCACTGTTTATTTGTCCTTTCCACTTCTTATACCTTATCGCAAGCAACTGGTATTGATATTTGGTAGTTTTCAAATAGCTTCTTTTTATATTTGGAACTGTTAGTTATGGATTTACATAGCGCTAGTACCTTCTTAAAATAAGCTTGTGCTTTGCTGTGGCCTATGGCATTGTGCTCTCCCATTTTACGACTCAGTATCTTTCGTAAATATATATTTTTATATGTATAATTTTCTTTTGGTAACATATTCTGTGAATCAAATTTAGTTTTCTTAAGAGGTACTCTACCCAATCAAATACGGGTATAAATAGTATTTGGACATTAGTGTCTGATTTATATAAACACTTGTGTAATATTTCAAAAATGGTGTATATGGCAAGAGTGGTGAAGGTAATGCCTGACACCAGAATGCCTGAGGACAGGGAAAAGAGTCAGGTGCCAGACACCGTTTGGGCAAGGGGAAAATCTGATGTGGGTCGACTGCCCATTCCCCCTTGTTTTGATTAAATTAAAAGAAGGAACCACTCCTCTTTGGTTAAAGCAATACCCCTTTGACCCTAGTCAAATCAATGGCCCTGAGCAGGGATATTAAAGAGTATGTTAAGGCAGGGGTTCTAGTGCAGAGATCTTCCCCCTGCAACACCCCTTTGTATCCAATTAAGGAAAAAAAAAAAAAAAAAAGACCCAAGGGTTCCCCTGACACAGAATATTTCAGGACTTACAGGCCATTAATGATGTTACAATGAGTGTAATCTCAATTGTCCCTAATACACACACCGTACGGTCACAAAATGTTTCACAGTCATTAATTTGGCAAAATGCATTCTTTTCTATACCCCTGCACCCTGACTGACGGCATCTTTTCTTTTTTACTTGCGGAGGTAAACAATACTGTTGGACGGTCCTCCCAAAAGGGGGAAAGAACTCCCCAACCATCTATTCAACAGCGATGGCAGGGATTCTTGAGCAGTGGCAACCACCTCATCCACAGACTGTACTATTGCAGTATGTGGATGACCTCTTGCTCTGCTGCCCGGACCAGACGTCCTGCAAGGAAGCTACAGTTTCCTTGCTGTGTTTTTTGGCAGAGAAGGGTTGCAAGGTCTCACGTGACAGATTACAGTATTGCAAACAAAAGGTGACATTTTTAGGACATTGTATTGCTGAAGGTACAAGACACCTGACTGAAGACAGAAAACAGGCAATACAAAATCTCACACCTCAAAATGTCACATGTGTCCATGGTAGATGCCTTTTGGATCGCTCCTGGTTTCAGTTACGCAGCAGCAAAGCTCGTACGGTCATGCCTCATCTGTGCACAGCACAACCCTGGTAAAACAGTAAAAATCCCTAAGAAAGCGACACCCAGGCCTCTCTACCCGTTTCAGAGACTGCAGACTGACTACATACAGCTACCCAAGGTAGGAGTGTGTGAAAAATGTCCTAGTATGTGTAGATCTCTTCTCTGGTTGGCTGGAAGCCTATCTGGTAAAAATGTGCAAATGCTAAAGTGACTGCAAACTGATGAGAGAACTGATCTGCAGGTATGGTGTCCCAGAGACCATAGAGAGCGATAGGGACACACACTTCACGGGAGAAATAATGAGGGAAGTCATGCAGGCCCTGGGAGTACAGCAAGCATATCATGCACCATATAGACAACAAAGTAGTGGGAAAGTGGAAACACTAAGTGGGACACTTAAACTGAAAATTCAGAGGCCATGGCAGACACAGGAAAGAGCGGGATAGAGTGCTTGTCTCTTGCACTCTTGTCAGTCAGACACACTCCAAATAGAAAGACAGGCTTGTCCCCTTTTGAAGTCCTGTTTAGTAGTTTGCCAGAGACTGGTCTGTACTTCCCACAGGTGCTACAAATGCAACACGGTGCTATAACATGCCATGTCCAGGCCTTGCAGAAAATACTTAATGTGGTGCATAAACATATGTTTTCGTCCATTCCAGATCTTAATGCCAGTGCAGACGCACATCTTCTGATTCCAGGTGATTGGGTGGTCATACACAGACACGTGAGAAGGAGCCTATATCCACGGTTTGACGGCCCTTTATAAAGTCCAGCTGACCACATTCACTTGAGGGAACGCCCACCTGGATCCATACCAGTCACTGCAAAAAGATCTTTTTACTAGCAGAAAGACTGTTGTTCTAATCACCTTGCTGGCAGTGGTAGGATGTCTGCACCTTACAGAGACACTGGATAAACTTTTAAGTGTTGACAAGGACAACAAACTTATTCAGCATCTTGCTTTTCTTACAAGCGACGCGGAAGGACAAAAACTGCTGGACTGTTGGATCTGTATACACAGCCCAGTATTTGTAATGACTATGCTGTACTTAGCCTTTACCTCTGGAGCCAAGGAAGGTATTAACACCACACAGCATACTCAATGAGACTTGGACTCAGGTTTTCTAGGTTCCTTAAGGCTCTTAATGAGACTAATCCAATTTAGAGACTCCTTTTTAAATCCAGCCGATTGGCTTAGCGGCCTAGCAGGATGGATTATTTTTGGTATTTTTCAGACTTGTATGCAAATTTTATTGCTTTGCTTATTGTTTTATGTAGCCGTAAAAGCGCTAATATATGTCTTACCTAAGGCTGAACCTTCTGTAGAGTATCATAGGCCCCGTATGGCCACTGCTGACGGGGGAGTTGAGTGTCCACACTGAGGGTGGATGGGCGAAGCAGGTAGAAAGCCCCCTTGTGGGTACTAGACCCATGAGACAGTAGCTCCTTTGTGGACATCAGCTAACCCCGTAGCAAAGGTTATACCATTTACAAAAGGGGGAAATTGTTATAGAAGGGTTAATAGTTTGCCTTTAACTGCCTTGCCTTTAAGTGCCTTTTACTTTTAAGTGTTAGAATTACTAGAATCTGTTGACGCAGTAGTCTGATGGTCTCCCCCTTCAAGGAGACTACACTTCTTATCATGTATGTTCTCAATAGTCAGTCACAACATGTTCTGAGCTATGGTAAATAGAATATGACCCTGGGTGATGGTGGGGGCTACATGAGTTACATTGAAATGCATTTGATGTAAATGGTATAAAACATTGCTTTGGGTTTTTATATATCAGATAAAAGTGACTTGCTCACAGGATACGTGTGAGGTGTCTTTTGTCTCCAAGTGCTTGTTAATTAAGGGCGTAAATCCACAATTAGGCCTCACTGGTGATCTGTCAGCTGATATTTTGGGTCAGAATAAAAACAGCTACGACACCCGTGTCATCCACCGATTCTAGGGTGGCAGACTGGGTGGTGGAGGCACGTGACATCTGGGACCGCACACAGGATGCCATCCGGGCCGCCAAGGAGAGAATGAGGGTTTCGGCTGATACACACCGGCGCCCCGCTCCGACCTTTGCTCCTGGCGACTTAGTGTGGCTCTCCGCCCGTAACATCAGGCTGCGAGTTGAGTCCACTAAGTTTGTGCCTCGCTACATTGGCCCGTTCAAGGTTCTGGAACAGGTCAACCCTGTGGTCTACCGTTTGGCTATTCCTCCACGCCTTGGTATCACCGATACTTTTCACGTTTCCCTCTTAAAGCCCATTTATTTGTCCCGGTTTTCTGAGTCATCTGCCGGGACATCGGGTTCATCCATGGATGAGTTTGAGGTGAATGCTATCGTGGGGTGCAAGGTGGTACGTGGCAAGAAATTTTATCTGGTGGGCTGGAAGGGTCACGGTCCAGATGATAGAACCTGGGAGCCTGTGGAGCACATTCGGGCTCCGCTGCTCATTGCAGCTTTTGAGCGTAGCGAGGCTCAAGGAGGGGGGGCCCTAGGAGGTGGGGTAATGTTAGGAGTCGAATTTCCTCTGCTGCACAGGGGGAATCTCAATCCTTGTCTGCTGCGGTCTCCCATTTTGCATCATCCACAGTGGAGCCTGCTCAGCGGAGACGTCGGTCCCAGCGTCTCACTAAAGGCCCCGTCACACATAGCGACGCTGCAGCGATACAGACGATGCCGATCGCTGCAGCATCGCTGTTTAGTCGCTGTGTGGTCGCTGGGGAGCTGTCACACAGACCGCTCTCCAGCGACCAACGATGCCGAGGTCCCTGGGTAACCAGGCTAAACATCGGGTTGCTAAGCGCAGGGCCGTGCTTAGTAACCCGATGTTTACCCTGGTTACCAGTGTAAAATGTAAAATAACAAACACTACATACTCACCTTCGCGTCCCCCGGCGTCCGCTTCCTGCACTGACTGAGCGCCGGCCCTAACAGCAGAGTGGTGACGTCACCGCTCTGCTGTACTTTCACTTTACGGCCGGCAGTCAGTCAGTGCGGGAAGCGGACGGCAAGGGACCTGACGGACACTGGAATGTGAGTATGTACTGTTTGGGTTTTTTTACATTTACGATGGTAACCAGGGTAAACATCGGGTTACTAAGCGCGGCCCTGCGCTTAGTAACCCGATGTTTACCCTGGTTACCAGTGAAGACATCGCTGAATCCGTGTCACACACACCGATTCAGCGATGTCAGCGGGACCTCAACGACCAAAAAAAGGTCCAGGCCATTCCTACACGACCAGCGATCTCACAGCAGGGGCCGGGTCGCTGGTACGTGTCAAACATAGCGAGATCGCTACTGAGGTCACTGTTGCGTCACAAAACGTGTGACTCAGCAGCGATCTCGCTGCTAGCGATCTCGCTATGTGAGACGGGGCCTTAAGACTGATACTGTGCAAAGGGTTACTGCTGCCTCTCCAGGCTCTGCTTTTGTACCCTGCACTGATCTGCGGTGAGCAGGCTTTTCTGGGACTAAGTCCTGCTTTGCACACACTGAGCATGCCTAGGGTAAGATCTCTCAGTGGAGATCAAGGGTCACATGCTCAGGTACTGCAGCCAAATCTATTGGTCCTTCTAGGAAGGTCCTGTAGGTGCGCAGGCTCTGTAGCAGCCTCTCATTGGTCCTTCTAGGAAGGTCCTGTACGTGCTGCAGCTATTTAAGGCTCGCATGACCGCACGGCCATGCGCTAGTATCTTCCTAAGTTATGTGCTTTGTGCCAGTTTGCTTATGTGTTTGTATGTGTTTAGGGACCCGGCTGAAATAACCCCCTAGAATGCTGGCACCTCCGGCGAGGAGATTGTGTTTGTGTGTATTCAGGGACCTGGCAGAAATAAGCCCCTAGAATGCTGGCACCTCCGGCGAGGAGTTTTGTGTGCATGCATGACCACTGACTGCTCTCATTTGGGTAGTTAGCCTGTGCCTCTGTGAAAGTCTAACAGGGCACAGAGCTTTGCTTTCTCGGCCACTCTGTGAAGCTAACAGAGCTGGTTCATACCGCCATATAGTGCCGCCAATTACTTAGCAGCAGGTTCTTTCCTGCACGGTGGATCCCGGGTTGCGAACGCACCAATCCCATCTAATAAATATATTCGGTGCATTCCGCCAACCGTAGCACATTGTTCATTAACCAAACTACCCATTGTATTATTATATAGGGATATAGGTAAATTTGTGAAAGGGAATAATGAAATATTTGCATGCAGGTGAAAAGCCCCCCCCCCCAAGTCAATGTTACTGGTGGGTCCTTGGCACCCCAGTCCGACACTGCTCCCAAATAATGCCAGATGCTGTTTTATTGGAAGAGTGACCAAGAAATGCATTCCATTGCAGTGCATTTCCAAAAAATAAAAACTAATTAGACTAATAACATGAGTGAGTTATGAGTATCTGAACTTATCCCTGTCGTTATATATAGTCCACCAGTCTCATGTAATAGAGTGCCTGGCTCTACTGTTGATCCACAGCATCTGATATGTTCTATCCAAAAATGCACAGCACATCTGGTGTTAAAAAATTATAAATGCTTTATTCAATCCATGTAAGAAGCACCTTTCCCACGAAATCTCACATGGTAGACTAAATGTCAAGTCTGCCATGTGAGACTTTGTGGGACGTGTGTTTTTTATATGGATTAAATAAAGCATGTATCATTTTCTAACACTGGATGTGCCTTGAATTTTTGGATTACAAATAAAATGAGTGAGCAAAAACTAATTTGTGACACACACACTTTGTGTGGCAGACAGTCACAGAGTTAAATGTATAATTTTTTACTTCTCTTTTGTGTCCTTTCACATCATTTCCCTTTTGGCAAGAAGATTCGAACAAGAAATTCTAGATAGAGGGGAATGTTCTTTTTCTTAATCCTATTTGATACCCTGTGCTATGTGATATGAAAGCTGCACAGTATTCTGGGGATCCCTTCCCACCCGGCTGCACATGACGCCATGTAAGTTTCCTTTGGATGGTGCAATATTCTGCAATGTGTAAAATACTGATAATCTGGTGAAGTGATTCACATGTTGTTTGAATTCTCTGAGTTGACACACATTCTATCCACAGAGAATCCATTTGCTTATCTTTATTACAGGTGACATAAAGGTTCTAGAAAATCAACATAGTTCTTAGAAACAAAAATCCAGCAAAATCTGCTCTCTAAAAGCCAAATCACCCCCTCTCCCTAGCTTCTGAGCCTCGCAGTTTACCCAAATCTAATTTGGAAGACTGAAATTTGAAAAAAAAAAGATATTAACAATTTGTATCCATTTTCCATAACATTTTCATTTTTGATGATGTTGTGTTGTTTTTTGTGAGTTGAACAGAAATTTTAATTGATATCATTTTTGGCGTAGATATGATGAGTTAATCTCTTCTTATTTCATCTTTTGTTGTGTTCTTCTGACAACGAAAAAACTTGCAATTCTGGTGTTTTTATTTATTCTTCTATTTATGGCATTTACCCATTTAGTTGATTAATTTTATATTTTGACAGAATTGACTTTTACAGAAGCAATCTCTATGATTTCTTTATTTTTATTGTGGGAAAAGAAGTCCAACAGTATTGCATCATATCGTGAAAAAAAGATCTCTTATTAAATCTACCCACAGGCTGACCTTCATTGGATGACCCAGATGGCGGTGACAGGGTCCTTCAGCAGACCACAAACTGCCATGACAACCTATCAATTCCCCACATTCACGGCACTGGGAACCACTGAAATCTGATAACCTTGCATGCCAGCAATTGCCCTATTTAAACACTGCTGTCAGACATTGGCAGCATCCTGCAAGTGGTTAAACTACAGCAATCGGAGAATGCCCCTGCCACTGTAAATGCAGGCAGATGCCATCTATGTTTTACAGCTGGCATCTGCCTAGTTTGGCTCAGGCCCAGCACTTGAGCCTGCTCCATACACGGTAACCTGACATAAGGTGTAATATTACATCTTATATCAGAAAGTAGAAAGAAGAGAGCCCAATACTAACCCATGTGGTGTACCTCACTATGTGCTCTATTTGAAGGGGTTGACCTCTTTCATACAATGTTCTGCCCCGGCACCAATTTGTTAAAAAACAATAAATTGCATTTTATTCACCTTCCTTGGGTCCACCCATGAGTCTCTGCTGTAGCTCTGGCATTGGTTTACATTGCTGCCATCAGGTTGACAGCACGTAAGCCAATCAATGGGCTCATCTTCTCTGCATGGAGTGTCCACCTTCAATGCAGCTTAGTTCAGTAAACGACTGCCATGATGTCAAAGTGACTTTACCATTACAGCCAATGCCAGACTCCATGAGAAGGGGTAGAGAGAGACAGCAGAGGACCTAGTAAAAGTAAGTACAGCACAGTTTGTTGATTTTTTTAGCAACTTGCTCACTGGCCTAAATATGAAAGGGGACAACTACTTTATCTCTTTACAGAGATTGCTAATTGCATTTTGTTTTTGACATATGAGGGCTTGTTTTTTGAGGAACAAATTGTTCTGTTGAATGACACCATTCATTTCATTATATATCCATATCAAGGGGAGATTTTGTGGAAAGCCTCCACACTGCTAATTTTGCAATACAAGCAGGCTGTTAAAGATCCTGAGATCTAGATCATGGTGCAGCAAAGGTGGTTGTCTCACCAGGGGTATACAAGAGCATGGTCCAATTGATATAAGGTAGTCATTGGTTAAGAGCAGAAAGAAGTGTGTTATGGTTCTCAATGGCAAGAGAACATAGCCCAGCAAACATAAGTACTAGCTCTTGGAAGGATGGAAACTAAACTGACCATGAACTAAACCTGCCGCACAACTAACAGTAGCCGGGTAGCGTTGCCTACGTTTTTTATCCCTAGACGCCCAGCGCCGGCCGGAGGACTAACTAATCCTGGCAGAGGAAAATATAGTCCTGGCTCACCTCTAGAGAAATTTCCCCGATAGGCAGACAGAGGCCCCCACATATATTGGCGGTGATTTTAGATGAAATGACAAACGTAGTATGAAAATAGGTTTAGCAAAATTGAGGTCCGCTTACTAGATAGCAGGAAGACAGAAAGGGCACTTTCATGGTCAGCTGAAAAACCCTATCAAAATACCATCCTGAAATTACTTTAAGACTCTAGTATTAACTCATAACATCAGAGTGGCAATTTCAGATCACAAGAGCTTTCCAGACACAGAAACAAAACTACAGCTGTGAACTGGAACAAAATGCAAAAACAAACGAGGACTAAAGTCCAACTTATCTGGGAGTTGTCTAGCAGCAGGAACATGCACAGAAGGGCTTCTGATTACAATGTTGACCGGCATGGAAGTGACAGAGGAGCAAGGTTAAATAGCGACTCCCACATCCTGATGGAAGCAGGTGAACAGAGGGGATGATGCACACCAGTTCAATTCCACCAGTGGCCACCGGGGGAGCCCAAAATCCAATTTCACAACAGTACCCCCCCCTCAAGGAGGGGGCACCGAACCCTCACCAGAACCACCAGGGCGATCAGGATGAGCCCTATGAAAGGCACGGACCAGATCGGAGGCATGAACATCAGAGGCAGTCACCCAAGAATTATCCTCCTGACCGTATCCCTTCCATTTGACCAGATACTGGAGTTTCCGTCTGGAAACACGGGAGTCCAAGATTTTTTCCACCACGTACTCCAACTCGCCCTCAACCAACACCGGAGCAGGAGGCTCAACGGAAGGCACAACCGGTACCTCATACCTGCGCAACAATGACCGATGAAAAACATTATGAATAGAAAAAGATGCAGGGAGGTCCAAACGGAAGGACACAGGGTTAAGAATCTCCAATATCTTGTACGGGCCGATGAACCGAGGCTTAAACTTAGGAGAAGAAACCCTCATAGGGACAAAACGAGAAGACAACCACACCAAGTCCCCAACACAAAGCCGAGGACCAACCCGACGCCGGCGGTTGGCAAAAAGCTGAGTCTTCTCCTGGGACAACTTCAAATTGTCCACTACCTGCCCCCAAATCTGATGCAACCTCTCCACCACAGCATCCACTCCAGGACAATCCGAAGATTCCACCTGACCAGAAGAAAATCGAGGATGAAACCCCGAATTACAGAAAAAAGGAGACACCAAGGTGGCAGAGCTGGCCCGATTATTGAGGGCAAACTCCGCTAAAGGCAAAAAAGCAACCCAATCATCCTGATCTGCAGACACAAAACACCTCAAATATGTCTCCAAGGTCTGATTCGTCCGCTCGGTCTGGCCATTAGTCTGAGGATGGAAAGCAGACGAGAAAGACAAATCTATGCCCATCCTAGCACAGAATGCTCGCCAAAATCTAGACACGAATTGGGTGCCTCTGTCAGAAACGATATTCTCCGGAATACCATGCAAACGGACCACATTTTGAAAAAACAGAGGAACCAACTCAGAAGAAGAAGGCAACTTAGGCAGGGGAACCAAATGGACCATCTTAGAGAAACGGTCACACACCACCCAGATGACAGACATCTTCTGAGAAACAGGAAGATCCGAAATAAAATCCATCGAGATGTGCGTCCAGGGCCTCTTCGGGATAGGCAAGGGCAACAACAATCCACTAGCCCGAGAATAACAAGGCTTGGCCCGAGCACAAACGTCACAAGACTGCACAAAGCCTTGCACATCTCGAGACAGGGAAGGCCACCAGAAGGACCTTGCCACCAAATCCCTGGTACCAAAGATTCCAGGATGACCTGTCAACGCAGAAGAATGAACCTCAGAAATGACTTTACTGGTCCAATCATCAGGAACAAACAGTCTACCAGGTGGGCAACGATCAGGTCTATCCGCCTGAAACTCCTGCAAGGCCCGCCGCAGGTCTGGAGAAACGGCAGACAATATCACTCCATCCTTAAGGATACCTGTAGGTTCAGAGTTACCAGGGGAGTCAGGCTCAAAACTCCTAGAAAGGGCATCCGCCTTAACATTCTTAGAACCCGGCAGGTAGGACACCACAAAATTAAACCGAGAGAAAAACAACGACCAGCGCGCCTGTCTAGGATTCAGGCGTCTGGCGGACTCAAGATAAATTAGATTTTTGTGGTCAGTCAATACCACCACCTGATGTCTAGCCCCCTCAAGCCAATGACGCCACTCCTCAAAAGCCCACTTCATGGCCAAAAGCTCCCGATTCCCAACATCATAATTCCGCTCAGCGGGCGAAAATTTACGCGAGAAAAAGGCACAAGGTCTCATCACGGAACAATCGGAACTTCTCTGCGACAAAACTGCCCCAGCTCCGATTTCAGAAGCGTCGACCTCAACCTGAAAAGGAAGAGCAACATCAGGCTGACGCAACACAGGGGCGGAAGAAAAGCGGCGCTTAAGCTCCCGAAAGGCCTCCACAGCAGCAGGGGACCAATCAGCAACATCAGCACCCTTCTTAGTCAAATCAGTCAATGGTTTAACAACATCAGAAAAACCAGCAATAAATCGACGATAAAAGTTAGCAAAGCCCAAAAATTTCTGAAGACTCTTAAGAGAAGAGGGTTGCGTCCAATCACAAATAGCCTGAACCTTGACAGGATCCATCTCGATGGAAGAGGGGGAAAAAATATATCCCAAAAAGGAAATCTTTTGAACCCCAAAAATGCACTTAGAACCCTTCACACACAAGGAATTAGACCGCAAAACCTGAAAAACCCTCCTGACCTGCTGGACATGAGAGTCCCAGTCATTCGAAAAAATCAAAATATCATCCAGATACACAATCATAAATTTATCCAAATAATCACGGAAAATGTCATGCATAAAGGACTGAAAGACTGAAGGGGCATTTGAAAGACCAAAAGGCATCACCAAATACTCAAAGTGGCCCTCGGGCGTATTAAATGCGGTCTTCCACTCATCCCCCTGCTTAATTCGCACCAAATTATACGCCCCATGGAGATCTATCTTAGAGAACCACTTGGCCCCCTTTATGCGAGCAAACAAATCAGTCAGCAGTGGCAATGGATATTGATATTTAACCGTGATTTTATTCAAAAGCCGATAATCAATACACGGTCTCAAAGAGCCATCTTTCTTAGCCACAAAGAAAAACCCGGCTCCTAAGGGAGATGACGAAGGACGAATATGTCCCTTTTCCAAGGACTCCTTTATATATTCTCGCATAGCAGCATGTTCAGGCACAGACAGATTAAATAAACGACCCTTAGGGTATTTACTACCCGGAATCAAATCTATGGCACAATCGCACTCCCGGTGCGGAGGTAATGAACCAAGCTTAGGTTCTTCAAAAACGTCACGATATTCAGTCAAGAATTCAGGAATCTCAGAGGGAATAGATGATGAAATGGAAACCACAGGTACGTCCCCATGCGTCCCCTTACATCCCCAGCTTAACACAGACATAGCTTTCCAATCAAGGACTGGGTTATGAGATTGCAGCCATGGCAATCCAAGCACCAACACATCATGTAGGTTATACAGCACAAGAAAGCGAATAATCTCCTGATGATCCGGATTAATCCGCATAGTTACTTGTGTCCAGTATTGTGGTTTACTACTAGCCAATGGGGTGGAGTCAATCCCCTTCAGGGGTATAGGAGTTTCAAGAGGCTCCAAATCATACCCACAGCGTTTGGCAAAGGACCAATCCATAAGACTCAAAGCGGCGCCAGAGTCGACATAGGCATCCGCGGTAATAGATGATAAAGAACAAATCAGGGTCACAGATAAAATAAACTTAGACTGTAAAGTGCCAATTGAAACAGACTTATCAAGCTTCTTAGTACGCTTAGAGCATGCTGATATAACATGAGTTGAATCACCGCAATAGAAGCACAACCCATTTTTTCGTCTTAAATTCTGCCGTTCACTTCTGGACAGAATTCTATCACATTGCATATTCTCTGGCGTCTTCTCAGTAGACACCGCCAAATGGTGCACAGGTTTGCGCTCCCGCAGACGCCTATCGATCTGGATAGCCATTGTCATGGACTCATTCAGACCCGCAGGCACAGGGAACCCCACCATAACATCCTTAATGGCATCAGAGAGACCCTCTCTGAAATTCGCCGCCAGGGCGCACTCATTCCACTGAGTAAGCACAGACCATTTACGGAATTTCTGGCAGTATATTTCAGCTTCGTCTTGCCCCTGAGATAGGGACATCAAGGCCTTTTCCGCCTGAAGCTCTAACTGAGGTTCCTCATAAAGCAACCCCAAGGCCAGAAAAAACGCATCCACATTGAGCAACGCAGGATCCCCTGGAGCCAATGCAAAAGCCCAATCCTGAGGGTCGCCCCGGAGCAAGGAAATCACAATCCTGACCTGCTGAGCAGGATCTCCAGCAGAGCGAGATTTCAGGGACAAAAACAACTTGCAATTATTTTTAAAATTTTGAAAGCAAGATCTATTCCCCGAGAAAAATTCAGGCAAAGGAATTCTAGGTTCAGATATAGGAACATGAACAACAAAATCTTGTAAATTTTGAACTTTCGTGGTGAGATTATTCAAACCTGCAGCTAAACTCTGAATATCCATTTTAAACAGGTGAACACAGAGCCATTCCAGGATTAGAAGGAGAGAGAGAGAGAGAAAGGCTGCAATATAGGCAGACTTGCAAGAGATTCAATTACAAGCACACTCAGAACTGAAGGGAAGGGAAAAAAAAATAAAAAATCTTCAGCAGACTTCTCTTTTCTCTCCTTTCTCTGTCAATTAATTTAACCCTTTTTTGGGCCGGTCAAACTGTTATGGTTCTCAATGGCAAGAGAACATAGCCCAGCAAACATAAGTACTAGCTCTTGGAAGGATGGAAACTAAACTGACCATGAACTAAACCTGCCGCACAACTAACAGTAGCCGGGTAGCGTTGCCTACGTTTTTTATCCCTAGACGCCCAGCGCCGGCCGGAGGACTAACTAATCCTGGCAGAGGAAAATATAGTCCTGGCTCACCTCTAGAGAAATTTCCCCGATAGGCAGACAGAGGCCCCCACATATATTGGCGGTGATTTTAGATGAAATGACAAACGTAGTATGAAAATAGGTTTAGCAAAATTGAGGTCCACTTACTAGATAGCAGGAAGACAGAAAGGGCACTTTCATGGTCAGCTGAAAAACCCTATCAAAATACCATCCTGAAATTACTTTAAGACTCTAGTATTAACTCATAACATCAGAGTGGCAATTTCAGATCACAAGAGCTTTCCAGACACAGAAACAAAACTACAGCTGTGAACTGGAACAAAATGCAAAAACAAACGAGGACTAAAGTCCAACTTATCTGGGAGTTGTCTTGCAGCAGGAACATGCACAGAAGGGCTTCTGATTACAATGTTGACCGGCATGGAAGTGACAGAGGAGCAAGGTTAAATAGCGACTCCCACATCCTGATGGAAGCAGGTGAACAGAGGGGATGATGCACACCAGTTCAATTCCACCAGTGGCCACCGGGGGAGCCCAAAATCCAATTTTACAACAGAAGTGCCCAACACGTGTCGCCGCTAAAGGTGGCTTCCTCAGGGCCTGTCAAAATTCTCTAAGTGCAGTGAAATTGCAACTCCCCACCCCCCCACCCCACCCCACACACACACACACACACACACACACACACACACAATGTTGACATTGTTTTTTGGAATTGTTTCATAGTGTACGTTGTGAGGTAAAAATGACCTGTCAGCATGATTCTGCCCACCAGTATGATCATGTCAATATCAAACTCTTTCAGGCTTTTATTATTTTAGTGGTAAAAAAATAGATGTGAAAAAAAAAAAATAAAAAGTTAATTTTCATTTTTCAGTTGATGGAACTGTGTGAGGGCTTATTTTTTGTGGGGTGAGCCAAAGTTTTCATCTGTTCCATTTTAGAATAGATAAGACATTTTGATTTCTTCCTACTACATACTACACATGGATTATTTTTAATATTTAACAGATCAAACATTTGTGCAAGTGGAGATACCATAAATGTGTATTTTGTAAATTTTTTAATATCTTTATTTTTAATGAGGGAAAAGAGGAGTGATTCAGCTTTTTCTGTAACTTAGTAACATGGTTAGTAAGGCCAAAAAAAGACATATGTCCATCTAGTTCAGCCTATATACCGTCAGAATAAATCCCCAGATCTACATCCTTCTAAAGAACCTAATAACTGTAAGATACAATAATGTTACGCTCCAGGAAGACATACAGGGCTCTCTTGAACCCCTCGATGGAGTTCACCATCACCACCTCCTCAGACAAGAAACTGCAGAGTCTCACTGCCCTAACAGTAAAGAATCTTCTTATATGTTGGTGGAAAAACCTTCTCTCCTCCAGATCCAGAGAATTCCCCCTTGTGACCGTCACCTTCCATGGTATAAACAGATCCTCGTAGAGATATTTGTATTGTCCCCTTTCTATACTTATACATTGCTATTACATCGCCCATCAGTCATATTTTTTCTAGACTAAATAATCCTAATTTTGCTAATCTCTCTGGGTATTGTAGCTCCCCGATCCCCGATTAATTTTGTTGCCCTACTTTGTACTCGCTCTAGTTCCTTTATATCCTTCCTGAGCACCGGTGCTCAAAACTGTACACAGTACTGCATATGCGGTCTAACCAGAGATTTGTACAGAGGCAGTATAATGCTCTCATCATGTGTATCCAGACCTCTTTTAATGCACCTCATGATACTGTTTGCCTTGGCAGTTGCTGCATGGCACTGGTTGCTCCAGGTAAGCTTATCATTAACTAGTATCCTCAAGTCCTTCTTCTTGTCAGATTTACTTAGTGGTTTCCCATTCACTGTAAAATGGTGATATTGATTCCTTCTTCCCATGTGTATAACCTTACATTTATCATTGTTAAACCGAATCTGCCACCTCTTGGCATAAGTTTCCAACTTATCCAGATCCATCTGTAGCAGAATATTATCTTCTCTTGTATTGACTGCTTTACATAGTATCATCTGCAAATATCGATATTTTACTGTGTAAACCTTCTACCAGATTGTTAAAAAATACTTGAAGAGAATAGGTTCCAACAACGACCCCTGCGGTACCCCACTGGTCACAGCGACCCATTTGGAGAATATACCATTTATAACCTTCCTCTTCTTTCTATCACTAAGCCAGTTACCCATTTACACACATTTTCCCCCAGACCCAGCATTCTCATTTTGTGTACCAACCTCTTGCATGGCACGGTATCGAACGCTTAGGAAAAATCAAGATATACTACGCCCAATGACTCACCTTGGTCCAGTCTATAGCTTACCTCTTCATAAAAACTGATTAGATTGGTTTGACAGGAGCAATTCCTCATAATCCTGATATGGAGTTAAACAGTTATTCTCATTGAGATAATCCAGAATAACATCCAGGGCCGGTTTTAGACAATGTGGGGCCCTAGGCAAAAGTTTAAAATGAGGCCCCCAATGCTCACATACTGCACCATGACTCTCAAACATTTTGGTTGTATTGACATGAGCTGAGTTCAGGCCGTTCAATGCGTGTGATCTACAATATTGAAGTCGTTTGGCTCTTGTTTCTCGGCCTCTTTACACCGGCTAATGAAGAACGATGGGGACAGAACACTAGTAGATGAATCTGTCCCCATACAGTTTCATGTCATAAGCAGCAGGGCTGGCGAGTTGGAGTCAGTGTCCATTTTGGTGGAGTTGGTATCAAATGGACAGACTCTGTCTCCTTAAATATATTATATAATACATTGGGTGCAGGATGTGCTGTAATTTTTTCATAACAATGTGGGAAAGTTATGAAATGTCCTATATATGAGCATTTTGCTCATTTGTTGCACGATTGCCAACATGATATATATATATATATATATATATATATATATATATATATATATGTATATATATATATATATATATATATATATATATATATATATATATATATATATATATATATATATATAAAAAAAAAGGAAAACAGCACAAAAATTAAAGAAAAAAACGTGCTTTAATGCCTGAACGGCGTGGCAACGTTTCGGATATAGTATACTATATATAGGATACTATATCCGAAACGTTGCCACGCCATTCAGGCATTAAAGCACGTTTTTTTCTTTAATTTTTGTGCTGTTTTCCTTTTTTTATCTTTATTACTGGAGGCCAACTGAACTTTGGTTGGGAAAGCGCTGCACGACAACTGCGGTAATATGTGATGCTGTTCCAATTTTGACATATATATATATATATATATATATATATATATATATATATATAAACTCTCGTCTGTTCTTCAGCCGGTATTTAAAAATGTGCATGACACACAAACACACACCACACTCACACGCTATCACTGTGTGTCTATACCCAGCCATATACATATGCTAACATATATTCAAGTTAGAGTAATGCAAAAAATGTGTATATATATATATATATATATATATATATATATATATATATATATATATATATATATATATATATACACACACATACACGGCACATGCTTATACACACACACATGGCACACACTTATACACACATACACATACATGGCACACTTACACGCACACGCCATTCACTTATACACACACACACATACATGGCATGTACTTATACACAAACACGCATGGCACATACATACATGTACATGGCACGCACTTATACACATACATGGCATGCATTTATTCACACACATACATACAAACATGGCACACATTTATACATACATACATGACATGCACGTATATACACACAAACGGCACGCACTTATATACACACACACGGCACGCACTTATATACACACACACGGCACGCACTTACAGTATATACACACACATGGCACGCACTTACAGTATATACACACGGCACGCACTTACAGTATATACACACACACGGCACGCACTTATATACACACACACGGCACGCACTTACAGTATATACACACACGGCACGCACTTATATACACACACGGCACGCACTTACAGTATATACACACACACGGCACGCACTTACAGTATATACACACACACGGCACGCACTTATATACACACACGGCACGCACTTACAGTATATACACATACACGGCACGCACTTATATACACACACGGCACGCACTTACAGTATATACACACACACGGCACGCACTTACAGTATATACACACACAGCACGCACTTATATACACACACGGCATGCACTTACAGTATATACACACACACGGCACGCACTTACAGTATATACACACACACGGCACGCACTTACAGTATATACACACACACGGCACGCACTTATATACACACACGGCACGCACTTACAGTATATACACACACGCGGCACGCACTTACAGTATATACACACACACGGCACGCACTTATATACACACACACGGCACGCACTTATATACACACACAAGGCACGCACTTATGTACACACACGGCACGCACTTATATACACACACGGCACGCACTTATATACACACACACGGCACACACTTATATACACACACACGGCACGCACTTATATACACACACGGCACTCACTTATATACACACACACGGCACACACTTATATACACGCACACGGCACGCACTTATATACACACACACGGCACGCACTTATATACACACACACGGCACACACTTATATACACGCACACGGCACGCACTTATATACACACACACGGCACGCACTTATATACACACACACGGCACACACTTATATACACACACACGGCACGCACTTACAGTATATACACACACATGGCGCGCACTTATATACACACACGGCACACACTTATATACACACACACGGCATGCACTTACAGTATATACACACACATGGCACGCACTTATATACACACAAGGCACGCACTTACAGTATATACACACACGGCACGCACTTATATACACACACACGGCATGCACTTATATACACACACACGGCACACACTTATATACACACACACGGCACGCACTTATATACACACACATGGCACACACTTATATACACACACACGGCACGCACTTACAGTATATACACACACATGGCGCGCACTTATATACACACACGGCACGCACTTATATACACACACATGGCACGCACTTATATACACACACACGGCACGCACTTATATACACACACACGGCACGCACTTATATACACACACGGCACACACTTATATACACACACATGGCATGCACTTATATACACACACACGGCACGCACTTATATACACACACACACTTATATACACACACACGGCATGCACTTACAGTATATACACACATGGCGCGCACTTATATACACACACGGCACGCACTTATATACACACACATGGCACGCACTTACAGTATATACACACACACGGCACGCACTTACAGTATATACACACACATGGCACGCACTTATATACACACACGGCACGCACTTATATACACACATACACCTACACACACACACAGATGCTGCACAACAAATGCTCATTTGATACATGTGATTCACATAAACATACACACATAGCTCACAGACAGCACACACTATACACTGCACACACCTTAGATACATGCTTTATGCTGGAGGGAATGAGATGTTCCACACTATCAGCTGCAGCCCTCCTGCTCCCAGCAGCACTGTCCCAGCAGACACCTTCCTGCTCTCTCCTCTGCTGGGACTGCCGACAAGAGCAGGAGGAGCTGACAGCAGGACAGGAGCCACCATCTCCAGAAGCAGCACACATAGTGGGACGGTGCACTTCTACTTATCTGCCAGCTCAGGTTGGTAGCTGCCATCTCTAGCTCCCCCTCAGAGGCTCCGTGCAGGAGAACAGGAGCACTGGCCAATGAGCACTTCTATCACTCTGATGGGGGGGGAGGTTCAGTGGCCGCTGCTCCTGTGCTTCATTGCACGCTCCTTTTTCACTGCAGAAACATCCAGACAGTCCCTGAGTACATGGCATGTGGTGACATCACGGTCACATTGCAGGTCACCTGATCGTGATGTCACTACAGGTCCTTAACCAGTCTCTACATCGGAAGCTTCACTGATAATGCTATTATCAGTGAAGCGTCTGCTGTAGATGCTGGGGGCCCCCAAGGGAGTGGGGGCCCCAGGCAGCTGCCTAGTCTGCCTGGCCCTAACGCCGGCCCTGATAACATCCCTCAGAAACCTTTCAAATATTTTACCAACAATAGAGGTTGCACTTACTGGCCTATAATTTCCAGGTTCACTTTTAGAGCCCTTTTTGAATATTGGTACCACATTTGCTATGCGCCAGTCCTATGGAACAGACCCCGTCGCTATAGAGTCCTTAAATATGAGAAATAATGATTTGTCTATTACATTTCTAAGTTCTGGGGTTTTTTTTACCTTTTTGTCAGAAACAAGTGCTTCCATCACTCAGCGCTGCAGGTGACACTGGTTATGGTGATATTTTAATTCCCCACTACAAGCACCTGTATAAACTGTCCTGTGCTCCTTTTTCCTCCCTACTGGTGCAAATATTTCCCTGACTTTCAGAAAATTTGTCTTGCTACAAAAACTTTATCTCTGTGCTGACATATGCCTCACCTGCCAACTTAGCAAATGTGGAGGATTGTAAAATAGATAAGGACACCGCGCTAACCAGCTGGAAACGTACAATAGGATCAAAGTGCCTAAAGAATGAGAAACCTGAGAATGGATACACAGGAGCTGCTAATAGGCAGCTAACAACAATGAGGAAGCGGCTCCGTCCCTACAATAACACTGCTAGTCACAGCTCCACAAATGAAGATAAGCAAATGCCAGACCGCCGTTGCCAGCAATCACCGACCGCCCAATGACTTATTGCCTATGGTAGGTGCAATCTGTATGTGAGTGTATAACAGATGAATTAAAGTTAATACACTTACTGTTAAGTAGCAGGTGCTAGCGTAGTGCTGGTGTGGATAGGAGCAGGGGCAGCTGCCAGCTGTATGTCCGGAGCAGGAAGGTCCAGACGGTGATGACGGACGGCAGAAGCACTCACTGGTTCGGGAGCGTCCTCCCTAGCTAGTGCTCTGCTTACACACGCCTGGAACGCTGTTAGACCGGCACACGTGGGCTGCGAGAATACCGCTAGGCAGAGCGGTGGAGTAGGGGGGCGTGTAGTAAGGGTGACGAGCAGAGGACGGGTGCCGATAGGGATCACCCGTCCTCTGCTCTTTCCCCCTTTTCCATCCTGGTGACGTCACCCTTACTACACGCCCCCCTACTCCACCGCTCTGCCTAGCGGTATTCTCGCAGCCCACGTGTGCCGGTCTAACAGCGTTGCACCTACCATAGGCAATAAGTCATTGGGCGGTCGGTGATTGCTGGCAACGGCGGTCTGGCATTTGCTTATCTTCATTTGTGGAGCTGTGACTAGCAGTGTTATTGTAGGGACGGAGCCGCTTCCTCATTGTTGTTAGCTGCCTATTAGCAGCTCCTGTGTATCCATTCTCAGGTTTCTCATTCTTTAGGCACTTTGATCCTATTGTACGTTTCCAGCTGGTTAGCGCGGTGTCCTTATCTATTTTACAATCCTCCACATTACGCGACAGATTTAGCACAGTGGCTGTCTAGGCACCAGCAGCTTTCCATCTTGTTTATCTTAGGAGCGCCAGTGTGTTTCTTCTTTTGTATAACTTAGCAAATGTGTTGAGGTGTGCCAGATCAGCACTATCCTTTATGACCCTGCATCTACTCCTTGCTCTAAGGAAGAATCAGGAGGTCGCATAAGTGGAATAGGGATCACAAGGAAATGCTCAGACTGTCCGGTGGCTCTTCTGAGCTTAGTATAATGGTATCTATTTCAATGCAGCTGTCACGCTCAGGTTGGAGAAGCCGCAGGCCAGTCTAAACATTGTCTGTCACCCAGCTATTTGCCACATTGTTCTGCACCTTCCATGCTAGCATCCTTCCCAACACGTACCCCAGCGAGCATCTGCTCAGTGAGTAGCAAAGTCCTTTCCATATTGTGAGAGTCTCAGTTTTGCACGCTGTTTATTTAGATAGAATATCTGTGACTCCAAGTCCTTAAATGGGTTTTCCCACAAACAAAAGTTCATTTTAATCAACAGATCTTGGAATAGTAATTTCCACAATTGGATTTGTTCCTGTGCTGGGATAATCTTATAAATTTGCCCCTGCTATGTACTTTGTGATGGCTGTGTCTGACGATGCAGGAACATGGTCTGATCTTACCACAGCTACTGGGCAGGGGAGGAAGCAAAAGAGTATACAGATATTACAGCACAGGGTCACAGGGTTATTCTTTCCCTCGTGTATATATTGTGTAAAAACAGGCAGGGAAATGTTTTACCTCACAATTGAGGTGGCGTATTCATCAGAGCATTTAGAGGTTTACTACCTCTTCATCGGGACAAACCACAATCATGATCATGGTTGTCTTGATGAAGTAGTAGACTTCAAAATGCGCTGATGAATAAACAACCTCAGATTGGATTTGGTATCTCTTCTTCTACTGCAGAACAGAATAACTAATTTGTTTTCCAGTGTATGCATTTAAATAGGGACACATAATTAGAATTATAACCTGCTCTATGTTCCCAAATTTGTCAACATTACACTGCATGCAAAAACTGTAAACTGGTTATTTTAATAAATGAAGAAAGGGGAAAGGAGGTTCATTTAAGAGCACAGATGTTAGGTTATGTGCTAGTAGAAACCGCTCTAGGAAGCCCTTGTTTGGGGAATTTTCTGGAGGCATTTTTTTTTGCTTCCTAAAGCAGTTTTCAAAGTTTTTTAGGTTTAGGAGACATTTCCTCCTGAAGCAATTGAAATGAATAAGAAGAGTCCGTTTAGCAACAGATTAATCTTTCTTGAAACATTGAGATTTCTTGTCTTTCACAGAAATAGCATCAATAACACCTAAAACCTCCAACTAATGTTATTAGGCCTTATTCAGACGCCCTGAAGTCATGTACATGTTCTACCAATAATTTTGTCGAATAAAACATGTACCCATTATGATCTATAGAGCTGTTTACATGTCCATGGTTTTTTTGCAGCCCATGTGTCTGAAGAAAAATTATGGAGACATGTTCATCATTTATGGGTATCACAGATAAAAATCATTCAAAACCGGTTTAAAGGTCCATGAAAATCACAGATAGCCGTGTGCAGTCCATATGCTGCCCCCAGCTAACAAGGCAAAGGATAGGAGAAGCTTTGTAATTTATGCATTTATTCACCTATTAGATGGGAAAATAACAGATAAAAGATTGATATTGAAAGTAAAACACTGACCAAACACCCCCAAAACTCAGATCGTGCCATTTTTGCATTTATGAAAAATCTCAGAATTTTATTATAACTCTATATGATTTAATGCATAAGAGAAAGCAATAATAATTATTTCATACAAAGTACTATAGATTCCGACATATTCTACATAATCCGTTAAAAACGAATTTAATAACGATAAAATATGAATACCCAAGAATTAAAGACTCATACCTGGCACAAAGCTCCCTTGGACTGCCTCTTTGTATGCCCACCACTCTTCATAAGTCTTCGCTGGCGTGAACTGTGCTAAGAAAAAACAAAGGCAAACTTAAGATACATAAACTCATAGTTCAGGTAACTAACAGGAAAGAGAACAAGGCACTGAAAGCAGCATTATTGTTGTTAACACTTTGTGATATGATTGCGCGCTTATCATCACATTATTGTAACATAGAAACATAGATAGCAAGGCCGTAAAAAGACATTTGTCCATCCAGTTCAGCCTATATTCTGTCAGAATAAATCCCCAGATCTACATCCTTCTAAGGAACCTAATAAATGTAATATACAATATTGTTACACTCCAGGAAGACATACAGACCTCTCTTGAACCCCTCGACAGAATTCGCCATCACCACCTCCTCAGGCAAGCAATTCCAGATTCTCACTGCCCTAACAGTAAAGAATCCTCTTCTATGTTGGTGGAAAAACCTTCTGCAGCGCCCCAGAGTCCTGGTCGTTGCAGTACTGTGGCTCCGCCACTAAGGGGAGCCATGGTGCGTTCGATGGCACTGAAGGAGTTCCTCTGAACAGGTATCACAGACACCAATATGTTTCACAGCAGGGCCTCTGGGGGGAGCTAAGGGTGCTATTCATTAGGCCACTCCCCACCATAGTGGGTAAACTGGGGGTCAGGCAGGAAGTTAGACAGAACGCTGACTGGATTGAACAAAGCAACACCTAGTGAGAGAGGGTGTTGTGGAGGAAGAGACAGTAGGGTCTCTGCCAGGGGTGGGATCCTGGCAGAGGCTTGGCATTGGAAAGAACGTAACGGGACCGTGCCTGCTCAGCATAGCGGCGGTGCCCAAGAAAGGACTAGAAGCGAGATAGATTGTGCTGAGTGAGAAACGAGATCAAGCAGAAGGAGAATACCAGCAGGGGTTTTGTTGAAAGAGGCAGCACCTTGCTGAGGCGCATTACCGGTGGCCGGAACGCCGAGGGAGTGGAATAAGATACAGCTTTAAGCCATACTCCAAACAGCGGCAGGACAGTCAGTCTCAGGCGGGCTGTCTACCACATATCACCTATGAAGTCTTGGGGGGCAATTGCGGGAGAGGGGCGTCTCTAGGGTCCCGGAAGAACTCCAGGCCTACCTGACAAACGGGTGCCGTTCTTACTGTAACATCAGGAAGGGACGGAAGATTAGCAGAAGACCAGTTAATCGAGTTGTGAGGGAACTTAAGAAACAGACACAACAGTTGTGGGGTACTTTCCGTGAGCACAGCAGGGAAGGACTACAACACACAGCGCTAAGAAGGAAGGCACTGATTTCCACCTGTGAAGAGAACTCTGGAGGTGCCATTGGACCGGCCGGACTTGCGCAGCCTGGTGAACCGTGTTCTGGACTGAGGACTCAGAGATCTCCAGTAAAGAGGTAAAGAGACTGCAACCTGGTGTCCTCGTTATTTACCGCGACCTGCACCCCACGACTGCACCGCTACACCACCATTATCACCACTTATTTCACCGGACGTCCCCCACTGACGGACAGGGCCACGGACCGGGTCTAGCCACCGTGACAACCCCAGGACTGAGACCTAGAGGCCTGGCTCCGGGTACCCCTCGGCCCTGCGGCGGTGTGGGGGCGCTCCAAACTTGGCGTCACGAACAGGATCTACTTAAGCCTGAAGCATCAGGTCATGTGTGCCTAGAGACTGTGATTTACTGTGCTTGGACTGTACTTTATTGCAAAGACTGTGCTACGCCAGTTGCCGCCAAAACCCACCGCCATTGCAGCGCTGAGGAGAGCGCAGGAAGAGAAGAGGGGCGTGGAGTGGGCGTAGACGAGCTGGAGAGCGCGAACAACAATGGCCGCCCACTCTAAATATTTCTGCACGGTGAGGACGTGTCCGTCAGCAGCAGAGATCCGCCTCCTAATCCTTAATGGGGGGCAGAGGCAGAGAAAACGAAACCGCTCCCGAAGAAGAGAGCGGGAAAAAGACCAGGAGGTGACCCACGTGGAGGACGCTATGGCCAGCAGCTCCGAACCCGACAGTGGGGTTGAAGTGGAAGTCTCCCCCGACTACCCGGATGAGCCCAGCAGCCCGTCCTCCGTGGATAACACCAGATTCCTGAGAGCCGAGATGGAGGACTTATATAACCAGCTCCTCCAACTGAATGTGAGAGTCCAGGCTCCGCACCCGGTGGAGCCGGTAGGGGATTCCCGGACATTGGAGTTCTCACCGGAAGAACCAGCGGGACCTGCTGCGGGAAGTGAACGCGTACCAGTTGGTGAGTCCGCCGATCCTGCCCCGCCAGCCGAGGGTGTGTTAGTGGGTCCTGTAGCGGCACCACCTCTCCCGGGAACCCATAGACTCCAGCGCCTGCTACCATGGGAGGAAGCCACGGGCATGGAACACCGTATGCGAGCCCCAATCACCCCTACTCCCTTGCTGTGTGAGGTCCACGCGGAGCGCACGGTGTGCCGCTGGGTGAACCCCGGATCCAATCTTATGGGGTTCCCCGGGGTGGAGACCCAGAAGGGGGAGATGGTACAGGCCCTAAGCTGGGAGGAATACCAAATCCAGCTAGAACATCGGTGGCGAGAGGAGGAGAAAGTACATCAGGCTGGGCGGGAGGCTCATCATCAAAAGGATTTGGCGGTCAAGGATCGGGCCCGCAAGGACCCCACCACTCACCAGGCCCCGCGCAGGCAGGGCATCGTCATCACCTTTAAGCTCCGAGGAGGCTGGGGCTTTATTAAGGAACCGGGGCTATACGCGGAGATCTTTGTCAACCGACGGGATGTCGAGTCACACCTTAGAGAGGGCCACCCCGATCGGGACCTCTACCCGGGGGACAGCGTTACTTACACCCGGCATTTTGGGGAAAAGGGGTGGTTTGCTCTGAACGTCTACAAGAAAGAGAAACCAGCCCCTGTAGCCAAAGTGCCACCGTGTGACCGATCCGTAACCACCCCGGTCGCCCCCACCTGTCTGATCACGGAACCTGCGATCTGCCGCATGACCCCCGCAACCACCGTAGTGGCCAAGGAAGTGCCTTTTCAAGTGACCGATGTTCCTGATGTACCAGCGCAGAAAGAAGTGGGAACGCAGACCCTCATCTCCGCACACGATCTGGTTGTGCAACAGACCCGCACCCATGGGGTGTACCTGGCCGCGGGAGTGAACCTGGAATCCGGACTGCCCGTACAGCAGGGGTTCCCCCGCCAGGTGGCGCCTCGTGGGGGATTCTAAAGATTGAATGTTCTTTGATGAAAATGTAAATAGTTACTGTTTGTTCTTTTGTTCCTGTTGCTGCTAAACCCGTCCAGGGTAAACTTTAAAAAGGTGACCCCTTTGTTGACCCGGGGTCACTATTGTTGTTTTCCAGAAGTTTTACACAAACTGCAGTGATCATGGACTGTGCATGATTCAAACTTTCCTGTAAATAGTTTGCACCTTCTTAAAGGTGCTTCCTACTGGTTTTAGTTAAAGACACTTTGCGAAGATGCCATTCCGGAACCTTTGCATGAACTGGTAGGCTGAGAAGAAGAGCTACCTCAGAAAGACTTGATCTCCTCTTAAAGGGGAGGTTAGAAGTGAACTTGAAAAGTGATACTGTTTCCGAACAGTAATGTATGCTGAAAGAAATGTAACTGTTTTACATGAAAGTTATATGTGTTTAATATGTTTGAAATGTGAAACTTGAATAATGTTCTTTAAGAGGAAAGATGCGGAAAGCCTGTTGAGGTAGACTAGAGTTCTGCATAATTAGAAACGAAAGAAAGTAATAATGAAGGTGAGGATAGAAGGTAAACCCTGCGTCCCCATAGAACGTTAGTTACTAAGGACAGAAAGTGAACCCGTAGGGGTTAGAGAGTGAGTCCTTATAGGAGCCAAGCAGAGTGGGCTCCATGTTCTCAAACTGAAAGGAATGTTATGTCTATACTATGTATAGTAGAGAAAGGCAGTAGGCCCTGGCTGAACGGGGCGGTCCTGTAAAAGAAAGGAGAGGCAGTAGGTCTGGTGCCATAGGGACAGGCAGTCCTGCAGGTTCAAAAGTAGGAGAATGAAGAGTTACCTTGCCCTGTAATGTGATTATAGGAAGGCCTTTGGTAAACTAAGAGTGTATGTTTCTTAAAGGCAATGTTAATTTATTGTTCCAGCATTTGCACTGAGTAGAATACCCGGTTGGGTAGCAGGAGTTATGTATAGCCTGTAGTTTACAATGTTGACTATGTTTGTAACGTTAAAGTGTCCTCACCTCCCATAACGGGAAGCCTGTTCAAGTATACTTATTGTTTTGCACTCAACAAAATTGTATGTCTTTTTGCTAATCTGTATTGTTGTTTTTCTTCCCAGTCCCGGAGTACTGTGTTTAACCAGGGGGGAGTGCAGCGCCCCAGAGTCCTGGTCGTTGCAGTACTGTGGCTCCGCCACTAAGGGGAGCCATGGTGCGTTCGATGGCACTGAAGGAGTTCCTCTGAACAGGTATCACAGACACCAATATGTTTCACAGCAGGGCCTCTGGGGGGAGCTAAGGGTGCTATTCATTAGGCCACTCCCCACCATAGTGGGTAAACTGGGGGTCAGGCAGGAAGTTAGACAGAACGCTGACTGGATTGAACGAAGCAACACCTAGTGAGAGAGGGTGTTGTGGAGGAAGAGACAGTAGGGTCTCTGCCAGGGGTGGGATCCTGGCAGAGGCTTGGCATTGGAAAGAACGTAATGGGACCGTGCCTGCTCAGCATAGCGGCGGTGCCCAAGAAAGGACTAGAAGCGAGATAGATTGTGCTGAGTGAGAAACGAGATCAAGCAGAAGGAGAATACCAGCAGGGGTTTTGTTGAAAGAGGCAGCACCTTGCTGAGGCGCATTACCGGTGGCCGGAACGCCGAGGGAGTGGAATAAGATACAGCTTTAAGCCATACTCCAAACAGCGGCAGGACAGTCAGTCTCAGGCGGGCTGTCTACCACATATCACCTATGAAGTCTTGGGGGGCAATTGCGGGAGAGGGGCGTCTCTAGGGTCCCGGAAGAACTCCAGGCCTACCTGACAAACGGGTGCCATTCTTACTGTAACATCAGGAAGGGACGGAAGATTAGCAGAAGACCAGTTAATCGAGTTGTGAGGGAACTTAAGAAACAGACACAACAGTTGTGGGGTACTTTCCGTGAGCACAGCAGGGAAGGACTACAACACACAGCGCTAAGAAGGAAGGCACTGATTTCCACCTGTGAAGAGAACTCTGGAGGTGCCATTGGACCGGCCGGACTTGCGCAGCCTGGTGAACCGTGTTCTGGACTGAGGACTCAGAGATCTCCAGTAAAGAGGTAAAGAGACTGCAACCTGGTGTCCTCGTTATTTACCGCGACCTGCACCCCACGACTGCACCGCTACACCACCATTATCACCACTTATTTCACCGGACGTCCCCCACTGACGGACAGGGCC
Source organism: Ranitomeya variabilis (assembly GCF_051348905.1). Lineage (NCBI taxonomy): Eukaryota > Metazoa > Chordata > Amphibia > Anura > Dendrobatidae > Ranitomeya > Ranitomeya variabilis. Next base: position 362,867,674 of record NC_135235.1, on the reverse strand, counting down.
ACGGACTGGGTCTAGCCACCGTGACAACCCCAGGACTGAGACCTAGAGGCCCGGCTCTGGGTACCCCTCGGCCCTGCGGCGGTGTGGGGGCGCTCCACTTCTCTCCTCCAAACGCAGAGAATTCCCATTTGTGACCATCACCTTCCTTGGTATAAACAGATCCTTGGAGAGAAATGTGTATTGTCCCCTTATATACTTATACATGGCTATTAGATCACCCCTCAGTCGTCTTTTTTCTAGACTAAATAATAATAATTTTGCTAATATCCACTTTATTAATTTTGTTGCCCTCTTTTGTATTCGCTCTAGTTCCATTATATCCAGCGTCGGACTGGAGCACCTTAGGCCCACCAGAGAAAATCATTCTTGGGGCCCACTATGTAACTACTAGGGTTGAGCGAAACGAATCGGTCATTTTCATAAGTCGACGACTTTTGGCAAAGTCGGGTTTCATGAAACCCGACCCGATCCCAGCGTGGGATCGGCCATGCGGTACACGATCTTCGCGCCAAAGTCGCGTTTCATATGACACTTAAAGCGCCATTTTTCAGCCAATGAAGGTGCACACAGAGTGTGGGCAGCGTGATGACATAGGTCCTGGTCCCCACCATCTTAGAGAAGGGCATGGCAGTGATTGGCTTGCTTTCTGCGGCGTCACAGGGGCTATAAAGGGGCATTCCCACCGACCGCCATCTTACTGCTGCTGATCTGAGCGTAGGGAGAGGATGCTGTCGCTTCGTCAGAAGCAGGGATAGCGTTAGGCAGGGTAAATTGACCCCAAAACCGCTTGTGCTGTAGCAATTTCCACTGTCCAACACCACCTTTTCTTTGCAGGGACAGTGGAGGCTAGATTTCTCTTCATCAGCTCTGTAGGTTATAAGGCTCCCTGATAGCTGCGTTGCTGTGTGTACGCCGCTGTGCAAACCAACTGCTTTTTTCAAAGCACAAATCATGTTGCTCCTTCCTTTCTGCACAGCTATCTTGTTTGTTTGTCCACACTTTTGACTTTTGTGTGCAGCACTCCTTTTTATTGCTGCCTGCCACACTTTTCTGAGATTACTGTAGGGAGATAGTAATTGTAGTACTTTTTTTTGTTATATCTCTTCAAGCCACTTTCTGCCACAGAAAACCTACTGTATAACAGTGTGCCCGATTTGTTCCTAATTCTCCCATAAAACAAAAAAAAAGTGGGAGATTAAGACTGGCAAATCTGCATTAGTGCCAGTCCTGTGTGTGGCTTCTGTCTTTTTTTTCTGCCACAGAAAACCTACTGTATAACAGTGTGCCTGATTTCTTCCTAATTCTCCCATAAAAAAAAAATAAAAAATGGGAGATTAAGACTGGCAAATCTGCATTAGTGCCAGTCCTGTGTGTGGCATCTGTTTTTTTTTTTTCTGCCACAGAAAACCTACTGTATAACAGTGTGCCTGATTTGTTCCTAATTCTCCCATAAAACAAAAAAAAGTGGGAGATTAAGACTGGCAAATCTGCATTAGTGCCAGTCCTGTGTGTGGCATCTGTCTTTTTTTTCTGCCACAGAAAACCTACTGTATAACAGTGTGCCTGATTTGTTCCTAATTCTCCCATAAAACAAAAAGAAAGTGGGAGATTAAGACTGGCAAATCTGCATTAGTGCCAGTCCTGTGTGTGGCATCTGTCTTTTTTTTTCTGCCACAGAAAACCTACTGTGTAGCAGTGGGCTTGATTTCTTCACAATTCTCCCAGAAAAAAAAAAAAAGTGGGAGATTAAGACTGGCAAATCTGCATTAGTGCCAGTCCTGTGTGTGGCTTCTGTCTTTTTTTTCTGCCACAGAAAACCTACTGTATAACAGTGTGCCTGATTTCTTCCTAATTCTCCCATAAAAAAAAAAGTGGGAGATTAAGACTGGCAAATCTGCATTAGTGCCAGTCCTGTGTGTGGCATCTGATTTTTTTTTTTTCTGCCACAGAAAACCTACTGTATAACAGTGTGCCTGATTTGTTCCTAATTCTCCCATAAAACAAAAAAAAGTGGGAGATTAAGACTGGCAAATCTGCATTAGTGCCAGTCCTGTGTGTGGCATCTGTCTTTTTTTTCTGCCACAGAAAACCTACTGTATAACAGTGTGCCTGATTTCTTCCTAATTCTAATAAGAAAAAAACTCCGGCACACTGCTTTTCTTGAAATGAACAATTCTTTGTTTATTACTTTTTTATCATATTTTTTCAAAATATTCTTTCAAATGGTGGGATTCCATATATGAAAAAAACTTTCAACAAACTTCAGGTGGATATATATATATTCTCTCTGATGGACACATACACTTTCGGACACATACGCTTTCAACGTTTCGGCTGAAAAGCCTTTATCAAGAAATAATGTCCTTCTGTAACACATATGAAAGATTATTTAAGACAACAAAACAAAAACAAAAAGAAAAGAACTTTCAAATGTCGAGACATTTAATAACATGTCCCTTATTAGCTTATTATCCCCAACCACCGTATGAATAATACAACCCTTACATACTTTTTGTATACCTGAGGAGAATCTTCAAAGGAAAAAAATAGTAAAAAAAAATCATAAGGAAATGTGTTTCTATACACAAAATAGGGGTTCTTTTAACACAGAAACCTATGTATTTGATATATTCAGCTAACAACAATAAGGGCCACATCCTAACTGACCATGTGGTATATCCTTACAATTCTTGCATACGTTGTATTGCAAAAAAAGAAAGATTTTTTTTTTTTTTTTTTAGGAGCTACCCTCAAAATATATCAAAATTGTATGGTGAAGAGGGTGCTCACTTAATAAGTCAGAGGTGCTCTGGAAAAATAGTATAATAAGAAAAAAACTCCGGCACACTGCTTTTCTTGAAATGAACAATTCTTTGTTTATTACTTTTTTATCATATTTTATCAAGAAATAATGTCCTTCTGTAACACATATGAAAGATTATTTAAGACAACAAAACAAAAACAAAAAGAAAAGAACTTTCAAATGTCGAGACATTTAATAACATGTCCCTTATTAGCTTATTATCCCCAACCACCGTATGAATAATACAACCCTTACATACTTTTTGTATACCTGAGGAGAATCTTCAAAGGAAAAAAATAGTAAAAAAAATCATAAGGAAATGTGTTTCTATACACAAAATAGGGGTTCTTTTAACACAGAAACCTATGTATTTGATATATTCAGCTAACAACAATAAGGGCCACATCCTAACTGACCATGTGGTATATCCTTATAATTCTTACATATGTTGTATTGCAAAAATAATCATGTTGTCTTAAATAATCTTTCATATGTGTTACAGAAGGACATTATTTCTTGATAAAGGCTTTTCAGCCGAAACGTTGAAAGCGTATGTGTCCGAAAGTGTATGTGTCCATCAGAGAGAATATATATATATCCACCTGAAGTTTGTTGAAAGTTTTTTTCATATATGGAATCCCACCATTTGAAAGAATATTTTGAAAAAATATGATAAAAAAGTAATAAACAAAGAATTGTTCATTTCAAGAAAAGCAGTGTGCCGGAGTTTTTTTCTTATTATACTATTTTTCCAGAGCACCTCTGACTTATTAAGTGAGCACCCTCTTCACCATACAATTTTGATATATTTTGAGGGTAGCTCCTAAAAAAAAAAAAAAAATCTTTCTTTTTTTGCAATACAACGTATGTAAGAATTATAAGGATATACCACATGGTCAGTTAGGATGTGGCCCTTATTGTTGTTAGCTGAATATATCAAATACATAGGTTTCTGTGTTAAAAGAACCCCTATTTTGTGTATAGAAACACATTTCCTTATGATTTTTTTTTACTATTTTTTTCTTATTATACTATTTTTCCAGAGCACCTCTGACTTATTAAGTGAGCACCCTCTTCACCATACAATTTCTTCCTAATTCTCCCATAAAACAAAAAGAAAGTTGGAGATTAAGACTGGCAAATCTGCATTAGTGCCAGTCCTGTGTGTGGCATCTGTCTTTTTTTTTCTGCCACAGAAAACCTACTGTGTAGCAGTGGGCCTGATTTCTTCACAATTCTCCCAGAAAAAAAATAAAAGTGGGAGATTAAGACTGGCAAATCTGCATTAGTGCCAGTCCTGTGTGTGGCTTCTGTCTTTTTTTTCTGCCACAGAAAACCTACTGTATAACAGTGTGCCTGATTTCTTCCTAATTCTCCCATAAAAAAAAATGGGAGATTAAGACTGGGAAATCTGCATTAGTGCCAGTCCTGTGTGTGGCATCTGATTTTTTTTTCTGCCACAGAAATCCTACTGTATAACAGTGTGCCTGATTTGTTCCTAATTCTCCCATAAAACAAAAAAAAAGTGGGAGATTAAGACTGGCAAATCTGCATTAGTGCCAGTCCTGTGTGTGGCATCTGTCTTTTTTTTTCTGCCACAGAAAACCTACTGTATAACAGTGTGCCTGATTTCTTCCTAATTCTCCCATAAAACAAAAAAAAAGTGGGAGATTAAGACTGGCAAATCTGCATTAGTGCCAGTCCTGTGTGTGGCTTCTGTCTTTTCTTTTCTGCCACAGAAAACCTACTGTATAACAGTGTGCCTGATTTCTTCCTAATTCTCCCATAAAAAAAAAAAATTGGGAGATTAAGACTGTCAAATCTGCATTAGTGCCAGTCCTGTGTGTGGCATCTGTTTTTTTTTCTGCCACAGAAAACCTACTGTATAACAGTGTGCCTGATTTCTTCCTAATTCTCCCGTAAAACAAAAAAAAAAGTGGGAGATTAAAACTGGCAAATCTGCATTAGTGCCAGTCCTGTGTGTGGCATCTGTCTTTTTTTTTTTCTGCCACAGAAAACCTACTGTGTAGCAGTGTGCCTTCTATTGCCAGTGTTTTTATCTGCGTCAATCCTGTTAGTGCCATATCTGCCAGCCTCTTTCTGCCAATCAAACTTTTTTTCACTTTTTCACTGCATTCTCCCACACATAAAAAAGGGAGATTTACATTCCCAACAAGCTCACGCACACCTTGTAACTTGTTTTACAGGACCACATAACGGTTGTTAGTTTGGTAACATTTTTCCAAGAATGACGAAGTCTGGTGGAAGAGGTCGTGGCCATGGGCGGTCATTGGCAGCTTGTAATGATGGTAGTGGTGGTGGTCGTGGAGCATCAGGTGGTCGTGGGAAAAGCAGTATAGCCCTTAAGTCTCGAGTTGTTGAGCCAGCGTCATCGTCTGGCTGCACAAGGCCTCGAAGGCTCCCTTTTCTGGGAGTAGGAAAACCGCTTTTGAAGCCGGAGCAGCAGGAACAAGTATTGGCTTTCATTGCTGACTCTGTCTCTAGCTCTTTCGCCTCCAAAGTGCCAAATTTCAGAGCAGTGTGTCTTCAGTGGATGCTCCCGGTCAGGAACAAGTCGATTCCTTGTGTCCTTCACCCAGAACAACAGTGAAGGATGCGTCAGGCGACACAACTGGTTACTCCATGAGCTCTTTACACATACCGTGCCTGGGTTAGAAAGGGAAATTGTTAACAGGCCATGCCCATTACAAGATGAATCGGACATGGAGTGCACAGATGCACAGCCACAGCCAGATTATTATGCTGTTCCTTTGACTCAGATCAGAACATTGCCCTCGCAGTGTACTTATCCAGAATCTGACCCCGATGAGACTATGGAGCCCCGTCACGAACGCTATAGCACCGGCTTACACGGTGACCCAGAGGAAGGTGCACAGAACATAGAAGAGGAGGTCATAGATGACCCAGTTGTTGACCCCGATTGGCAGCCATTGGGGGAACAGGGTGCAGGCGGCAGTAGCTCTGAAGCGGAGGAGGAGGAGCCGCAGCAGGCATCAACATCGCAACAGGTGGGGGGGGCACTGCTAGACCTAATATTAACCAACAAGCCAGACCGCATATCAAATATAAGGGTTGGGGGTCACTTGGGGAATAGTGATCACAAAATAATAAGTTTTCATGTAACCTTTAATAAGATGGGTAGTAGGGGGGTGACAAGGACACTAAACTTCAGGAGGGCAAATTTCCAATGGATGAGAGAGGATCTTGGTGCAATTAACTGGGACGATATCCTGAGACACAAAAATACACAAAGAAAATGGGAGACATTTATTAGCATCCTGGATAGGACCTGTGCACAGTATATACCGTATGGGAATAAACATACTAGAAATAGGAGGAAACCAATATGGCTAAATAGAGCTGTAAGGGGCGCAATAAGGGACAAAAAGAAAGCATTTAGAGAATTAAAGGAAGTAGGTAGTGAGGAGGCATTAAATAAATACAGAAAATTAAATACATTCTGTAAAAAGCAAATCAAGGCAGCAAAGATTGAGACAGAGAGACTCATTGCCAGAGAGAGTAAAAATAATCCCAAAATATTCTTTAACTATATAAATAGTAAGAAACTAAAAAATGACAGTGTTGGCCCCCTTAAAAATAGTCTGGGTGAAATGGTGGATGAGGATGAGGAAAAAGCCAATATGCTAAATGACTTTTTTTCATCAGTATTTACAAAAGAAAATCCCATGGCAGACAAAATGACTAGTGATAAAAAATCCCCATTAAATGTCACCTGCTTAACCCAGCAGGAAGTACAGCGGCGTCTAAAAATAACTAAAATTGACAAATCTCCGGGCCCGGATGGGATACACCCCCGAGTACTGCAGGAACTAAGTACAGTCATTGATAGACCATTATTTTTAATCTTTAAAGACTCCATAATAACAGGGTCTGTACCACAGGACTGGCGTATAGCAAATGTGGTGCCAATATTCAAAAAAGGGGCAAAAACTGAACTCGGTAATTATAGGCCAGTAAGTTTAACCTCTACTGTGGGTAAAATCCTGGAGGGCATTCTAAGGGATGCTATGCTGGAGTATCTGAAGAGGAATAACCTCATGACCCAGTATCAGCACGGGTTTACTAGGGACCGTTCATGTCAGACTAATTTGATCAGCTTCTATGAAGAGGTAAGTTCCGGACTGGACCAAGGGAACCCAGTGGACGTAGTATATATGGACTTTTCCAAAGCTTTTGATACGGTGCCACACAAAAGGTTGTTACATAAAATGAGAGTAATGGAGATAGGGGAAAATATGTGTAAGTGGGTTGAGAGCTGGCTCAGGGATAGGAAACAAAGGGTGGTTATTAATGGAGCACACTCGGACTGGGTCACGGTTAGCAGTGGGGTACCACAGGGGTCAGTATTGGGCCCTCTTCTTTTTAACATATTAATTAATGACCTTGTAGGGGGCATTCAGAGTAGAATTTCAATATTTGCAGATGACACTAAACTCTGCAGGGTAATCAATACAGGGGAGGACAATTTTATATTACAGGATGATTTATGTAAACTAGAAGCTTGGGCTTATAAATGGCAAATGAGCTTTAATGGGGATAAATGTAAGGTTATGCACTTGGGTAGAAGTAATAAGATGTATAACTATGTGCTTAATTCTAAAACTCTGGGCAAAACCGTCAATGAAAAAGACCTGGGTGTATGGGTGGATGACAAACTCATATTCAGTGGCCAGTGTCAGGCAGCTGCTACAAAGGCAAATAAAATAATGGGATGTATTAAAAGAGGCATAGATGCTCATGAGGAGAACATAATTTTACCTCTATACAAGTCACTAGTTCGACCACACTTAGAATACTGTGCACAGTTCTGGTCTCCGGTGTATAAGAAAGACATAGCTGAACTGGAGCGGGTGCAGAGAAGAGCGACCAAGGTTATTAGAGGACTGAGGGGTCTGCAATACCAAGATAGGTTATTTAGTTTGGAAAAACGAAGGCTAAGGGGTGATCGTATGTTAATGTATAAATATATGAGGGGACAGTACAAAGACCTTTCTGATGATCTTTTTAATCATAGACCTGAGACAGGGACAAGGGGGCATCCTCTACGTCTGGAGGAAAGAAGGTTTAAGCATAATAACAGACGCGGATTCTTTACTGTAAGAGCAGTGAGACTATGGAACTCTCTGCCGTATGATGTTGTAATGAGTGATTCATTAATTAAATTTAAGAGGGGACTGGATACCTTTCTGGAAAAGTATAATGTTACAGGGTATATACACTAGATTCCTTGATAAGGCGTTGATCCAGGGAACTAGTCTGATTGCCGTATGTGGAGTCGGGAAGGAATTTTTTTCCCCATGGTGGAGTTACTCTTTGCCACATGGGGTTTTTTTGCCTTCCCCTGGATCAACATGTTAGGGCATGTTAGGTTAGGCTATGGGTTGAACTAGATGGACTTACAGTCTTCCTTCAACCTTAATAACTATGTAACTATGTAACTATGTAACTATGTAAGGTTCCATCTGGCAGGCCCGTATCTGGCCAAAAACGTGTGGCAAAACCAAAACAAGTTGTAGGACAGTGTGGCCATCAGGTTAAAGTAGCTCAGTGTGCAATGCCTGAAAAGGTATCCGATAGGAAGAGTGCAGTCTGGAATTTTTTTAACCAAGATCCCAATGATCAGCGCAAAGTCATCTGTAAGAAATGCTCAAGGACCTTCAGCAGAGGTCAGAATGTTAAAAATTTAAATACAAGTTGCATGCATAGACATTTAACCACCATGTACTTGCAAGCCTGGACAAACTACCAAACGTCCCTTAACGTTGTAGCACCCTCTCACAATGAAGCTAATCAGCAAGGCGACATCCCTTCCCTCACTGTAAGCCCACCGTGTACCACACCACCTGCAGGTAATGTTGCAATTTCGTTGCAAGGCCAAAGCAGTCAGGGAATCACCAGGTTCGTGGTCGGAAAAACTGTATGTAGGGCACCATCAAGAATACCATCCCCAACCCTCTCTCAGTCACCCATGTCCACCGGCACCCCCGCTAGTTCCACCGTATGCAGCTCTCCAGTCTAACTCACCCTACATGAGACTCTCGTTAGGAAAAGGAAGTACTCATCCTCGCATCCGCGTACACAGGGTTTGAACGCCAACATTGCTAGACTAATCTCGTTAGAGATGATGCCCTACCGGTTAGTTGAAACCGAAGCTTTCAAAGCCCTGATGGAATACGTTGTACCACGCTAAGGGCTACCCAGTCGACACTTCTTTTTGAGAAAAGCCATCCCAGCCCTCCACCAGCATGTAAAAGACCGCATTGTCCATGAGCTCAGGCAATCTGTAAGTAGAAAGGTGCACCTGACAACAGATGCATGGACCAGTAGGCATGGCCAGGGGCATTACGTCTCCATCACGGCACACTGGGTTAATGTGTTGGATGCAGGGTCTACAGGGGACAGTAATATTGGGACAGTTCTGCCTAGCCCACGGTCTAGGAAACAGTTGGCTGTAGGCATTCTTCCCCCCTCCTCCTCCTCGTCTTCCAGCAGAAGCGAGAGCTCGTCCACAGACCGCAGTCGCATGACCACTCCATCCGCAGCTGCCAATGTTGCACACGAGGTGTCCAATTATGGAACAGCTAGTTGCAAGCATCAGCAGGCTGTATTGGGAATGAAGAGTTTGGGCAACAACAGACACACCGCGGAAGTTCTGTCCGAGTTCTTGCAGCAAGAAACTCGGTCATAGCTGGGCACTGTACATCTTGAGGCAGGCAAGGTAGTGAGTGATAACAGAAGGAATTTTATGGCTGCCATAGCCCTTTCACAACTGAAACACATTCCTTGCCTGGCTCACACCTTAAACCTGGTGGTGCAGTGCTTCCTGAAAAGTTATCCGGGGTTACCCGACCTGCTGCTGAAAGTGCGCAGACTTTGCTCTCACATCCGCCGTTCGCCCGTACCCTCCAGCCATATGCAGAACCATCAGCGGTCTTTGAACCTTCCCCAGCATGGCCTAATCATCGACGTTGCAACAAGGTGGAACTCCACACTGCACATGCTTCATAGACTGTGCGAACAGAGGCGTGCTGTTATGTATTTGTGGGAGGATACACATACACGGGCAGGCAGTTGGATGGCAGACATGGAGTTGTCAGCTGTGCAGTGGTCGAAGCTCCAAGACCTGTGTCAAGTCCTTCAGTGTTTTGAGGAATGCACACGGCTGGTTAGTGCAGACAACGCAATAATAAGCATGAGCATCCCCCTAATGCGTCTGCTGATGCAAAGTTTGACGCACATAAAGGAACAGGCGTCTGCAGCCGAGGAGGAGGGAAGCCTTGATGACAGTCAGCCATTGTCTGTTCAGGGAAGTCTACAGGACGAGGTGGCGGGCGAAGAGGAGGACGAGTAGGATGATGGGGAGGATGACTATTTTTTGGATGAGGAAGCTTCTCAGGGGGCAATAGAAACTGCTGGCGGTGCAAGGCCAGGTTCAGGGTTTTTGAGGGAGACAAGTGACGTTGATTTGCCAGAAAGTGGTCCTCAACCCAGCATATGCGCTGACTTGACAACTGGAACATTGGCCCACATGGCGGATTATACCTTGCGTATCCTCAAAAGGGACCCACGCATTATAAAAATGATGACAGATGACGATTACTGGTTGGCCTGCCTCCTTGATCCTCGCTATAAAGGCAAATTGCAAAATGTCATGCCACATGAGAACCTCGAACAGATATTGGCAACCAAACAAGCTACTCTTGTAGACCGTTTGATTCAGGAATTCCCAGCACACAGCGCCGGTGATGGTTCTCACATGAGCTGCAGGGGGCAACAGGGCAGAGGTGTTAGAGGTGCACAGATCAGAAGTGGGGTAGGACAGAGGGGTTTTCTGACCAGGTTGTGGAGTGATTTCGCAATGACCGCAGACACGACAGTTACAGCAGCATCCATTCAAAGTGACAGGAGACAACATTTGTCCAGTATGGTTACTAACTATTTTTCCTCCATTACCGATGTTCTCCCTCAACTGTCATTACATAGTAACATAGTTATTAAGGTTGAAGGAAGACTTTAAGTCTATCTAGTTCAACCCATAGCCCAACATGCCCTAACATGTTGATCCAGGGAAGGCAAAAAAACCCCATGTGGTAAGAGTAAGCTCCAACATGGGGAAAAAAATTCCTTCCCGACCCCACATACGGCAATCAGACTAGTTCCCTGGATCAACGCCCTATCAAAGAATCTAATATACTGTATATACCCTGTAACATTATACTTTTCCAGGAAGGTATTCAGTCCCCTCTTAAATTTAAGTAATGGCTCACTCATTACAACATCATACGGCAGAGAGTTCCATAGTCTCACTGCTCTTACAGTAAAGAACCCGCGTCTGTTATTATGCTTAAACCTTTTTTCCTCCAGACGTAGAGGATGCCCCCTTGTCCCTGTCACCGGTCTATGATTAAAAAGATCATCAGAAAGGTCTTTGTACTGTCCCCTCATATATTTATACATTAACATACGATCACCCCTTAGCCTTCGTTTTTCCAAACTAAATAGCCCCAAGTGTAATAACCTATCTTGGTATTGCAGACCCCCCAGTCCTCTAATAACCTTGGTCGCTCTTCTCTGCACCCGCTCCAGTTCAGCTACGTTTTTCTTATACACCGGAGACCAGAACTGTGCACAGTATTCTAAGTGTGGTCGAACTAGTGACTTGTATAGAGGTAAAATTATGTTCTCCTCATGAGCATCTATTCCTCTTTTAATGCATCCCATTATTTTATTTGCCTTTGTAGCAGCTGCCTGACACTGGCCACTGAATATGAGTTTGTCATCCACCCATACACCCAGGTCTTTTTCATTGACAGTTTTGCCCAGAGTTTTAGAATTAAGCACATAGTTATACATCTTATTACTTCTACCCAAGTGCATAACCTTACATTTATCCCCATTAAAGCTCATTTATCAGCCCAAGCTTCTAGTTTACATAAATCATCCTGTAATATAAAATTGTCCTCCTCTGTATTGATTACCCTGCAGAGTTTAGTGTCATCTGCAAATATTGAAATTCTACTCTGAATGCCCCCTACAAGGTCATTAATAAATATGTTAAAAAGAAGAGGGCCTAATACTGACCCCTGTGGTACCCCACTGCTAACCGCTACCCAGTCCGAATGTGCACCATTAATAACCACCCTTTGTTTCCTATCCCTGAGCCAGCTCTCAATCCACTTACACATATTTTCCCCTATCCCCATTATTCTCATTTTATGTAACAACCTTTTGTGTGGCACCGTATCAAAAGCTTTTGAAAAGTCCATATACACTACATCCACTGGGCTCCCTTGGTCCAGTCCGGAACTTACCTCTTCATAGAAGCTGATCAAATTAGTCTGACATGAACGGTCCCTAGTAAACCCGTGCTGATACTGTGTCATGAGGTTATTCCTCTTCAGATACTCCAGTATAGCATCCCTTAGAATGCCCTCCAGGATTTTACCCACAGTAGAGGTTAAACTTACTGGCCTATAATTTCCGAGTTCAGTTTTTGTCCCCTTTTTGAATATTGGCACCACATTTGCTATACGCCAGTCCTGTGGTACAGACCCTGTTATTATGGACTCTTTAAAGATTAATAATAATGGTCTATCAATGACTGTACTTAATTCCTGCAGTACTCGGGGGTGTATCCCATCCGGGCCTTTGTCAATTTTAGTGATTTTTAGACGCAGCCATACTTCCTGCTGGGTTAAGCAGGTAACCTTTAATTGGGAATTTTTATGACTAGTCATATTGGCTGCCATGGGATTATCTTTTGTAAATACTGATGAAAAAAAGTCATTTAGCATATTGGCATTCCCCTTTGATTACTGGGCATCCAAAATAGACACCTGGCCTGAATTGGCTGAATATGCATTGCAGGAGCTTGCTTGCCCAGCAGCTAGTGTGCTATCAGAAAGAGTATTCAGTGCTGCTGGTTCAATACTGACCGAAAAAAGGACTCGTCTGGCTACCCAAAATGTTGATGATCTAACCTTCATTAAAATGTACCACTCATGGATTTCAAATTATTTTGCCCCACCTTTCCTGGCTGACACCTAGCTTTCCTGTATAAAGGTCTTGCTTTGGGACTGGTGTTACTGACTGTTCCAATCTCTTAATTTGCAGCTGCTGTTTGTCCAGCATACGACATGTTTACACCCCCCTAAATGGCCTAACTCCCCCCACGGGGCCGTGGTCTCGCCACTTGTCGCAACTTCAAGCACCTGTCCGAGTGCCGTTTGTCTGAAGAGGTTTGTGTGCCCTCTTTTGGTCGACGGCACTGGCACTGGGTCCCTCATAGTACAATGAAGTGTCTCTGGCGGTGGTGGCGCGCACCCAAAGTCAGACACACCGTTGTAACATGAGGAGCCCTGGGCTTGTACCGCCGGCCAGGAGAGAGTGTCCCCCCACAAGGTCAAACAGTGCTCTACCACTTGCAAAATTATCTGTCGCTGCTCCACCACTGTTTAGTCTAGGCGCTGAAATCCTTCCATGCCTGGCACAGACAATAACAATTTGTTGACATGTATGATGCTAGTTAAAATAGTCAGGGCCCGGCCCTGTCCTACCTTTACATCAATAAATACTTTGCGCCAAATTACAATGTCTGAAAGTCAGCATAGGAGCACACCCCTGTACCTAAGTATGCCACCCTTTTTTTTTTTTTTTTTTGGTTTTGTTATTGTTTGGGATACATTAACATCAATTTAGGTTTTGGGACTCGGAGTACTTACTGTGTCAGACACTCCTTCCAATTGTCATCCGCTGACCACACCAATGCTGCCTGTGTACTCCTGTAGCCAAATTTAAGCTGCATAGAGCCTATTGGGCCTAGGAAGTCTGTCTGCGGTCCCTCCTTCCAATTGTCCTCCACTGACCACACCAATGCTGCCTGTGTACCCCTGTAGCCAAATTGAAGCTGCATAGAGCCTATTTTATTATTTTAGGCCTAGGAAGTCTGTCTGCGGTCCCTCCTTCCAATTGTCCTCCACTGACCACACCAATGCTGCCTGTGTACCCCTGTTACCAATTTAAAACTGCATAGAGCCTATTTTATAATTTTAGGCCTAGGAAGTCTGTCTGCAGTCCCTCCTTCCAATTGTCCTCCACTGACCACACCAATGCTGCCTGTGTACCCCTGTTACCAATTTAAAACTGCATAGAGCCTATTTTATTATTTTAGGCCTAGGAAGTCTGTCTGCGGTCCCTCCTTCCAATTGGCCTCCACTGACCACACCAATGCTGCCTGTGTACCCTTGTTACCAATTTAAAACTGCATAGAGCCTATTTTATTATTTTAGACCTAGGAAGTCTGTCTGCGGTCCCTCCTTTCAATTGTTTTCCACTGAACTCACCAATGCTGCCTGTGTACCCCTGTAGCCAAATGTAAGCTGCATAGAGCCTATTTTAATATTTTGGGCCTAGAAAGTCTGTCTGCGGTCCCTCCTTCCAATTGTCCTCCACTGACCACACCAATGCTGCCTGTGTACCCCTGTTACCAATTTAAAACTGCATAGAGCCTATTTTATTATTTTAGGCCTAGGAAGTCTGTCTGCGGTCCCTCCTTCCAATTGTCCTCCACTGACCACACCAATGCTGTCTGCGTACCCCTGTAACCAATTTAATACTGCATAGAGCCAACTTTTTTAGTTAACACTTTTGTTGCCCTACTACTTGGGTTGGGGCCTAGTAACGGTGTCTGCCGCTCCTTGGTGTTCTCCTCCTCCTTGGTGTTCTCCTCCAGGTTTCCTTGTCTGAGCTTCAACCTTCTGGCTCTCATTAAGTATTTTTAACTGTAACACTTTTGTTGCCCTACTACGTGGGTTGGAGCCTAGTAATGGTGTCTGCCGCTCCTTGGTGTTCTCCTCCTCCTTGGTGTTCTCCTCCAGGTTTCCTTGTCTGAGCTTCAACCTTCAGGCTCTCATTAAGTATTTTTAACTGTAACACTTTTGTTGCCCTACTACATGGGTTGGGGCCTAGTAACGGTGTCTGCCGCTCCTTGGTGTTCTCCTCCTCCTTGGTGTTCTCCTCCTCCTTGGTGTTCTCCTCCAGGTTTCCTTGTCTGAGCTTCAACCTTCAGGCTCTCATTAAGTATTTTTAAATGTAACACTGCAGTTGCCCTACTACTTGGGTTGGGGTCTAGTAACGGTGTCTGCCGCTCCTTGGTGTTCTCCTCCTCCTTGGTGTTGTCCTCCAGGTTTCCTTGTCTGAGCTTCAACCTTCTGGCTCTCATTAAGAATTTTTAACGGTAATACTTTTGTTGCCCTACTACTTGGGTTGGCGCCTAGTAACGGTGTCTGCCGCTCCTTGGTGTTCTACTCCTCTTTGGTGTTCTCCTCCAGGTTTCCTTGTCTGAGCTTCAACCTTCTGGCTCTCATTAAGTATTTTTAACTGCAACACTTTTGTTGCCCTACTACTTGGGTTGGGGCCTAGTAACGGTGTCTGCCGCTCCTTGGTGTTCTCCTCCTCCTTGGTGTTCTCCTCCAGGTTTCCTTGTCTGAGCTTCAACCTTCAGGCTCTCATTAAGTATTTTTAAATGTAACACTGCAGTTGCCCTACTACGTGGGTTGGGGCCTAGTAACGGTGTCTGCCGCTCCTTGGTGTTCTCCTCCTCCTTGGTGTTCTCCTCCAGGCTTCCTTGTCTGAGCTTCAATCTTCAGGCTCTCATTGAGTATTTTTAACTGTAACACTTTTGTTGCCCTACTACTTGGGTTGGGGCCTAGTAACGGTGTCTGCTGTTGTGAACTGTGTTTCTGGGCTCCCTCTGGTGGTCACTAACGGTATTGTGTTAGGCATGTCTTGTTGCAGGTCTGAGCTCCAGCTGTGTCGTTAAGCAGCAGGTGTTCCCTATTTAAGTCTCCTCTGGACTCAGTCTCTTGCCTGGCATCGTTGTATCCAGACCTATATGGTCTTCTCCGGATTCCTTTCAGTCTGCCTCATGCAAGAAAAGCTAAGTCTGTTTTGTACAATTTGGATCGTTTGCATTATTCAGTGTTTTTGTCCAGCTTGCTTTACATTTGATTTTCTGACTCGCTGGAAGCTCTAGGGGGCTGATATTCTCCCTCCACACCGTCAGTCGGTGTGGGGGTTCTTGAATGTTCAGCGTGGATGTTTTTGTAGGGTTTTCTGCTAACCGCATAGTCCACTATCTATTTTCTGCTATTTAGACTATTGGGCCTCACTTTGCTGAATCTAGTTCATCTCTACATTTGTGCTTTCCTCTTGCCTCACCGTTATTATTTGTTGGGGGCTTTCTATATCTTTGGGGTTCAATTTCTCTAGAGGCAAGTGGGGTCTTATTTTTTCTCTCTAGGGGTAGTCAGTTCTCCGGCTGGCTCGAGACGTCTAGAACCAACGTAGGCACGTTCACCGGCTACTTTTAGTTGTTTGTGTTAGGATCAGGTATGCGGTTAGCCCAGTTTCCACCTCCCTAGAGCAGTATTTATATTTTTGCTATCTTGCCGGAATATCAGAGATCCTCTGCCATTGGGATCATAACAGAATGCCAGGCCAAAAGAAAATGTTTAATGCATCGCAGAAGCGGGATTAAAGAGAAGTTCGGAGTTTTTTTTTTTTTTTTTTTTGCTGCAGTTTGCCTAGCTTCTTCCATCCCCTTTTTCTCTGAGTGGCTGAAACTCTGCTGCAGATATGAATGTCCAGACTCTGACTTCTAGAGTGGATCAGCTTGCTGCTAGGGTGCAAAGCATTCAGGATTTTGTTATCCATAGCCCTATGTCTGAACCAAAAATACCTATTCCTGAGCCGTTTTTTGGAGATAGATCTAAATTCCTGAATTTTAGGAATAATTGTAAATTGTTTCTGTCTCTGAAACCTCGTTCCTCTGGTGATTCCGCTCAGCAAGTTAAGATTGTTATTTCCTTCTTGTGCGGCGACCATCAGGATTGGGCCTTCTCTCTGGAGCCAGGAGATCCTGCATTGGTGAATGTTGATGCGTTTTTCCTGGCGCTTGGTTTGCTTTATGAGGAGCCTAATCTTGAAAATCAGGCTGAAAAAATGTTGCTGGCTATCTCTCAGGGTCAGGACGAAGCTGAGGTATATTGCCAAAAATTTTGGAAATGGTCCGTGCTTACTCAATAGAATGAGTGTGCACTGGCCGCAAATTTTAGAAATGGTCTTTCTGAAGCCATTAAAGATGTGATGGTGGGGTTTCCTATCCCTACAGGTCTGAATGATTCAATGGCTCTGGCCATTCAAATTGATCGACGTTTGCGGGAGCGCAAATCTGTTAATCCTTTGGCGGTGCTGTCTAAACGGTCACCTGATTCTATGCAATGTGACAGAATTTTGACCAGAGCCGAGCGACAAAATCATAGACGTCAAAATGGGTTGTGTTTCTACTGTGGTGATTCAACACATGTTATCTCAGCATGCTCTAAACGCTTAAAAAAAAATGTTAATCCTGTCGCCATTGGTACTTTTCAGCCTAAGTTTATTTTGTCTGTGACTTTAATTTGTTCATTATCTTCTTACTCAGTTATGGCTTTTGTGGATTCTGGTGCTGCTTTAAGTCTGATGGATTTGTCGTTTGCCAAGCGCTGCGGTTTTGTCCTGGAGCCTTTGGAAAATCCTATTCCTCTTAGAGGAATTGATTCTACGCCATTGGCAGAGAATAAACCTCAGTATTGGACGCAAGTGACCATGTGCATGACTCCTGTACATCAGTAGGTGATTCGTTTTCTGGTACTGCATAAAATGCATGATGTTGTCGTTTTGGGTCTGCCATGGTTACAGGCCCATAATCCAGTTTTAGATTGGAAAGATATGACTGTGTCTAGTTGGGGGTGTCAGGGGATTCATGGCGATTCTCCATTGGTGTCTATTGCTTCTTCTACTCCTTCTGAGATCCCTGAGTTTTTGTCAGACTTTCAGGATGTATTTAATGAGGCCAGGTCCAGTGCCCTTCCTCCTCATAGGGACTGTGATTGTGCTATAGATTTGATTCCTGGTAGTAAGTTTCCTAAGGGACGACTCTTTAATTTATCTGTGCCAGAGCATGCCGCGATGCGGAGTTATATAAAGGAGTCTTTGGAGAAGGGACATATTCGCCCATCCTCGTCCCCTCTTGGTGCAGGATTCTTTTTTGTGGGCAAGAAAGACGGGTCTCTGAGACCTTGTATTGATTATCATCTTCTGAATAAGATCACAGTTAAATTTCAGTATCCTTTGCCATTGTTGTCTGATTTGTTTGCTCGGATTAAGGGATCCAGTTGGTTCACCAAGATAGATCTTCGTGGTGCGTATAACCTTGTGCGCATAAAGCAGGGAGATGAATGGAAAACAGCATTTAATACGCCCGAGGGTCATTTTGAGTACCTGGTGATGCCTTTCGGATTATCTAATGCTCCTTCTGTGTTTCAGTCCTTCATGCATGACATCTTCCGGAAATATCTGGATAAATTTATGATTATTTATCTGGATGATATTTTGTTTTTTTCTGATGATTGGGAGTCCCATGTGAACCAGGTCAGGATGGTGTTTCAGGTTCTGCGGGAGAATGCTCTATTTGTGAAGGGCTCAAAATGTATCTTTGGGGTACAGAAGGTTTCTTTTTTGGGTTTTATTTTTTCCCCTTCTACTGTGGAGATGGACCCAGTCAAGGTCCGTGCCATTCATGACTGGACTCAGCCCACGTCTGTTAAGAGCCTGCAGAAGTTCTTGGGCTTTGCTAATTTTTACCGTCGTTTTATCGCTAATTTCTCCAGCGTAGTTAAACCTTTGACGGATATGACTAAGAAGGGTTCTGATGTTGCGAACTGGTCTCCTGTGGCCGTGGAGGCCTTTCGGGAGCTGAAGCGTCGGTTTACTTCAGCGCCAGTCTTGTGCCAGCCGGATGTCTCTCTTCCCTTCCAGGTTGAAGTTGATGCTTCTGAGATTGGTGCAGGGGCTGTTTTGTCGCAAAAAAGTTCTGATGGCTCCGTGATGAAGCCATGCGCCTTCTTTTCTAGGAAATTTTCGCCTGCTGAGCGGAACTACGATGTTGGTAATCGGAAGTTGTTGGCTATGAAGTGGGCATTTGAGGAGTGGCGACATTGGCTCGAGGGAGCTAGACATCGTGTGGTGGTCTTGACTGATCATAAAAATCTGATTTACCTCGAGTCTGCCAAGCGCCTGAATCCTAGACAGGCTCGTTGGTCATTGTTTTTCTCCCGTTTTGACTTTGTGGTCTCGTACCTGCCTGGTTCGAAGAACGTGAAGGCTGATGCACTTTCTAGGAGTTTTGTGCGTGACTCTCCGGGAGTCTCTGAGCCGGCTGGTATTCTCAGAGAGGGAGTGATTTTGTCTGCCATTTCCCCAGATTTGCGACGAGGGCTGCAAAAATTTCAGGCTGATAGGCCTGATCGTTGTCCACCGGAGAGATTGTTTGTCCCTGATGGATGGACCAGCAGAGTCATTTCTGAGGTTCATTCTTCGGTCTTGTCGGGACATCCTGGGATTTTCGGTACCAGAGATTTGGTGTCTAGGTCCTTTTGGTGGCCTTCCTTGTCGCGGGATGTGCGTTCTTTTGTGCAGTCCTGTGGGATTTGTGCTCGGGCTAAGCCTTGCTGTTCTCTTGCCAGCGGGTTGCTTTTACCCTTGCCTATCCCAAAGAGGCCTTGGACGCACATTTCCATGGATTTCATTTCGGATCTTCCGGTATCTCGGAAGATGTCTGTCATCTGGGTGGTATGCGATCATGTTTCTAAAATGGTCCATTTGGTGCCCTTGCCTAAGTTGCCTTCCTCCTCTGATTTGGTCCCTTTGTTCTTTCAGAATGTGGTTCGTTTGCATGGCATCCCTGAGAATATTGTATCTGACAGAGGATCCCAGTTTGTGTCCAGATTCTGGCGATCCTTTTGTGCTAAGATGGGTATTGATTTGTCTTTTTCGTCGGCTTTTCATCCTCAGACTAATGGCCAGACCGAGCGAACTAATCAGACGTTGGAGACTTACTTGAGATGTTTTGTTTCTGCTGATCAGGACGACTGGGTTACCTTTTTGCCACTGGCCGAGTTTGCCCTTAATAATCGGGCTAGTTCTGCCACCTTGGTTTCACCCTTTTTCTGCAACTCTGGTTTTCATCCTCGTTTCTCCTCAGGCCAGGTTGAACCTTCTGACTGTCCTGGGGTTGATTCTGTGGTGGATAGGTTGCAGCGGATTTGGAACCATGTGGTGGACAATTTGAAATTGTCACAAGACAAGGCCCAGCGTTTTGCCAACCGCCGCCGCGGTGTGGGTCCCCGACTTCGTGTTGGGGATTTGGTTTGGTTGTCTTCTCGGCATGTTCCTTTGAAAGTCTCCTCTCCTAAGTTCAAGCCTCGCTTTATCGGTCCTTATAAGATTTTGGAAATCCTTAACCCGGTGTCTTTTCACTTGGACCTTCCAGCGTCATTTGCTATTCATAATGTGTTCCATAGGTTCTTGTTGCGGCGGTACGTGGTGCCTATGGTTCCTGCTGTTGAGCCTCCTGCCCCGGTTTTGGTTGAGGGCGAGTTGGAGTACGTGGTGGAGAAGATTCTGGATTCTCGTATCTCCAGATGGAAACTCCAGTATTTAGTTAAATGGAAAGGCTATGGTCAGGAGGATAATTCCTGGGTTGTCGCCTCTGATGTTCATGCGGCTGATTTGGTTCATGCCTTTCACGCTGCTCATCCTGATCGCCCTGGGGGGTCTTGGTGAGGGTTCGGTGACCCCTCCTCAAGGGGGGGGGTACTGTTGTGAACTGTGTTTATGGGCTCCCTCTGGTGGTCACTAACGGTATTGTGTTAGGCATGTCTTGTTGCAGGCCTGAGCTCCAGCTGTGTCGTTAAGCAGCGGGTGTTCCCTATTTAAGTCTCCTCTGGACTCAGTCTCTTGCCTGGCATCATTGTATCCAGACCTATATGGTCTCCTCCGGATTCCTTTCAGTCTGCCTCATGCAAGAAAAGCTAAGTCTGTTTTGTACAATTTGGATCGTTTGCATTATTCAGTGTTTTTGTCCAGCTTGCTTTACATTTGATTTTCTGACTCGCTGGAAGCTCTAGGGGGTGATATTCTCCCTCCACACCGTCAGTCGGTGTGTGGGGTTCTTGAATGTTCAGCGTGGATGTTTTTGTAGGGTTTTCTGCTAACCGCATAGTCCGCTATCTATTTTCTGCTATTTAGACTATTGGGCCTCACTTTGCTGAATCTAGTTCATCTCTACGTTTGTGCTTTCCTCTTGCCTCACCGTTATTATTTGTTGGGGGCTTTCTATATCTTTGGGGTTCAATTTCTCTAGAGGCAAGTGAGGTCTTATTTTTTCTCTCTAGGGGTAGTCAGTTCTCCGGCTGGCTCGAGACGTCTAGAACCAACGTAGGCACGTTCACCGGCTACTTTTAGTTTTTTGTATTAGGATCAGGTATGCGGTTAGCCCAGTTTCCACCTCCCTAGAGCAGTATTTATATTTTTGCTATCTTGCCGGAATATCAGAGATCCTCTGCCATTGGGATCATAACAGTCTGCCGCTCCTTGGTGTTCTCCTCCTCCTTGGTGTTCTCCTCCAGGTTTCCTTGTCTGAGCTTCAACCTTCAGGCTCTCATTAAGTATTTTTAAATGTAACACTGCAGTTGCCCTACTACTTGAGTTGGGGCCTAGTAACGCTGTCTGCCGCTCCTTGGTGTTCTCCTTGGTGTTCTCCTCCAGGTTTCCTTGTCTGAGCTTCAACCTTCAGGCTCTCATTAAGTATTTTTAAATGTAACACTGCAGTTGTCCTACTACATGGGTTGGGGCCTAGTAACGGTGTCTGCCGCTCCTTGGTGTTCTCCTCCTCCTTGGTGTTCTCCTCCAAATTTCCTTGTCTGAGCTTCATCCTTCTGGATCTCATTAATTATTTTTAACTGTAACACTTTTGTTGCCCTACTACTTGGGTTGGGGCCTAGTAACGGTGTCTGCCGCTCCTTGGTGTTCTCCTCCTCCTTGGTGTTCTCCAGGTTTCCTTGTCTGAGATTCAACCCTCTGGCTCTCATTAAGTATTTTTAACTGTAACACTTTTGTTGCCCTACTACTTGGGTTGGGGCCTAGTAACGGTGTCTGCCGCTCCTTGGTGTTCTCCTCCTCCTTGGTGTTCTCCTCCAGGTTTCCTTGTCTGAGCTTCAACCTTCTGGCTCTCATTAAGTATTTTTAACTGTAACACTTTTGTTGCGCTACTACTTGGTTTGGGGCCTAGTAACAGTGTCTGCCGCTCCTTGGTGTTCTCCTCCTCCTTGGTGTTCTCCTCCAGGTTTCCTTGTCTAAGCTTTAACCTTCAGGCTCTCATTAACTATTTTTAAATATAACACTGCAGTTGCCCTACTACTTGGGTTGGGGTCTAGTAACAGTGTCTGCCGCTCCTTGGTGTTCTCCTCCTCCTTGGTGTTCTCCTCCAGGTTTCCTTGTCTGAGCTTCAACCTTCTGGCTCTCGTTAAGTATTTTTAAGTGTAACAGTTTTGTTGCCCTACTACTTGGGTTGGGGCATAGTAACGGTGTCTGCCGCTCCTTGGTGTTCTCCTCTTCCTTGGTGTTCTCCTCCAGCTTTCCTTGTCTGAGCTTCAACCTTCTGGCTCTCATTAAGTATTTTTAACTGTAACACTTTTGTTGCCCTACTACTTGGGTAGGGGCCTAGTAACGGTGTCTGCATCTCCTTGGTGTTCTCCTCCTCCTTGGTGTTCTCCTCCAGGTTTCCTTGTCTGAGCTTCAACCTTCAGGCTCTCATTAAGTATTTTTAAATGTAACACTGCAGTTGCCCTACTACTTGGGTTGGGGCCTAGTAACGCTGTCTGCCACTCCTTGGTGTTCTCCTCCTCCTTGGTGTTCTCCTCCAGGTTTCCTTGTCTGAGCTTCAACCTTCCGGCTCTCATTAAGTATTTTTAAATGTAACACTGCAGTTGCCCTACTACTTGGGTTGGGGCCTAGTAACGGTGTCTGCCGCTCCTTGGTGTTCTCCTCCTCCTTGGTGTTCTCCTCCAGGCTTCCTTGTCTGAGCTTCAATCTTCAGGCTCTCATTGAGTATTTTTAACTGTAACACTTTTGTTGCCCTACTACTTGGGTTGGGGCCTAGTAACGGTGTCTGCGGTTGTGAACTGTGTTTCTGGGCTCCCTCTGGTGGTCACTAACGGTATTGTGTTAGGCATGTCTTGTTGCAGGTCTGAGCTCCAGCTGTGTCGTTAAGCAGCAGGTGTTCCCTATTTAAGTCTCCTCTGGACTCAGTCTCTTGCCTGGCATCGTTGTATCCAGACCTATATGGTCTCCTCCGGATTCCTTTCAGTCTGCCTCATGCAAGAAAAGCTAAGTCTGTTTTGTACAATTTGGATCATTTGCATTATTCAGTGTTTTTGTCCAGCTTGCTTTACATTTGATTTTCTGACTCGCTGGAAGCTCTAGGGGGCTGATATTCTCCCTCCACACCATCAGTCGGTGTGGGGGTTCTTGAATGTTCAGCGTGGATGTTTTTGTAGGGTTTTCTGCTAACCGCATAGTCCACTATCTATTTTCTGCTATTTAGACTATTGGGCCTCACTTTGCTGAATCTAGTTCATCTCTACATTTGTGCTTTCCTCTTGCCTCACCGTTATTATTTGTTGGGGGCTTTCTATATCTTTGGGGTTCAATTTCTCTAGAGGCAAGTGGGGTCTTATTTTTTCTCTCTAGGGGTAGTCAGTTCTCCGGCTGGCTCGAGACGTCTAGAACCAACGTAGGCACGTTCACTGGCTACTTTTAGTTGTTTGTGTTAGGATCAGTTATGCGGTTAGCCCAGTTTCCACCTCCCTAGAGCAGTATTTATATTTTTGCTATCTTGCCGGAATATCAGAGATCCTCTGCCATTGGGATCATAACAGAATGCCAGGCCAAAAGAAAATGTTTAATGCATCGCAGAAGCGGGATTAAAGAGAAGTTCGGAGTTTTTTTTTTTTTTTTTTTGCTGCAGTTTGCCTAGCTTCTTCCATCCCCTTTTTCTCTGAGTGGCTGAAACTCTGCTGCAGATATGAATGTCCAGACTCTGACTTCTAGTGTGGATCAGCTTGCTGCTAGGGTGCAAAGCATTCAGGATTTTGTTATCCATAGCCCTATGTCTGAACCAAAAATACCTATTCCTGAGCCGTTTTTTGGAGATAGATCTAAATTCCTGAATTTTAGGAATAATTGTAAATTGTTTCTGTCTCTGAAACCTCGTTCCTCTGGTGATTCCGCTCAGCAAGTTAAGATTGTTATTTCCTTCTTGTGCGGCGACCCTCAGGATTGGGCCTTCTCTCTGGAGCCAGGAGATCCTGCATTGGTGAATGTTGATGCGTTTTTCCTGGCGCTTGGTTTGCTTTATGAGGAGCCTAATCTTGAAAATCAGGCTGAAAAAATGTTGCTGGCTATCTCTCAGGGTCAGGACGAAGCTGAGGTATATTGCCAAAAATTTCGGAAATGGTCCGTGCTTACTCAATAGAATGAGTGTGCACTGGCCGCAAATTTTAGAAATGGTCTTTCTGAAGCCATTAAAGATGTGACGGTGGGGTTTCCTATCCCTACAGGTCTGAATGATTCAATGGCTCTGGCCATTCAAATTGATCGACGTTTGCGGGAGCGCAAATCTGTTAATCCTTTGGCGGTGCTGTCTAAACGGTCACCTGATTCTATGCAATGTGACAGAATTTTGACCAGAGCCGAGCGACAAAATCATAGACGTCAAAATGGGTTGTGTTTCCACTGTGGTGATTCAACACATGTTATCTCAGCATGCTCTAAACGCTTAAAAAAAAATGTTAATCCTGTCGCCATTGGTACTTTTCAGCCTAAGTTTATTTTGTCTGTGACTTTAATTTGTTCATTATCTTCTTACTCAGTTATGGCTTTTGTGGATTCTGGTGCTGCTTTAAGTCTGATGGATTTGTCGTTTGCCAAGCGCTGCGGTTTTGTCCTGGAGCCTTTGGAAAATCCTATTCCTCTTAGAGGAATTGATTCTACGCCATTGGCAGAGAATAAACCTCAGTGTTGGACGCAAGTGACCATGTGCATGACTCCTGTACATCAGTAGGTGATTCGTTTTCTGGTACTGCATAAAATGCATGATGTTGTCGTTTTGGGTCTGCCATGGTTACAGGCCCATAATCCAGTTTTAGATTGGAAAGATATGACTGTGTCTAGTTGGGGGTGTCAGGGGATTCATGGCGATTCTCCATTGGTGTCTATTGCTTCTTCTACTCCTTCTGAGATCCCTGAGTTTTTGTCAGACTTTCAGGATGTATTTAATGAGGCCAGGTCCAGTGCCCTTCCTCCTCATAGGGACTGTGATTGTGCTATAGATTTGATTCCTGGTAGTAAGTTTCCTAAGGGACGACTCTTTAATTTATCTGTGCCAGAGCATGCCGCGATGCGGAGTTATATAAAGGAGTCTTTGGAGAAGGGACATATTCGCCCATCCTCGTCCCCTCTTGGTGCAGGATTCTTTTTTGTGGGCAAGAAAGACGGGTCTCTGAGACCTTGTATTGATTATCATCTTCTGAATAAGATCACGGTTAAATTTCAGTATCCTTTGCCATTGTTGTCTGATTTGTTTGCTCGGATTAAGGGATCCAGTTGGTTCACCAAGATAGATCTTCGTGGTGCGTATAACCTTGTGCGCATAAAGCAGGGAGATGAATGGAAAACAGCATTTAATACGCCCGAGGGTCATTTTGAGTACCTGGTGATGCCTTTCGGATTATCTAATGCTCCTTCTGTGTTTCAGTCCTTCATGCATGACATCTTCCGGAAATATCTGGATAAATTTATGATTATTTATCTGGATGATATTTTGGTTTTTTCTGATGATTGGGAGTCCCATGTGAACCAGGTCAGGATGGTGTTTCAGGTTCTGCGGGAGAATGCTCTATTTGTGAAGGGCTCAAAATGTATCTTTGGGGTACAGAAGGTTTCTTTTTTGGGTTTTATTTTTTCCCCTTCTACTGTGGAGATGGACCCAGTCAAGGTCCGTGCCATTCATGACTGGACTCAGCCCACGTCTGTTAAGAGCCTGCAGAAGTTCTTGGGCTTTGCTAATTTTTACCGTCGTTTTATCGCTAATTTCTCCAGCGTAGTTAAACCTTTGACGGATATGACTAAGAAGGGTTCTGATGTTGCGAACTGGTCTCCTGCGGCCGTGGAGGCCTTTCGGGAGCTGAAGCGTCGGTTTACTTCAGCGCCAGTCTTGTGCCAGCCGGATGTCTCTCTTCCCTTCCAGGTTGAAGTTGATGCTTCTGAGATTGGTGCAGGGGCTGTTTTGTCGCAAAAAAGTTCTGATGGCTCCGTGATGAAGCCATGCGCCTTCTTTTCTAGGAAATTTTCGCCTGCTGAGCGGAACTACGATGTTGGTAATCGGAAGTTGTTGGCTATGAAGTGGGCATTTGAGGAGTGGCGACATTGGCTCGAGGGAGCTAGACATCGTGTGGTGGTCTTGACTGATCATAAAAATCTGATTTACCTCGAGTCTGCCAAGCGCCTGAATCCTAGACAGGCTCGTTGGTCGTTGTTTTTCTCCCGTTTTGACTTTGTGGTCTCGTACCTGCCTGGTTCGAAGAACGTGAAGGCTGATGCACTTTCTAGGAGTTTTGTGCCTGACTCTCCGGGAGTCTCTGAGCCGGCTGGTATTCTCAGAGAGGGAGTGATTTTGTCTGCCATTTCCCCAGATTTGCGACGAGGGCTGCAAAAATTTCAGGCTGATAGGCCTGATCGTTGTCCACCGGAGAGATTGTTTGTCCCTGATGGATGGACCAGCAGAGTCATTTCTGAGGTTCATTCTTCGGTCTTGTCGGGACATCCTGGGATTTTCGGTACCAGAGATTTGGTGGCTAGGTCCTTTTGGTGGCCTTCCTTGTCGCGGGATGTGCGTTCTTTTGTGCAGTCCTGTGGGATTTGTGCTCGGGCTAAGCCTTGCTGTTCTCGTGCCAGCGGGTTGCTTTTACCCTTGCCTATCCCAAAGAGGCCTTGGACGCACATTTCCATGGATTTCATTTCGGATCTTCCGGTATCTCGGAAGATGTCTGTCATCTGGGTGGTATGCGATCGTGTTTCTAAAATGGTCCATTTGGTGCCCTTGCCTAAGTTGCCTTCCTCCTCTGATTTGGTCCCTTTGTTCTTTCAGAATGTGGTTCGTTTGCATGGCATCCCTGAGAATATTGTATCTGACAGAGGATCCCAGTTTGTGTCTAGATTCTGGCGATCCTTTTGTGCTAAGATGGGTATTGATTTGTCTTTTTCGTCGGCTTTTCATCCTCAGAGTAATGGCCAGACCGAGTGAACTAATCAGACGTTGGAGACTTACTTGAGATGTTTTGTTTCTGCTGATCAGGACGACTGGGTTACCTTTTTGCCACTGGCCGAGTTTGCCCTTAATAATCGGGCTAGTTCTGCCACCTTGGTTTCACCCTTTTTCTGCAACTCTGGTTTTCATCCTCGTTTCTCCTCAGGCCAGGTTGAACCTTCTGACTGTCCTGGGGTTGATTCTGTGGTGGATAGGTTGCAGCGGATTTGGAACCATGTGGTGGACAATTTGAAATTGTCACAAGACAAGGCCCAGCGTTTTGCCAACCGCCACCGCGGTGTGGGTCCCCGACTTCGTGTTGGGGATTTGGTTTGGTTGTCTTCTCGGCATGTTCCTTTGAAAGTCTCCTCTCCTAAGTTCAAGCCTCGCTTTATCGGTCCTTATAAGATTTTGGAAATCCTTAACCCGGTGTCTTTTCGCTTGGACCTTTCAGCGTCATTTGCTATTCATAATGTGTTCCATAGGTTCTTGTTGCGGCGGTACGTGGTGCCTATGGTTCCTGCTGTTGAGCCTCCTGCCCCGGTTTTGGTTGAGGGCGAGTTGGAGTACGTGGTGGAGAAGATTCTGGATTCTCGTATCTCTAGACGGAAACTCCAGTATTTAGTTAAATGGAAAGGCTATGGTCAGGAGGATAATTCCTGGGTTGTCGCCTCTGATGTTCATGCGGCTGATTTGGTTCATGCCTTTCACGCTGCTCATCCTGATCGCCCTGGGGGTTCTTGGTGAGGGTTCGGTGACCCCTCCTCAAGGGGGGGGGTACTGTTGTGAACTGTGTTTATGGGCTCCCTCTGGTGGTCACTAACGGTATTGTGTTAGGCATTTCTTGTTGCAGGCCTGAGCTCCAGCTGTGTCGTTAAGCAGCGGGTGTTCCCTATTTAAGTCTCCTCTGGACTCAGTCTCTTGCCTGGCATCATTGTATCCAGACCTATATGGTCTCCTCCGGATTCCTTTCAGTCTGCCTCATGCAAGAAAAGCTAAATCTGTTTTGTACAATTTGGATCGTTTGCATTATTCAGTGTTTTTGTCCAGCTTGCTTTACATTTGATTTTCTGACTCGCTGGAAGCTCTAGGGGGTGATATTCTCCCTCCACACCGTCAGTCGGTGTGTGGGGTTCTTGAATGTTCAGCGTGGATGTTTTTGTAGGGTTTTCTGCTAACCGCATAGTCCGCTATCTATTTTCTGCTATTTAGACTATTGGGCCTCACTTTGCTGAATCTAGTTCATCTCTACGTTTGTGCTTTCCTCTTGCCTCACCGTTATTATTTGTTGGGGGCTTTCTATATCTTTGGGGTTCAATTTCTCTAGAGGCAAGTGAGGTCTTATTTTTTCTCTTTAGGGGTAGTCAGTTCTCCGGCTGGCTCGAGACGTCTAGAACCAACGTAGGCACGTTCACCGGCTACTTTTAGTTTTTTGTATTAGGATCAGGTATGCGGTTAGCCCAGTTTCCACCTCCCTAGAGCAGTATTTATATTTTTGCTATCTTGCCGGAATATCAGAGATCCTCTGCCATTGGGATCATAACAGTCTGCCGCTCCTTGGTGTTCTCCTCCTCCTTGGTGTTCTCCTCCAGGTTTCCTTGTCTGAGCTTCAACCTTCAGGCTCTCATTAAGTATTTTTAAATGTAACACTGCAGTTGCCCTACTACTTGAGTTGGGGCCTAGTAACGCTGTCTGCCGCTCCTTGGTGTTCTCCTCCTCCTTGGTGTTCTCCTCCAGGTTTCCTTGTCTGAGCTTCAACCTTCAGGCTCTCATTAAGTATTTTTAAATGTAACACTGCAGTTGCCCAATTACTTGGGTTGGGGCCTAGTAACGGTGTCTGCCGCTCCTTGGTGTTCTCCTCCTCCTTGGTGTTCTCCTCCAGGTTTCCTTGTCTGAGCTTCAACCTTCAGGCTCTCATTAAGTATTTTTAAATGTAACACTGCAGTTGCCCTACTACTTGAGTTGGGGCCTAGTAACGCTGTCTGCCGCTCCTTGGTGTTCTCCTCCTCCTTGGTGTTCTCCTCCAGGTTTCCTTGTCTGAGCTTCAACCTTCAGGCTCTCATTAAGTATTTTTAAATGTAACACTGCAGTTGCCCAATTACTTGGGTTGGGGCCTAGTAACGGTGTCTGCCGCTCCTTGGTGTTCTCCTCCTCCTTGGTGTTCTCCTCCAGGTTTCCTTGTCTGAGCTTCAACCTTCAGGCTCTCATTAAGTATTTTTAAATGTAACACTGCAGTTGTCCTACTACTTGGGTTGGGGCCTAGTAACGGTGTCTGCCGCTCCTTGGTGTTCTCCTCCTCCTTGGTGTTCTCCTCCAAATTTCCTTGTCTGAGCTTCATCCTTCTGGATCTCATTAATTATTTTTAACTGTAACACTTTTGTTGCCCTACTACTTGGGTTGGGGCCTAGTAACGGTGTCTGCCGCTCCTTGGTGTTCTCCTCCAGGTTTCCTTGTCTGAGCTTCAACCCTCTGGCTCTCATTAAGTATTTTTAACTGTAACACTTTTGTTGCCCTACTACTTGGGTTGGGGCCTAGTAACGGTGTCTGCCGCTCCTTGGTGTTCTCCTCCTCCTTGGTGTTCTCCTCCAGGTTTCCTTGTCTGAGCTTCAACCTTCTGGCTCTCATTAAGTATTTTTAACTGTAACTAGTGTTGAGCATTCCGATACTGCAAGTATCGGGTATCGGCCGATACTTGCTGTATCGGAATTCCGATACTGAGATCCGATATTTTGGTGGTATCGGGTATCGGTATCGAAACAACATTAATGTAAAAATGTGTAAAAGAGAGAATTAAAATAAAAAATATTGCTATACTCACCTCTCCGACGCAGCCTGCACCTTACCGAGGGAAGCGGCAGCGTTCTTTGTTTAAAATTCGCGCTTTTCTTTCCTTTACGTGAGTCCCGGCTTGTGATTGGTCGCGTCCGCCCATGTGACCGGGACGCAACCAATCACAGCAAGCCGTGACGTAATTTCAGGTCCTTCAGGATTTTAAAATTACGTTCCGGCGTTGTGATTGGTTGCGTCGCAGTCACATGGGAGACGCAACCAATCACAAGCCGTGACGTCACGGGAGGCTGGACACGCGCGCATTTTAAAATGGGCGCGTGTCCAGCCTCCCGTGACGTCCCGGCTTGTGATTGGTTGCGCCGCGATCAACCAATCACAAGCCGGGAGGCTGGACACGCGCGCATTTTAAAATGGGCGCGTGTCCAGCCTCCCGTGACGTCCCGGCTTGTGATTGGCTGCGCCGCGATCAACCAATCACAAGCCGGGAGGCTGGACACGCGCGCATTTTAAAATGGGCGCGTGTCCAGCCTCCCGTGACGTCCCAGCTTGTGATTGGTTGCGCCGCGATCAACCAATCACAAGCCGGGAGGCTGGACGCGCGCATTTTAAAATTTTCAAAATAAAATTATTAATGTGAAATCCATGAAGGCTCGTGTGTGTTTTTTAAAGTATACAGAAGAAAATGTAATAACCGCGCTGGGAAGGTCCTTTGGATATGAAAGGTTCACGCTTCTGCTAGAGCAAATATTAATAAAACTCATGACGGCGCCGTGCACGTTCTCGAAAATGTAAAGTAGCAAATTAAACATTTCTCGGGACCGGGAGGCTGGACTGGAGGCTTGTGATTGGTTGACCGCGGCGCAACCAATCACAAGCCGGGACGTCACGGGAGGCTGGACACGCGCCCATTTTAAAATGCGCGCGTGTCCAGCCTCCCGGCTTGTGATTGGTTGACCGCGGCGCAACCAATCACAAGCCGGGACGTCACGGGAGGCTGGACACGCGCCCATTTTAAAATGCGCGCGTGTCCAGCCTCCCGGCTTGTGATTGGTTGACCGCGGCGCAACCAATCACAAGCCGGGACGTCACGGGAGGCTGGACACGCGCCCATTTTAAAATGCGCGCGTGTCCAGCCTCCCGTGACGTCACGGCTTGTGATTGGTTGCGTCTCCCATGTGACTGCGACGCAACCAATCACAAAGCCGGGACGTAATTTTAAAATCCTTAAGGACCTGAAATTACGTCACGGCTTGCTGTGATTGGTTGCGTCGCCCATGTGACTGCGACGCAACCAATCACAACGCCGGAACGTAATTTTAAAATCCTGAAGGACCTGAAATTACGTCACGGCTTGCTGTGATTGGTTGCGTCCCGGTCACATGGGCGGACGCGACCAATCACAAGCCGGGACTCACGTAAAGGAAAGAAAAGCGCGAATTTTAAACAAAGAACGCTGCCGCTTCCCTCGGTAAGGTGCAGGCTGCGTCGGAGAGGTGAGTATAGCAATATTTTTTATTTTAATTCTTTCTTTTACACATTAAGGCTACGTTCACATTTGCGGCTAGCGCCGCAGCGTCGGGCGCCGCAGCGGCGCCGCATGCATCATGCGCCCCTATATTTAACATGGGGGCGCATGGACATGCGGTGCACTTGCTTTTTGTGCCGCATGCGTCCCTGCGGCGCCCGCGTCGGGGCGCAGAGGACGCAGCAAGTTGCATTTTTGCTGCGTCCAAAATCAATGGAAAAAAGGACGCATGCGGCGCAAAAAGCAGCGTTGTGCATGTGTTCACATTTGCGCTGTGCGTTGCGGCGGCGACGCTGCGGCGCACACCGCAAATGTGAACGTAGCCTTAATATGGTTCCCAGGGCCTGAAGGAGAGTTTCCTCTCCTTCAGACCCTGGGAACCATCAGGAATACCGTCCGATACATGAGTCCCATTGACTTGTATTGGTATCGGGTATCGGTATCGGATTGGATCCGATACTTTGCCGGTATCGGCCGATACTTTCCGATACCGATACTTTCAAGTATCGGACGGTATCGCTCAACACTAACTGTAACACTTTTGTTGCGCTACTACTTGGTTTGGGGCCTAGTAACAGTGTCTGCCGCTCCTTGGTGTTCTCCTCCTCCTTGGTGTTCTCCTCCAGGTTTCCTTGTCTAAGCTTTAACCTTCAGGCTCTCATTAACTATTTTTAAATATAACACTGCAGTTGCCCTACTACTTGGGTTGGGGTCTAGTAACAGTGTCTGCCGCTCCTTGGTGTTCTGCTCCTCCTTGGTGTTCTCCTCCAGGTTTCCTTGTCTGAGCTTCAACCTTCTGGCTCTCGTTAAGTATTTTTAAGTGTAACAGTTTTGTTGCCCTACTACTTGGGTTGGGGCCTAGTAACGGTGTCTGCCGCTCCTTGGTGTTCTCCTCTTCCTTGGTGTTCTCCTCCAGCTTTCCTTGTCTGAGCTTCAACCTTCTGGCTCTCATTAAGTATTTTTAACTGTAACACTTTTGTTGCCCTACTACTTGGGTAGGGGCCTAGTAACGGTGTCTGCATCTCCTTGGTGTTCTCCTCCTCCTTGGTGTTCTCCTCCAGGTTTCCTTGTCTGAGCTTCAACCTTCAGGCTCTCATTAAGTATTTTTAAATGTAACACTGCAGTTGCCCTACTACTTGGGTTGGGGCCTAGTAACGCTGTCTGCCGCTCCTTGGTGTTCTCCTCCTCCTTGGTGTTCTCCTCCAGGTTTCCTTGTCTGAGCTTCAACCTTCAGGCTCTCATTAAGTATTTTTAAATGTAACACTGCAGTTGCCCAATTACTTGGGTTGGGGCCTAGTAACGGTGTCTGCCGCTCCTTGGTGTTCTCCTCCTCCTTGGTGTTCTCCTCCAGGTTTCCTTGCCTGAGCTTCAACCTTCAGGCTCTCATTAAGTATTTTTAAATGTAACACTGCAGTTGTCCTACTACTTGGGTTGGGGCCTAGTAACGGTGTCTGCCGCTCCTTGGTGTTCTCCTCCTCCTTGGTGTTCTCCTCCAAATTTCCTTGTCTGAGCTTCATCCTTCTGGATCTCATTAATTATTTTTAACTGTAACACTTTTGTTGCCCTACTACTTGGGTTGGGGCCTAGTAATGGTGTCTGCCGCTCCTTGGTGTTCTCCTCCTCCTTGGTGTTCTCCTCCAGGTTTCCTTGTCTGAGCTTCAACCCTCTGGCTCTCATTAAGTATTTTTAACTGTAACACTTTTGTTGCCCTACTACTTGGGTTGGGGCCTAGTAACGGTGTCTGCCGCTCCTTGGTGTTCTCCTCCTCCTTGGTGTTCTCCTCCAGGTTTCCTTGTCTGAGCTTCAACCTTCTGGCTCTCATTAAGTATTTTTAAATATTACACTGCAGTTGCCCTACTACTTGGGTTGGGGTCTAGTAACAGTGTCTGCCGCTCCTTGGTGTTCTCCTCCTCCTTGGTGTTCTCCTCCAGGTTTCCTTGTCTGAGCTTCAACCTTCTGGCTCTCGTTAAGTATTTTTAAGTGTAACAGTTTTGTTGCCCTATCACTTGGGTTGGGGCCTAGTAACGGTGTCTGCCGCTCCTTGGTGTTCTCCTCTTCCTTGGTGTTCTCCTCCAGCTTTCCTTGTCTGAGCTTCAACCTTCTGGCTCTCATTAAGTATTTTTAACTGTAACACTTTTGTTGCCCTACTACTTGGGTAGGGGCCTAGTAACGGTGTCTGCATCTCCTTGGTGTTCTCCTCCTCCTTGTTGTTCTCCTCCAGGTTTCCTTGTCTGAGCTTCAACCTTCAGGCTCTCATTAAATATTTTTAAATGTAACACTTTTGTTGCCCTACTACTTGGTTTGGGGCCTAGTAACAGTGTCTGCCGCTCCTTGGTGTTCTCCTCCTCCTTGGTGTTCTCCTCCAGGTTTCCTTGTCTAAGCTTTAACCTTCAGGCTCTCATTAACTATTTTTAAATATAACACTGCAGTTGCCCTACTACTTGGGTTGGGGTCTAGTAACAGTGTCTGCCGCTCCTTGGTGTTCTCCTCCTCCTTGGTGTTCTCCTCCAGGTTTCCTTGTCTGAGCTTCAACCTTCTGGCTCTCGTTAAGTATTTTTAAGTGTAACAGTTTTGTTGCCCTACTACTTGGGTTGGGGCCTAGTAACGGTGTCTGCCGCTCCTTGGTGTTCTCCTCTTCCTTGGTGTTCTCCTCCAGCTTTCCTTGTCTGAGCTTCAACCTTCTGGCTCTCATTAAGTATTTTTAACTGTAACACTTTTGTTGCCCTACTACTTGGGTAGGGGCCTAGTAATGGTGTCTGCATCTCCTTGGTGTTCTCCTCCTCCTTGGTGTTCTCCTCCAGGTTTCCTTGTCTGAGCTTCAACCTTCAGGCTCTCATTAAGTATTTTTAAATGTAACACTGCAGTTGCCCTACTACTTGGGTTGGGGCCTAGTAACGCTGTCTGCCGCTCCTTGGTGTTCTCCTCCTCCTTGGTGTTCTCCTCCAGGTTTCCTTGTCTGAGCTTCAACCTTCAGGCTCTCATTAAGTATTTTTAAATGTAACACTGCAGTTGCCCAATTACTTGGGTTGGGGCCTAGTAACGGTGTCTGCCGCTCCTTGGTGTTCTCCTCCTCCTTGGTGTTCTCCTCCAGGTTTCCTTGTCTGAGCTTCAACCTTCAGGCTCTCATTAAGTATTTTTAAATGTAACACTGCAGTTGTCCTACTACTTGGGTTGGGGCCTAGTAACGGTGTCTGCTGCTCCTTGGTGTTCTCCTCCTCCTTGGTGTTCTCCTCCAAATTTCCTTGTCTGAGCTTCATCCTTCTGGATCTCATTAATTATTTTTAACTGTAACACTTTTGTTGCCCTACTACTTGGGTTGGGGCCTAGTAACGGTGTCTGCCGCTCCTTGGTGTTCTCCTCCTCCTTGGTGTTCTCCTCCAGGTTTCCTTGTCTGAGCTTCAACCCTCTGGCTCTCATTAAGTATTTTTAACTGTAACACTTTTGTTGCCCTACTACTTGGGTTGGGGCCTAGTAACGGTGTCTGCCGCTCCTTGGTGTTCTCCTCCAGGTTTCCTTGTCTGAGCTTCAACCTTCTGGCTCTCATTAAGTATTTTTAAATATTACACTGCAGTTGCCCTACTACTTGGGTTGGGGTCTAGTAACAGTGTCTGCCGCTCCTTGGTGTTCTCCTCCTCCTTGGTGTTCTCCTCCAGGTTTCCTTGTCTGAGCTTCAACCTTCTGGCTCTCGTTAAGTATTTTTAAGTGTAACAGTTTTGTTGCCCTACTACTTGGGTTGGGGCCTAGTAACGGTGTCTGCCGCTCCTTGGTGTTCTCCTCCTCCTTGGTGTTCTCCTCCAGGTTTCCTTGTCTGAGCTTCAACCTTCTGGCTCTCATTAAGTATTTTTAACTGTAACACTTTTGTTGCCCTACTACTTGGGTTGGGGCCTAGTAACGGTGTCTGCCGCTCCTAAGTGTTCTCCTCCTCCTTGGTTTTCTCCTCCAGGTTTCCTTGTCTGAGCTTCAACCTTCAGGCTCTCATTAAGTATTTTTAACTGTAACACTTTTGTTGCCCTACTACTTGGGTTGGGGCCTAGTAACGGTGTCTGCCGCTCCTTGGTGTTCTCCTCCTCCTTGGTGTTCTCCTCCAGGTTTCCTTGTCTGAGCTTCAACCTTCAGGCTCTCATTAAGTATTTTTAACTGTAACACTTTTGTTGCCCTACTACTTGGGTTGGGGCCTAGTAACGGTGTCTGCCGCTCCTTGGTGTTCTCCTCCTCCATGGTGTTCTCCTCCAGGTTTCCTTGTCTGAGCTTCAACCTTCAGGCTCTCATTAAGTATTTTTAACTGTAACACTTTTGTTGCCCTACTACTCGGGTTGGGGCCTAGTAACGGTGTCTGCTGCTCCTTGGTGTTCTCCTCCTCCTTGGTGTTCTCCTCCAGGTTTCCTTGTCTGAGCTTCAACCCTCAGGCTCTCATTAAGTATTTTTAAATGTAACACTGCAGTTGCCCTACTACTTGGGTTGGGGCTTAGTAACGGTGTCTGCCGCTCCTTGGTGTTCTCCTCCTCCTTGTTGTTCTCCTCCAGGTTTCCTTATCTGAGCTTCATCCTTCAGGCTCTCATTAAGTATTTTTAACTGTAACACTTGCAGTTGCCCTACTACTTGGGTTGGGGCCTAGTAACTGTGTCTGCCGCTCCTTGGTGTTCTCCTCCTCCTTGGTGTTCTCCTCCAGGTTTCCTTGTCTGAGCTTCAACCTTCAGGTTCTCATTAAGTATTTTTAAATGTAACACTGCAGTTGCCCTACCACTTGGGTTGGGGCCTAGTAACGGTGTCTGCCGCTGCTTGGTGTTCTCCTCCACTGAACAAAGCAGTGCTGCTTGTTTCCTACTGTTAGCAATTTAGAACTGCATTTAGCCTAGTTACTTATTTGGCCCTACTCACTGTGTCAGCCTCTCATTACAGTTGTCCTCCACTGAACAAAGCAATGCCGCCTGGTTAGTCCTGTTACCAATTTTGAACTGCATTTAGGCCACTTCATTATTTGGGCCTAGATCTGTGTTTCCTCCTCATCCTGCTCATTGCCCATCCACTGCTAGATTAGCCCGCTGGTACATTGACCCATACCACTACATTCCCCTTGCACTCTACACAGCCTGAATCTGACCCTGCTGAAAGTCTGGTTCCTCTTCCTGCATACTATACCACCTTACACAGGGACAAAGAGGAAGGTGCAGGTGAAAGTGCAGGTTCCTTCATCAGGTGGGGGGGTCCACTCGTTGGCCACGTCACTGGCACAAGGCCCCTCATAGTACGCAAAAGTGTCGCTGCCGGTGGGAGGTGCCCCCGCCGTGCAAACACACCGCCATACTGTGAAGGGCCCTGTGCCAGTGCCAATGCGAATGAGTGGGACCCCTGCTTGCTCAGGATCACAGCACTTGCAACGTTGCAATACTTACCTCTAACTGCTCCACCGCCGTGACATAGTCCACGTTTCCTGGGCCCACTAAAAACTTGAGCCAGCCCTACCCCCCACAACTTTAGCCAAATGACCACCCAATTTTCAATGGCTACCTATTATTGTAAGGTAAATTAAGATTGACAAGCTTAAGTAACAAGAATTGATGTTTTTGGCATTAAAATGGGCACTGTAGGTGTTTTCCTGGCCTCCACTCACTGCCGAATATGCTTCCCCATTGACTTGCATTGGGTTTCGTGTTTCGGCCGAACAACGACCCTGACTTTTCAAGAAGATCGGCCGATTTCACTCGACTCAACTTTTGACAAAGTCGGGTTTCGCAAAACCCGACTCGACCCCAAAAAAGTAAAAGTCGCTCAACCCTAGTAACTACGTAGAAATAGATACAAGACCACCAATTGTGCGGTAAAAAACGCTAATATCAGGTTATAATATAAGGTGGTTCACATCTTAAATATGTAGCAAGGGTTGGGGTAGCCCCCTCACAGAATATAATTTAACCCCCTCATAAAATATAATGTAGTCCCCTCTCATAGAATATAGTGCAGCACCCCATAAAATATAATGCAACCTTCTCAGGTATAACGCAGTCCCCACCACAGAATATAATGTAGTCCCTTGAGAGAATGCTGCCCCACCACAGAATATAATGCAGCCCCCATAGAGTATACTGTAGCCCCCTCATATAGTATGATGTAGCCCCCCATAATATAATGTAGTACACTGAGAATAATGCAGTCCCCTCACAGAATATAATGTAGCCCCCTCATAAAGTATAATGCAGCCTGTCTCCACCACCATCATTGTCCTCATCACCACCTACATCATTGCCATCTCCCCCTCCACCCCTATCATTCTCCCCCACCACCTCCATCACTGCCAATTCCACCCCCTGCATCATTGCCTTCCCCCACCACCATCATTGCCCATTTCATCACCTCCATCATTGCTTCCCACCACCACCATTGCCCATTACCTCCATCATTTTCTCCCCCACCACCATCATTACCCATCACCTCCATCACTGCCTCCCCACTATCATTACCTATCACCTCCATTATTGCCCATCACCTCCATCATTGCCTCCCCCCACCATCATCATTGCCCATCACCTCCATCATTGCCTCCCCACCATCATTACCTATCACATCCATTATTGCCCATCACCTCCATCATTGCCTCCCCACCATCATTGCCTATCACCTCCATTGCCCATCACCTCCATCATTGTCTCCCCACCACCATCATTGCCCATCACCTTCATCATTGTCTTCCCCCTCCACAATCATTGCCCATCACCTCCATCATTGTATCCCCCCGCCAACATCAATGCCCATCACCTCTATCATTGTCTCCCAATATCATTCTCCTTCACCACCACACACACACACCTCACCGCAGCTCATCACACACACACACACTCTCACAAGCAGGCACACAAACACACACACTCTCTCACACACACACAGGCGCACACACACACGCAGGCACACACACACGCAGGCACACATACACATGCAGGCAGACACACACAACCACGCAGGCAGGCACACACAAACACGCAGGCACACAGCACAGCTCACCTCCCCGCAGCAGCAGCTCATCCCAGCAGCATCTTCATTGCTGGAAGCTTCTGACTGAGACAGCACGCTAGATGATGATGTCATCCAGCTGGGCTGTTTCAAACAGGAAGCAGGGCGCCGGGAGGTGAGCTGCTCTGTGTGAGTCTGTGTGCCTCAGGCTGCATGTGTGTGTATATGTGGTGCACTGCTGTGTGTGTGCGTGACGTGTGGTAGTGGGGCTTTACATGCGGGCAGTGTTAGCTGCAGCCTGCAGCTAACGCTGCCCGCTATTAAAGAGAAATGGTACTCACGCCTCTCCATGCCCATAGGGGCGTGGGGAAGCATGAATATTTATTTTGCTTTAGCAGCAGGGACAGGATCCTGTCTCCAGCTGCTGCTACTGGCAGAGGGCTGGCCCCCTTGACTCAGGGGCCCCAGAGCCACTGGCTGGGGGCCCCTGGAGCAGTGGGGGCCCTAGGAAGCTGCTAGCCAGTATGCCAGCAGGTGTCAGGTGTCAGTGCCTGGGCCCACCGGAGAATCCTCCGGTTCTCTGGTGGGCCAGTCCAAGCCTGATTATATCCTTCCTGAGCACCGGTGCCCAAAACTGTTCACAGTACTCCATGTGGGGCCTAACCAGGGATTTTACAGAGGCAATATAATGCTCTCATGCTGTGTATCCAGACCTCTTATAATGCACCCCATGATCCTGTTTGCCTTGGCAGCCGCTGCCTGGCACTGGCTGCTCCAGGTAAGTTTATCATTAGGATCCCCAAGTCCTTCTCCATGTCAGATTTATCCAGTGATTTCCCGTTCAGTGTGTAATGTTGATATTGATTCCTTCTTCCCATGTGTATAACCTTACATTATCATTGTTAAACCGCATCTGCCACCTTTCAGCCCAAGTTTCCAACTTATACATATCCATTGTCATTTTTGACATGTTTGTTTGCATTATATTCATGCACAACATGGACCTCAATTTTTTTTCAGGAATCTACTCAATATGAATCATGAGTAACTTGCTAAATAAGCTAAATATGTCTAAAAGGTTCCATACATTGTCATGGTTATGAAATGAAAAGTATGTTGATCACAGATAACACAATGAAAACATGTCTTTTTTTAACCTGTTAGGAAGATTTTACTACTGAAACTAGAAGTATGGTCGTGTAGGTCCGCGTACAGTAAAATTATATTAATCTAATGATAAATGAAGCTTTGAAGCTACATAAAAATAATCCTTCAAGCTTATTGGGGGCATGTCGATGCAGGCGAATATTGTAAACTTCATGGCCAAGCATTGTGTTATTCTATAGCCCAGAAGTTACATTAATGAGTAATGGTGGGTGGCATTTTGTTGTTTTTGACAGTTGCCTTGGATTTGCAACAGTGTTGTAAACCTAGGGGATCCAAAAAAAAGTTAGGGAATTGATAAGGGACATTCGCTTCAATCTCCTAAAGTTCTGGTTGGTATCTCGAAAAACGGTGGCAGCGTGGTCAGACATAGTGTCTAGGAGGACATGGTGAGGAGCCAGATCTGAAAAATGGATTAAAAGGGCAAGGATAAAATTGAATAAGGCCATTGTGGGTTTTGTGCCAAGTAATGGGGGAGTTTGTGTATGACATCACGACTTTGCAACGGGGAGGGGAATTTTTGGAGAAGTGATGGGGTACATCTAAATGCGGTGGGAATCGATTTATGGCCACTTTCAATTCAGGGAGGGATGGAGCGTGCGCTGGAGTTGATTGGGGGCACACACACTTGAGGTAACAGAGTGCATTTGCTGTGGTGGTGGGGGGTCCTTGGGGTTTTTACTGTCATGAGTCTGAACGAATGAGGACTGTCTTAACCACTTTCTGACATCCGACATACTATCCCGTCCATGTGAAGAAATCGCAGGAACGCGGGATGTCATCACGGACAGGAGGCAGATCAAGAGTTAAAAGTTGTATTTAACAATAAGCGCACTCCAATCAGGGAGTAATAGATTGCAGGGTAGTGATAGGGAATAGGACAGAACTGGGAGAGTGGCAGGTTAGGACAGGGACGAACGATAGTTCAGGAATTAGAGAGGTGAAACTTATCAGACTGCAGTCTTCTTGTGTGTGGCATCTCAGGGTTCCAACCGTGGCACCGACAGAAGCGGCACGTGATGTCTCGATGAAGTCTGTGATGGACGGGGATCCAATGGTGGCACCAACAACAGCGGCGCGTGACATCTTGACATAGTCTTTGAGGAGAGAGTTACTTTCCCGTGCCCACGTGTGTCTGGCTCTGGCACGTTACTGAGTCCAATGTATGAAACTGCCGTAACAAGAATTCGCTCTGCGGTGTACACGAATCCTGGGTAACAGAGCACGGACCTAGAGACCTGTCTTTCACTATGTCACACACCAGGTGCAGTCTCCGGCGTCAAGTCTGAGTCACCTCCAGGCTCGGAGGCTAGCGGGAGATTGCGGTGGACCTGTATGCAGGGATACTGCCGAGTCGGTCTGCATGCTATAGAAGCAATCAGCCTGCACAAAATGATTGTCCCATAGTGGGACAAAGTGTAAAAGTTAGAATGAATGAAATTTTTTTTTTTAAATAACTGTAAAAAAATTTAAAAAATAATAATAAAAAAATCAATATTTATTCCATCAATAAATAAATATTTGAATAAAAAAAAAATCCAAACAATAAAAGGACCCATATTTGGTATTGCTGCGTCCATAAAGACCCGGCCTATAAAACTGTCCCACTAGTTAACCTCTTTAATGAACACCATTAAAAAAAAAACAAGCCAAAAAAACAATGCTTTATTGTCATACCATCGAGCAAAAAGTGGAATAACATGCGATCAAAAAGAAGGATATAAATAATCTTGGTACCACTGAAAACATCATCTTGTCATGAAAAAGCAAGCCACAATATAGCTCCATCACCAGAAAAATAAAAAAGTTATAGCTCTTAGAATAAAGGAATGCAAAAATAATTATTTTTTTATATAAAAAAGTTTTTATTGTACAATAGCGCCAAAACATAAATAAATGATATATATCGCTGTCATTGTACTGACCCGTTGTTAGGTGTCAAGATCCCGCCACTACACAGGGGGAATCTCAAACCATGTCCGCTGTGGTCTCCCATTCTCCTCCAGCCATAGTGGAACCTGCTCAGCGGAGGCATTGGTCCCAGTGTCTGGCTCGAGCTGATACTGTGCAAATTGTTACTGCTGCCTTTGTAGCCAGCTACCTAGCACCAGACAGTGCTACCTGCACATCCAGCACACAATTCAGCGTCTCTCAGCAGTGACCACCAGTGCGGTGCGGTGCCGTGCGCTTACTGCGCTTTCCGGGCCCTGGTTAGGGTGGTTAGTGGCATCCGCCAGAGCGGCATTGTATGCACTCTTGTGCGATAAATTACTATTATTAGTTCAGTTCTTTCCCTGACACCAGAGTAACGGTGTCGAGCGTAAGAGGTCTAGAGGAACTCTTTCCCTGTGTCTTGGGTCAGAGTTCTGTGACCCTTTACTTGCGCTCTCTGTGCTGTATCTCGGCCCTGTGACGCAACAGGGTTTGCTTCCTTTATACCGGGTGAAGCTAACCCATATGTGTATTCACATTAAACCGCCATCTAGTCTGCCATTACCGAGCAGCAGGTGTCCTTTCTGCATGTTGGATCCCGGACTGCGAACGCACCTCATAGCCTCTCAAAATATTATTTGGTGCATTCTGCCAGTCCTAACAC
Source organism: Ranitomeya variabilis (assembly GCF_051348905.1). Taxonomy (NCBI): domain Eukaryota; kingdom Metazoa; phylum Chordata; class Amphibia; order Anura; family Dendrobatidae; genus Ranitomeya; species Ranitomeya variabilis. Next base: position 362,825,562 of record NC_135235.1, on the reverse strand, counting down.
CCGTATAATTAAACTGCCTTATTAATTTTACCATGCGCGGAATGGTATAATTGCCCCCCCAAAAGAAATTCATGAATTGCTGGTTTTTATTCATTCTGCCTCCCAAAAATCAGAATAGAAAGTGATCAAAAAATGGCATGTGCCCAAAAGTGGTACCAATGAAAATGTCTACTCGTCCCGCAAAAAACAATACCTCACATGACTCTGTGGGCAAATTATGGAAAAATTATAGCTCTTAAAATGTGGAGATATAAAAACTATTTTTTGCAATAAAAAGCATCTTTTAGTGTGTCACAGCTGCCAAACATAAAAACCCGCTATAAATAGTAAATTAACCCCCCCCTTATCACCCCCTAAGTTAGGGAAAAATAATAAAATAAAAAAATTATTTTAATTTTCCTGTTAGGGTTGAGGTTAGGGTTAGGGTTGGGGCTGGGGTTAGGGTTGGGGCTAAAGTTAGGGTTAGGATTGAAGCTAAATTTAAATTTGCATTGAAAAGTCAAGCTGTGCTCCTTCCCTTCCGAGCTCTGCCATGCGCCCAAACAGTGGTTTTTCCCCCACATATGGGGTATCAGCATACTCTGGTTGTAAAGCAGTTGGGCCTGCTCAATTTTACTCTCTACTTTTTTACAAGATACATATACAATAAGTGCAAGGTCTGTGGAAGATCTATGAACATGAAGGCAATCTCATGTTTATTTTTTCTTAATTGGTGGGATATTGTCTTCAGTTTCAGATATTAATATTTTTGTGTAACATATACGCTGTGAGACGTGGTGTGCACTGAGACCTGTGCATTGTTAGACATGATCACTGGGAGACATACAGGTACGCAGCCATCTACCAGGAAATTTTAGAGCACTTCATGCTTCCCTCTGCTGACAAGCTTTTTGGAGATGGAAATTTATTTCTCCAGCAGGACTTGGCACCTGTCGACAATGCCAAAAGTACCAATACCTGGTTTAAAGGGAACCTGTCACCCTGTTTTTTTCGTATGAGATAAAAATACTGTTAAATAGGGCCTGAGCTGTGCATTACAATAGTGTATTTTGTGGACCCCGATTCCCCACCTATGCTGCCGAAATACGTTACCAAAGTAGCCGTTTTCGCCTGTCAATCAGGCTGGTCTGGTCAGATGGGCATGGTGTCTTCCCCCAGATCTTGCTTAGTTTTCCGTTGGTGGCGTAGTGGTGTGCGCATGCCCAAGTCCAGAATCCATGGCACAGGGGAGGGAAAAGAGCGCGATCTGCGCTATTTCCCTGGTGATCGGTGGGGGCGGCCATCTTCCTGTGGCCGCGCATGCGCAGATCGAGCGCTCTGCTGCCCAGGGCTTCAGGAAAATGGCCGCGGGATGCCGCGTGTGCAGAGATGGAGATCGCGGTGGCCATTTTCCTGAAGCAGAGATGCGAACTCTGCTTCAGGAAAATGGTCACCGCGAACTCCATCTGCGCATGCGCGGCCACAGGAAGATGGCCGCCCCCACCGATCACCAGGGAAATAGCGCAGATCGCGCTCTTTTCCCTCCCCTGTGCAGTGGATTCTGGACTTGGGCATGCGCCACCACTACGCCACCAACGGAAAACTAAGCAAGATCTGGGGGAAGACACCACGCCCATCTGACCAGACCAGCCTGATTGACAGGCGAAAACGGCTACTTTGGTAACGTATTTCGGCAGCATAGGTGGGGAATCGGGGTCCACAAAATACACTATTGTAATGCACAGCTCAGGCCCTATTTAACAGTATTTTTATCTCATATGGAAAAAACGGGGTGACAGGTTGCCTTTAAAACAACAGTATCACTGTACTTGATTGGCCAGCAAACTCGTCTGACCTTAACCCCATAGGTAATCTATGGGGTATTGTCAAGAGGAAGATGAGAGACAACAGAACCAACAATGCAGACGAGCTGAAGGCTGATATCAAAGCAACCTGGGCTTCCATAAAACCTTAGCAGTGCCACAGGCTGATCGCCTCCATGCCACACTGCATTGATGCAGTAATTGATGCAAACTGAGCCCTGACCAAGTACTGAGTGCATTTACTGAACATACATTTCAGTAGACGAACATTTTGGATGTTAATATAATTTTTTCAAGCTGGTGTTATAAAGTATTCTAATTTGCTGAGATAATGACCTTTGGGTTTTCATTGGCTGAAAGCCATAATCATCAACTTTAACAGAAATAAACACTTGACATAGATCACTTTGTTTGTAATGACTCTATCTAATTTATGAGTTTCACTTTTTGTTTTGAAGAACTGAAATATATTAACTTTTTGATGATATTCTATTTTTTAGATGCACCTGTAAGTGCTATGAGATGTAGGTAGTGTGCACTGTGTGACATGAGATGTGTGAGACATGTGCTCCGTGAGACACAAGTACTGTGAAACATAAGCTCCCTGATTTACATGGTGTGATATGTGTGTATAAAGGCGTACAGTATATGCCAAAACTTGTGTGCTTAAATGTATGTGCTGTAAGACAAGAGAGCTGTGAGATGTGTGCCATGTGCTCTATGAAACACATGCGCTGAAACATACACGTGTCAGATGTAGGCGATATGAGATACTATGTGAGATGTGTGCTGTAAGACATCAGTGCTATGAGATATGTGCACTGTGTAACATAAGCGTTGTGTGACATGTGCGCTATGCTATATATCTGAAGTGTGACATGTGCACTGTAAAACACATACGCCATGATGTTTGCACTGTGACATGACCGCGTATGGCAAATATGGGTTTCTTACCTTGCAACTGTCCCCCTTTCTACACCCAACCCATAGACCATTCTGCCCCTTAAAAATAAAACATTATTCATCAGTTCATTGGATAATATTGGCCACAGCAGCCAGTTTATTAGCAAACAATAACAAATACATATCAATTATTGATATAATCTGTAACATGAGGGGAGGGTTCTTGGAGCTAAAAGATCTGGCTTTTATTTAGCAATATTCAACGAACTTCAACCACCATGTTACCCTCAGCCATAAACCACCAGCTCGAGGGCACCAAACAACCCGTTCAGGGAAGACTGGCCACCAAAACCTCCCAGGGTGTAAGACCCCGTCCAGAGCCCATAGCCGAATGCCAGATCAACCCCACCTCATTTTTACTGTCTGAAATTTACTCACAACTCCTTCCCCGACAAATCTGCGTTAACTCCAAGAACCCCACACCCCGCCAACCTAGCCACTGTGACAAAGTACTGCTCTATTCCGTCTACTAAAAACAACCATCATTCACATAAAATTTTTTATCCTGCCCTACTTGTAACAATTTTTTTTATTTTTTATTATATAATATATATAATATTTATATATATATATATATATATATATATATATATATATATATATATATATATTGTGGTGCAGTGACCAATGTTACAGCCAGGGGGCGCTGTGTGTGCACTTCAAGATGCACTTGGAGGCATAGTTGTGATGAAACAGTGAACGGCAGTGTTGTGAGTGGCCGATATGTGTCGCAGAGGGAGTCTGCGTGGTAAGTCTGTTGTAACATGGTTATTCTGGGACCTATGGTCCATCTAGAGTTTGTGTAATGTTTTATAATAGTAAAGGGAGACTTACTAGGCTAGTTGTGTGACATGGGCACGACAAACTAGCCACACAGCCACACTCCCACCCATGGAAGTGGTTACAGGTAGATAATGTGACCAGGGTGTGGGTCACATGGTCCTGTGAGGTTCCTGTGTATGGATCCGTTTGTTCCTGTGCAAGGTCCTGGATGGTCAGTGTTGGAGGCTCCTGGGAGTGGAGTTGTCCTGGAAACACCTAGAGACCGTAGACCTGGATGGTCTGTGTTGAGGACCTGGGACTGAAGTGAAGTCAGCTTGAGAAGTGGAACTCCAGAAAGGTAACCCCGGACAAGGGGATTATGATATACGACAGAGAAGCCTATCTGCTACGTGAACTGACTGATGTCCTTTAATGTTTTGTGGCTGTATTGAAACAGACTGTACAATATGTGGTTTATGTGGAGTTTAAATAAACCATATGGACAGATTTGTGTGAGGAATCGTGCCTGTCTATGATTATTCTGTTGCCAAGCGAGTGTCCCCAAGACCCATAGCGGGTGAAATGCTATATATATACTGTGGGGATATAACTCAGCAGGGATCTTTGCTTTAGCCCAAGCAGGTGGCTATGGAGTCACAATGGACAACAGCAGGTTGGCAAGTTCCACACAGATATGAGCCAGGCGTATTTATTGTACACACTTGTCATACCATGTTACGCTTACTAAACATAAAATAAAATGTCTAAGGCTGTCTGGCCACTGACTAACAATAAGATTCTGACTACAAAATAAACCTACACATTAACAAAGAAGATCATGCCGTCTTACTGTGTCAGCTCCCCCAGACCAGCAGATGATGAGAGTGAGATCCCAGCAGCTCCTGATTATATCAGCTGAAGCAGTCAGGAGTAGTGTTGAGAGATACTTTCCGATATCGGAAAGTATCGGTATCGGAAAGTATCGGCCGATACCGTCAAAATATCGGATCTAATCCGATACCGATACCCAATCCCAATGCAAGTCAATGGGACGAAAATATCGGAATTAAAATAAACCCTTTATAAACTTGTAGGTTCATTCTACATGAAGGAAAACAACTAAGAATAATGTAGGATGTATTGGGGGACGTGGCGGAGACATTAAAGGCACAGAGGTTTAGCCCAATGTAATAGAATAGCAGGTTTTTTTTTTTTTTTTATGACGTTCGGCGGTAGAAAGATTTTGACTATGTTAATTTTTTTTTTATTTTGTCAGATATTGATGTTTCACTACTTCCACGCCCTTCACCTTCTTTTTTACTTCTCCCACACTTTCTTCTTCATTATCCTCATCATCAGCTTCTTTGACATCAACTTCTTCACCTTATTCATCTTCTTCTTCATCTTCTACCTATTATTTTTTTTCTTACATTGTTCCTATTCTTTTTATTTTACTATTATCTTCATCATATTCTACTTCTTCATCATATTCTTATTTGTGACAGGCATTCCCGTAGTTGTTATCTATAAAAGTTTGAAGATTACACCTTCCGTTCTGCCTGTCACAAAAGAGTTACATTTGTCCGCGTTCAGTTTGGCCTGCAGCATCAGGCTTTATCCAGGGGCACCACGAGGAGGAACGGACTCACCCCCATACACTGCTTAGTCTTCTTCTGCTTATAATTTAGATAATATTTTTTGCTCGGATATTTAGTGTTATGCTTAATGTTCTTCTGCTCTTTGTTCTGCAGCCTCTTGTTCTTCTGCTTCTCGGTCTTCCAGGTCGTCGTCGTCTCCAGGGTCGTCGTCTCCGGGGTCGTCGTCATCGGGGTGGTCTTCAGGGTCGTCGTCTCCGGGGTCGTCGTCATCGGGGTGGTCTTCGGGGTCATCGTCTCCAGGGTCGTCGTCATCACGGTGGTTGTCGTCTCTGGTGTCGTCGTCATCTTAGGGGTGGTCTTCCGGGTCATCGTGTTTAGTCTCTTGAACTTGGAAATGTAGCAGAAGGTACAAGAAGGCTGAGAAAATGCCGAGAACCAGCTGATGGAACTGGAACTCGGATGGCTACCCGAAGGTCCAAGAGCCAATGGAACTACCGAGGACCAGCTGACGTTACTGGAACCCGGTTACTAAGCAGGAGGTACCCGTGCCTGAAAGCACTACCAAGGACCACCTGACGTTGGTGGAACTCGGATACCCAGAGGGAGGCACCTAAGCCAAAGGCTCTGCCCGGAACCAGCTGACGGTACTGGAACCAGGATGGGGAGCAGAAGGTACAAGAGCAAGTGTCTGCGTGGCTTTTGCAGGACACGATGCCGGCTGCACAGCAGGGGAACAGCTGGCGGTGCTGAACCCCACTGACACATTGGCTGGTGTTTTTCTCTGTGCAGCTAGCAGTACCGGGCCCCAACTGGCGGTGTTAGAGCCCGGGGTCAGCAGGAGGAGGAGATGGAGCAGAGTGTAGGCCGAAGCCTGCACTGGCGGCAGCTTTGGGTCTGTTGTGCCTGCGTGGCTGTTGCAGGACACGTTGCCGGCTGCACAGCAGGGGAACAGCTGGCGGTGCTGAACCCCACTGACACATTGGCTGGTGTTTGGCTCTGTGCAGCTAGCAGTACCGGGCCCCAACTGGCGGTGTTGGAGCCCGGGCTCTGCAGGGGGAGCAGAGTGTAGGCCGAAGCCTACTTGAACCAATTTCAAAGGTAACCTTTAACCCCCCCGTCAGGGGTTACAAAGTAGAAGAGCCACAGCTTATGCAGCAGTAGTGCTGCACAAGTCAAAGGTTGCTCTTTTAATTTTGCTCCTTGCACACGCTGAATGAAACACGTATAACATTTAGCCCTTTATACAGTCAAACTGTGTTGGAGGCGCGAGTTCCCTTTGTAATGAGACGCAGCACAGATGTCAAGAATCCCACCTTGGTGCTGGGTGCAGCCTCCTGAGCGTTGTTATTTGCTGTACAGGAGTCTGCGCTGTCGTGTTATCCCCTGGCCTAGCGCTGTTAGCGCTGCCCATCTTCTGACCTCATTTAATGTCGGCCGCTGCGGTTCGCGATGACCATGAATCCCAGCCCCGCGGTGTCTTAACATTGTTAAAACACTGCGGGGCTGTGATTCATGGCCTGGCGCAGCACATATGTTCGCCTCTCGCACTCGGGTCCTTACACCCGCTGCAGACTGTGCGGCGTCAGCTGATCCCTTATCGCATGCCACGGCCATGAAGCCGCACAGTCTGAAGAAGGCGGAAGGAGATGAGGGACAGGCGAACTGATGCACTGCTCATGCCCATCAATCACACCCTCGCAGTCCCAAGAAATAAGACACCGAGGGGCGTTGTGTGGGTCAGGGCGGCCGCAGAGGCGCAGGCAGCCAAACAATGATGCCAGAAGACGGGCAGCGCTACCAAGGGGGTTGCAGCGTGTCATTACAAAGGAAAGTCACACCCCCAGGACGGTTAAATGGTCACATAGAGGACACATTTCAGACGTGTTTTCAGTTCCACATGTGCGAGGAGAATACGTTTATGAGCCACCTTGCACACATGCAGCATTACCGCTGTACAAGGTGGCCTTAAAAACGTACAAACGCCTGGGGGAGGGGGGACAGGTTCCCTTCAATTTCAGTTCTTGTGTCTGCGTGGCTTTTGCAGGACACGATGCCGGCTGCACAGCAGGGGAACAGCTGGCGGTGCTGAACCCCACTGACACATTGGCTGGTGTTTTTCTCTGTGCAGCTAGCAGTACCGGGCCCCAACTGGCGGTGTTAGAGCCCGGGGTCAGCAGGAGGAGGAGATGGAGCAGAGTGTAGGCCGAAGCCTGCACTGGCGGCAGCTTTGGGTCTGTTGTGCCTGCGTGGCTGTTGCAGGACACGTTGCCGGCTGCACAGCAGGGGAACAGCTGGCGGTGCTGAACCCCACTGACACATTGGCTGGTGTTTGGCTCTGTGCAGCTAGCAGTACCGGGCCCCAACTGGCGGTGTTAGAGCCCGGGGTCAGCAGGAGGAGGAGATGGAGCAGAGTGTAGGCCGAAGCCTGCACTGGCGGCAGCTTTGGGTCTGTTGTGCCTGCGTGGCTGTTGCAGGACACGTTGCCGGCTGCACAGCAGGGGAACAGCTGGCGGTGCTGAACCCCACTGACACATTGGCTGGTGTTTGGCTCTGTGCAGCTAGCAGTACCGGGCCCCAACTGGCGGTGTTGGAGCCCGGGCTCTGCAGGGGGAGCAGAGTGTAGGCCGAAGCCTACTTGAACCAATTTCAAAGGTAACCTTTAACCCCCCCGTCAGGGGTTACAAAGTAGAAGAGCCACAGCTTATGCAGCAGTAGTGCTGCACAAGTCAAAGGTTGCTCTTTTAATTTTGCTCCTTGCACACGCTGAATGAAACACGTATAACATTTAGCCCTTTATACAGTCAAACTGTGTTGGAGGCGCGAGTTCCCTTTGTAATGAGACGCAGCACAGATGTCAAGAATCCCACCTTGGTGCTGGGTGCAGCCTCCTGAGCGTTGTTATTTGCTGTACAGGAGTCTGCGCTGTCGTGTTATCCCCTGGCCTAGCGCTGTTAGCGCTGCCCATCTTCTGACCTCATTTAATGTCGGCCGCTGCGGTTCGCGATGACCATGAATCCCAGCCCCGCGGTGTCTTAACATTGTTAAAACACTGCGGGGCTGTGATTCATGGCCTGGCGCAGCACATATGTTCGCCTCTCGCACTCGGGTCCTTACACCCGCTGCAGACTGTGCGGCGTCAGCTGATCCCTTATCGCATGCCACGGCCATGAAGCCGCACAGTCTGAAGAAGGCGGAAGGAGATGAGGGACAGGCGAACTGATGCACTGCTCATGCCCATCAATCACACCCTCGCAGTCCCAAGAAATAAGACACCAAGGGGCGTTGTGTGGGTCAGGGCGGCCGCAGAGGCGCAGGCAGCCAAACAATGATGCCAGAAGACGGGCAGCGCTACCAAGGGGGTTGCAGCGTGTCATTACAAAGGAAAGTCACACCCCCAGGACGGTTAAATGGTCACATAGAGGACACATTTCAGACGTGTTTTCAGTTCCACATGTGCGAGGAGAATACGTTTATGAGCCACCTTGCACACATGCAGCATTACCGCTGTACAAGGTGGCCTTAAAAACGTACAAACGCCTGGGGGAGGGGGGACAGGTTCCCTTCAATTTCAGTTCTTGTGTCTGCGTGGCTTTTGCAGGACACGATGCCGGCTGCACAGCAGGGGAACAGCTGGCGGTGCTGAACCCCACTGACACATTGGCTGGTGTTTTTCTCTGTGCAGCTAGCAGTACCGGGCCCCAACTGGCGGTGTTAGAGCCCGGGGTCAGCAGGAGGAGGAGATGGAGCAGAGTGTAGGCCGAAGCCTGCACTGGCGGCAGCTTTGGGTCTGTTGTGCCTGCGTGGCTGTTGCAGGACACGTTGCCGGCTGCACAGCAGGGGAACAGCTGGCGGTGCTGAACCCCACTGACACATTGGCTGGTGTTTGGCTCTGTGCAGCTAGCAGTACCGGGCCCCAACTGGCGGTGTTGGAGCCCGGGCTCTGCAGGGGGAGCAGAGTGTAGGCCGAAGCCTACTTGAACCAATTTCAAAGGTAACCTTTAACCCCCCCGTCAGGGGTTACAAAGTAGAAGAGCCACAGCTTATGCAGCAGTAGTGCTGCACAAGTCAAAGGTTGCTCTTTTAATTTTGCTCCTTGCACACGCTGAAAGGAACACGTATAACATTTAGCCCTTTATACAGTCAAACTGATTTTGAGGCGTGAGTTCCCTTCGTAAAGAGACGCAGTACAGCTGGCAAAAATGCCACCTTGGTGCTTTGCGCGGCCTCCTGAGCATCGTTATTTGTTGCACAGGAGTCTGCGCTGTTGTGTTATCCCTTGGCCTTGCGCTGTTAGTGCTGCCCGTCCTCTGACATCATTTGATGTCGGCCGGTGCGGTTCGCGATGCCCATGAATCCCAGCCCCGCAGTGTCTTGACATAGTTAAAATACTGCGGGGCTGGGATTCATGGCCTGGCGCAGTACATATGTTCGCCTCTCGCTTGGGTTCTTACACCTGCTTCAGACTATGTGGCGTCAGCTGATCCCTTATCGCATGCCACGGCCATGAAGCCGCACAGTCCGAAGAAGGCGGAAGGAGATGAGGGACAGGCGAAGAAATGCACCGTTCATGCCCGTCAATCACACCCTCGCAGTCAAAATAAATAAGACACCGAGGGGCGTTGTGTGGGGCAAGGCGGCCGCAGAGGCGCACCCAGCCAAACAATGATGCCAGAAGACGGGCAACGTTACCAAGGAGCTTGTTGCGTGTCAATACAAAGGAAAATCACACCTGAGGGACGTTTTAATGGTCACAGAGGACACATTTTAGACGTGTTCAGTTCCACGAGTGCAAGGAGAATACGTTTCTGAGCCATCTTGCACACATGCAGCATTACTGCTGTACAAGGTGGCTGTAAAACATAGAAACACCTGGGGGAGGGTGGACAGGTTCCCTTCAATTTCAGTTCTTGTGTCTGCGTGGCGGTCGCAGGACACGTTGCCGGCTACACAGCAGGGGAAAAGCTAGCGGTGCTGAACCCCACTGACACATTGGCTGGTGTTTTTCTCTGTGCAGCTAGCAGTACCGGGCCCCAACTGGCGGTGTTAGAGCCCGGGGTCAGCAGGAGGAGGAGATGGAGCAGAGTGTAGGCCGAAGCCTGCACTGGCGGCAGCTTTGGGTCTGTTGTGCCTGCGTGGCTGTTGCAGGACACGTTGCCGGCTGCACAGCAGGGGAACAGCTGGCGGTGCCGAACCCCACTGACACATTGGCTGGTGTTTGGCTCTGTGCAGCTAGCACATCTGGGCCCCAACTGGCGGTGTTAGAGCCCAGGGTCAGCAGGAGGAGGAGAGGGAGCAGAGTGTAGGCCGAAGCCTGCACTGGAGCAAGTTGAAAGGGAAACTTTAACCCCCCCCCCCCCAGGCGTTTGTAGCTGAAAGAGCCATCGTGTACAGCACTAATGCTGGAAAAGGTAAACTTAGCTCTTTTAATTATGGTCCTTGCACATGCTGAACCTAACACTTATAAAAAGTGTCCCCTCCTACCGTGATACCGTCCGGTAGGTGGAACTTTCCTTTGTGATGTGGCGCAGCACAGCCGTCATTCTTACCCCCTTGGCGCCGTGCGCCGCCTCCTCAGCATTGTTTGAATCAGTCCCGGAGCCTGCGCTGTTAGGTTAGCCCTTGGCCGTGCACACATTTTGCGCTGCCCGTCTTCTGACATAATTTGGTGTCAGGCTGGCTGCGCCTGTGCGGCCGCGCTGGCCGAGAGCCCGCCTCGTACTGTCTTCTGATTTAATCCCACTGGGGGCCTGAGATCCCTGGACATGCGCAGTGCATATCTGAACCTCCACCTCTCACTCATCTCCCTACGGCTTCTTCTGACTGTGCGGTGTCACGGCCGTGGCATGCTATTAGGGACCAGCTGACACCGCACAGTTTGAATAAGCCGTAGGGAGATGAGTGAGAGGTGGAGGTTCAGATATGCACTGCGCATGTCCATGGATCTCTGGCCCCCAGTGGGATTAAATCAGAAGACAGTACGAGGCGGGCTCTCGGCCAGCGCGGCCGCACAGGCGCAGCCAGCCTGACACCAAATGATGTCAGAAGACGGGCAGCGCAAAATGTGTGCATGGCCAAGGGCTAACCTAACAGCGCAGGCTCCGGGACTGATTCAAACAACGCTGAGGAGGCGGCGCACGGCGCCAAGGGGGTAAGAATGACGGCTGTGCTGCGTCACATCACAAAGGAAAGTTCCACCAACCGGACGGTATCACGGTAGGAGGGGACACTTTTCATAAGTGTTAGGATCAGCATGTGCAAGGAGCACCATGAAAAGAGGCACTTTTTCCCTTTGCATCATTACTGCTGCACAAGGTGGCTCCTTCAGTAACAAACGCCTGGGGGGGGGGGGACAGGTTCCCTTAAATTTAACTTGTTGTGCCTGCGTGGCGGTCGCAGTACACGTTGCCGGCTGCACAGCAGGGGAACAGCTGGCGGTGCTGAACCCCACTAACACATTGGCGAGGTGTTTGGCTCTGTGCGGACAGCACTTCTGGACGGCAACTAGCGTTGTTGGAGCCCAGGGACAGGTGGAGGAGGAGGAGGTGGAGGAGGTAGGAGGGATTGCCACACACACAGCAGGGGAACAGCTGACGTTACTGAACCCCAATAACAGAGGAGGGACTGTTGACTGTGCGTACAGCACTTCTGGACGGCAACTGGCGGTGTTGGAGCCCAGGGACAGGTGGAGGAGGAGGAGGTAGGAGGAGGTAGGAGGGATTGCCACACACACAGCAGGGGAACAGCTGACGTTACTGAACCCCAATAACAGAGGAGGGACTGTTGACTGTGCGTACAGCACTTCTGGACGGCAACTGGCGGTGTTGGAGCCCAGGGACAGGTGGAGGAGGAGGAGGTAGGAGGAGGTAGGAGGGATTGCCACACACACAGCTGGGGAACAGCTGACGTTACTGAACCCCAATAACAGAGGAGGGACTGTTGACTGTGCGTACAGCACTTCTGGACGGCAACTGGCGGTGTTGGAGCCCAGGGACAGGTGGAGGAGGAGGAGGTAGGAGGAGGTAGGAGGGATTGCCACACACACAGCTGGGGAACAGCTGACGTTACTGAACCCCGATAACAGAGGAGGGACTGTTGACTGTGCGTACAGCACTTCTGGACGGCAACTGGCGGTGTTGGAGCCCAGGGACAGGTGGAGGAGGAGGAGGTAGGAGGAGGTAGGAGGGATTGCCACACACACATCTGGGGAACAGCTGACGTTACTGAACCCCAATAACAGAGGAGGGATTGTTGACTGTGCGTACAGCACTTCTGGACGGCAACTGGCGGTGTTGGAGCCCAGGGACAGGTGGAGGAGGAGGAGGTAGGAGGAGGTAGGAGGGATTGCCACACACACAGCAGGGGAACAGCTGACGTTACTGAACCCCAATAACAGAGGAGGGACTGTTGACTGTGCGTACAGCACTTCTGGATGGCAACTGGCGGTGTTGGAGCCCAGGGACAGGTGGAGGAGGAGGAGGTAGGAGGAGGTAGGAGGGATTGCCACACACACAGCAGGGGAACAGCTGACGTTACTGAACCCCAATAACAGAGGAGGGACTGTTGACTGTGCGTACAGCACTTCTGGACGGCAACTGGCGGTGTTGGAGCCCAGGGACAGGTGGAGGAGGAGGAGGTAGGAGGAGGTAGGAGGGATTGCCACACACACAGCTGGGGAACAGCTGACGTTACTGAACCCCAATAACAGAGGAGGGACTGTTGACTGTGCGTACAGCACTTCTGGACGGCAACTGGCGGTGTTGGAGCCCAGGGACAGGTGGAGGAGGAGGAGGTAGGAGGAGGTAGGAAGGATTGCCACACACACAGCTGGGGAACAGCTGACGTTACTGAACCCCAATAACAGAGGAGGGACTGTTGACTGTGCGTACAGCACTTCTGGACGGCAACTGGCGGTGTTGGAGCCCAGGGACAGGTGGAGGAGGAGGAGGTAGGAGGAGGTAGGAGGGATTGCCACACACAGCAGGGGAACAGCTGACGTTACTGAACCCCAATAACAGAGGAGGGACTGTTGACTGTGCGTACAGCACTTCTGGACGGCAACTGGCGGTGTTGGAGCCCAGGGACAGGTGGAGGAGGAGGAGGTGGAGGAGGTAGGAGGGATTGCCACACACACAGCAGGGGAACAGCTGACGTTACTGAACCCCAATAACAGAGGAGCGACTGTTTGGACTGTGCGGTCAGCACTTCTGGACGGCAACTGGCAGTGTTGGAGCCCAGGGACAGGTGGAGGAGGAGGAGGTAGGAGGAGGTAGGAGGGATTGCCACACACACATCTGGGGAACAGCTGACGTTACTGAACCCCAATAACAGAGGAGGGACTGTTGACTGTGCGTACAGCACTTCTGGACTGCAACTGGCGGTGTTGGAGCCCAGGGACAGGTGGAGGAGGAGGAGGTAGGAGGAGGTAGGAGGGATTGCCATACACACAGCAGGGGAACAGCTGACGTTACTGAACCCCAATAACAGAGGAGGGACTGTTGACTGTGCGTACAGCACTTCTGGACGGCAACTGGCGGTGTTGGAGCCCAGGGACAGGTGGAGGAGGAGGAGGTAGGAGGAGGTAGGAGGGATTGCCACACACACAGCAGGGGAACAGCTGACGTTACTGAACCCCAATAACAGAGGAGGGACTGTTGACTGTGCGTACAGCACTTCTGGACGGCAACTGGCGGTGTTGGAGCCCAGGGACAGGTGGAGGAGGAGGAGGTGGAGGAGGTAGGAGGGATTGCCACACACACAGCAGGGGAACAGCTGACGTTACTGAACCCCAATAACAGAGGAGCGACTGTTTGGACTGTGCGTACAGCACTTCTGGACGGCAACTGGCGGTGTTGGAGCCCAGGGACAGGTGGAGGAGGAGGAGGTAGGAGGAGGTAGGAGGGATTGCCACACACACAGCTGGGGAACAGCTGACATTACTGAACCCCAATAACAGAGGAGGGACTGTTGACTGTGCGTACAGCACTTCTGGACGGCAACTGACGGTGTTGGAGCCCAGGGACAGGTGGAGGAGGAGGAGGTAGGAGGAGGTAGGAGGGATTGCCACACACACAGCAGGGGAACAGCTGACGTTACTGAACCCCAATAACAGAGGAGGGACTGTTGACTGTGCGTACAGCACTTCTGGACGGCAACTGGCGGTGTTGGAGCCCAGGGACAGGTGGAGGAGGAGGAGGTAGGAGGAGGTAGGAGGGATTGCCACACACACAGCAGGGGAACAGCTGACGTTACTGAACCCCAATAACAGAGGAGGGACTGTTGACTGTGCGTACAGCACTTCTGGATGGCAACTGGCGGTGTTGGAGCCCAGGGACAGGTGGAGGAGGAGGTGGAGGAGGTAGGAGGGATTGCCACACACACAGCAGGGGAACAGCTGACGTTACTGAACCCCAATAACAGAGGAGCGACTGTTGGGACTGTGCGGACTGCACTTCTGGACGGCAACTGGCGGTGTTGGTGCCAAGGGACAGGTGGAAAAGCAGAGGAACACAATGTAGGCCGAAGCCTGAGAAAGTCGAAAGGGAACCTTTAACCCCCCCCAAGGCGTTTGTAGCTGAAAGAGCCAGCTTGTGCAGCACAAAAGATGCAAAAGGAAAAGGTGGCTCTTTTCATCACGCTCCTTGCAAACACAGAACTAAACACTTATAAAATGTGTCCCCTGAAACCGTGAAACCGTCCCGGAGGTGGGACTTTCCTTCGTAATATGACGCAGCACAGCCGTCATTCCTACCCCCCCGGCGCCGCGCCCCGGCTCCTCAGCGTTGCTTGATTCCGTCCCGGAGCCTGCGCTGTTAAGTTATCCCTTGGCCAGGCACAATTAGCGCTGCCCATCTTCTGACATCATTTGGTGTCAGGCTGGCTGCGCCTGTGTGGCCGCGCTGGCCGAGAGCCCGCCTCGCAGTGTCTTCTGATTTTATCCCACTGGGGGCCTGGGATCCATGGCCATGCGCAGTGCATATCCTCGCCTCTCACTCCCCTCCCTACGGCTTCTTAAGACTGTGCGGTGTCACGACCGTGGCATGCTATTAGGGACCAGCTGACACCGAACAGTCTGAAGAAGCCATAGGGAGATGAGTGAGAGGTGGAGGTTCAGATATGCAAGGCGCATGTCCATGGATCCCAGGCCCCCAGTGGGATTAAATCAGAAGACACTGCGAGGCGGGCTCTCGGCCAGCGCGGCCGCACAGGCGCAGCCATCCTGACACCAAATGATACCAGAAGACGGGCAGCGCTAAGTGTGCCTGGCCACGGGATAACATAACAGCGCAGGCTCCGGGACGGAATCAAACAACGCTGAGGAGCCGGGGCGCGGCGCCGGGGGGGTAGGAATGACGGCTGTGCTGCGTCATATTACGAAGGAAAGTCCCACCTCCGGGACGGTTTTACGGTATCAGTGGACACATTTTATAAGTGTTAAGTTCTGCGTGTGCAAGGAGCTAAACGAAAATAGCTACCTTTTCCTTGTGCAGCATTACTGCTGCACAAGGTGGCTCTTTCAGTAACAAACGCCTTGGGGGGGGGGACTGATTCCCTTACATTTCAGTTGTTGTGTCAGCGTGGCGGTCGCATGACACATTGCCGGCTACACAGCTGGGGATCAGCTGACGTTACTGAAACCCAATAACACTGGGTCGTATGTTTTGACTGTGCAGACGGCACTTCTGAGCCTCAACTGGTGGTGTTGGAGCCCAGGAATTTAAGTTCAGGTGGTAGAAAGATGAACACAACAGGAGACCTGGATAACGTATACAGTGACCTAATTATTTAATCAGGAGGAGGAGTGGCAAATTCCTGCGAGATCCAGGCCTTGTTCATTTTCAGGAAAGTAAGCCGGTCAACGTTATCGGAGGATAGTCGCATGCGACGGTCAGTTAGTACACCACCTGCAGCACTAAAGACACGTTCCGATAATACACTGGCCGCAGGGCAAGACAGCACCTCCAATGCATACTGGCTTAGCTCTGGCCATGTATCCAGCTTTGAGACCCAAAACTTGAAAGGGGAAGAGCCGTCTGGGAGTACAGCAAGAGGGCAAGACATGTAGTCTGTCACCATCTGACGGAACCGTTGCCTCCTGCTGACTGGAGCCGTCTGTGATGGTGTAGACTTTTGTGGGGGGCACAGAAAACTGTGCCACAGTTGGGCCATACTGGTCTTGCCTTGGGCAGAGGCACTGCTTCTGCTCCCTCTTTGTGCAGAGCCTCCACCACTGCCTGGACACACTGAGCTGCTTTGGAATGCACTAGCAGCACTTCTCTCAGTTGGAATGGAGAAGATGATGGAATTGACCAGTGTGTCTTGGTACTCCCGCATTTTTCGCTCCCGGTTCAACGGTGTGATGAGGCTTTCTACGTTGTCCCGGTAGCGAGGATCAAGGAGGGTGAACACCCAATAATCAGACATGTTGAGAATGTGGGCGATGCGGCGGTCGTTTCTCAGGCACTGCAGCATGTAATCCACCATGTGCTGCAGACTGCCAACTGCCCAAGAAACGCTGTCCCCTGCTGGAGGCGTGGTCTCTGCCCGCTCGTCATCACCCCACCCTCGCTGTACACACTGAGTACTGGACAATTCGGTAACTCCCTCCTCTGGACAGATGTCTTCCTCCTCCATTGACTCCTCCTCATCCTCCTCACAAACTGTCCCCTGCCTACGCGTTTGTGAGGAACCACGTGGCGCTGACTGTCCAGAAGATGAAGGAAATGGTGAATCCTCATCCTCCACCTCTTCCACAACATCATCCCTTAGCGCTTGCAGTGATTTTTCAAGCAGGCAGATAAGGGGGACAGTCATGCTGACTAGTGCATCATCTGCACTCTCCATCCGCGTGGAATAATCAAAGGGACGCAAAACCTGGCAGACGTCATTCATAGTGGCCCACTCTGTGGTTGTGAAGTCTGTACGGCGCTGACTGCGACTTCTTTGCGCCTGAAGCAGCTGGTACTCCATTACAGCTTGCTGCTGCTCACACAACCGCTCCAACATATGTAACGTGGAATTCCACCTGGTAGGTAGGTCACATATGATGCGATGTTCCGGCAGGCGGTGTCGGCGCTGCAGAGCCGCAATGCGCGCTTTTGCCGTGCTGGAACGCCGCAAGTGAGCACACTCTAGGCGGACCTTGTGCAGCAGTGCATCAAGATCCGGATAGTCCCTCAAGAAGCTCTGCACGACCAAATTGAGCACATGTGCCAGACATGGGATGTGAGTGAGGTTGCCGAGGCCCAGAGCTGCCACCAGATTTCGGCCATTATCACACACTACCATGCCTGGCTGGAGATTCGCTGGCACAAACCACACATCGCTCTCCTGCTTGATGGCATTCCAGAGCTCCTGCGCTGTGTGGCTACGATTCCCCAAAAAAATTAATTTCAAGACGGCCTGTTGACGTTTGGCCATGGCTGTGCTCATGTCGGTCGTAACAGGTACACGTTCATCACGGGTCCATGTGGAGGTGGACTGTGACGGCTCCTGCAGTGATGATTCTGAGGAACTGGTGTAAGAGGAGGAGTCAATGCGTACAGAATGGATTCCTGCAATCCTTGGAGTGGGCAGGACACGTCCTGCGCGACTCGCACGGTCTGTACCCGGCTCAACGACATTAACCCAATGGGCAGTGAGGGAAAGGTATCGCCCCTGTCCATGTTGACTGGTCCACGCATCGGTGGTGAGGTGGACCTTGCTACTGACGGCGTTCAGTAGCGCGTGTTTTATGTGTCCCTCCACATGCTTGTGCAGGGCAGGGACGGCTTGCCTGCTGAAGTAAAAGCGGCTGGGCACATTGTACTGTGGGACTGCCAATGACATCAAGTCACGGAAGCTGTCAGTCTCCACCAGCCTGAATGACAGCATTTCCAGTGAAAGAAGTTTGGCAATGCCTGCAGTCAGAGCCTGTGCTCGTGGGTGGTTTGACGAGAAAGGCCGCCTTTTCTCCAATGCCTGTACTACCGATGGCTGTAGACTGGGCTGGGAGTGTGTGGATGACTGGGAAAGTGGTGCTGCGGGTGGAATTACAGCGGGTCTCTGGACAACAGGGCCAGAGGTTCTTCCACGGCGTTCCTGGGAGGAAGCCGAACCAGCTGCGTGTGAGCTAGAGGAAGAGGCAACACGAGCTGAAGAGGTGGTAGCTGCCGCTGTTGGTTGGCCTAGCTCTTCAGTGTGTTTTTCTAACTCCGCCGGGTGCCTGTTGCGCACATGTTTCCACATGTTGGAGGTATTGAGGTTGCTGACATTTCGACCTCTTTTGACTTTTTGATGACACACCTTGCATCTGACATAGCAAATGTCATCTGCAACTGTGTCAAAAAAGGACCAGGCACTGCAAGTCTTGGGAGCGCCCTTTTTGGCTTTTGGAAGAGACATGCTCCTAACGGGTGCCAAAGCGGAGGCTGCAGGATCCGCAGTCTTCCCCCTCCCTCTCCCTCTTTGGGCCGTACGGGGAATCTCTTCCTCAGAGCTGCTCCCACCACCTTCCTGTCCCTCACGCCAAGATGGGTCAAGGACCTCATCATCTACACTACCCTCTGCCCCCAACTGCTCCTCCTGGGTAGTCTCAGCAGCAGAGCACGCACCAGTAAGTGGCACCTGAGTGTCATCATCAGCTGATGCGGCCTGCGATGTGGTGACCGGAGCCACTGGCCCACCCGCCTCTTCAGAGGAAGAGAGAAAAAGCTGTTGGGCATCACTGCACCCTGCCTCTTCTTCCATTTCTCCAATGCTGCTTGGCTGGCCCCCTGTTTCCAAGCCAAGAGATTCAGAGAACAGAAGTAGAGACGGCTCCTGTCCTGGGCTCTCTGTCTGCCTGGGCAATTTGGCAGGTGGTGAAGAGACAGATGGCTGCTCTCCAGTGCTCTGTGTCTGAGAGGATGTGGCACTAATTGAAGTTGATGCATTAGCTGCCATCCATCCGACAACGGCTTCAATTTGTTCTTCACGCAGCAGCGGTGTACGGCGCTCTGACACAAAGCTGCGCATGAACGACTGTTGCCTGGTGAATGTGGGTGCTGATGAGTCACCGGTGCCCGCAGCAGGCACAGAATCCCCACGTCCCCTCCCTGCTCCGCGCCCACGCCCACGCCCACGTGCCTTACTCACTGCCTTCTTCATCTTGGTTGACTGATAAAGATAAGCAGAAAAGTACTAACGGCTTTGTGTGCTTATTCCTGAGCAACTCCTCCTAACAGGTATAAGAAACACTAATTTTCTAAAGTGTGGACTAGACTTTAATATGAGCTAATGTGGCCTACACAAATGTAAAGTGGTGTAACTGGTGTGTTTGGTGAACTTTATTATTTATTTATTTTTTGGGGGCTGAACTGACAACGGATAGAGCTGCAGTCACACGGAGACCGTGCAGACAGACGTAAACGGCGCTGCAAGGCCCAAAAACCCTCCTCTACGTTATCCTATGTAGTGTTTTTCCACAAGTTAGCTGGAGACGGGTGGAAAGACACTAATAGGAATTTTTTGAAAAAATGTGCAGCAGCCTGCACTACTTAAAACAAAATGAAAATTGATTTGGCGGTATGACGCAGTGAACAACCCTGAGCTGGAGACAACCAGGCTACGGCTGCTCACAGACTACAGGGCGAGCTGCAGTCACACGGAGACCGTGCAGACAGCTGTAAACGGCGCTGCAAGGCCCAAAAACCCTCCTCTACGTTATCCTATGTAGTGTTTTTCCACAAATTAGCTGGAGACGGGTGGAAAGACACTAACAGGATTTTTTTGAATAAATTAGCAGCAGACTACACTACTTGAAAAAAAAAAAAAAAAAAGAACAGTATGAGGCAATGAACCACCCTCCCTGAACTGAATACAACCAGCTATGGATGGCCTATGTGGCTGCACTCAGACTAGAGAGTGGGCTGCACTCACACACACACACACACAGACCTTGCAGATCGCTGTGAAAACAGCGCTACAAGGCAAAAGCAAGGTGAATAGTAGGTGAACACAGCGGTTGCTAAATTAGCCTTTGGAAAGCACAAAGAAGCAAATCGCTATCTCTAAACTGTCCCTCAGTCAGCAAACAGCGTCCTGTCACTAACTGAATTCACAGCAGAGTGATCGCAAAATGGCGCCAGCGACTTTTAAACTGCAGCATGACATCATTTCAGCAGCCAATCACAGCCTTGCCAGTAGTTTCATGCCCTCCATGCTAAACAGGATGTGCCCACACTTGGAATCATTCTCATTGGCTGAATTTCTGCATTTTGAATCGTGGAACTTCCGATTCCGGTATCCGATACGCGGCAAGTATCGGAATCCCGGTATCGGAATTCCGATACCGCAAGTATCGGCTGATACCCGATACTTGCAGTATCGGAATGCTCAACACTAGTCAGGAGTCAAAACCTGGATTGCATGTGTGGAGGGGAAGCACCAGTCCTTTCCACGCTGATCACTAAAGAAATTAGGACCGGATTACATTGAAATAAACAGCTTCACAATCAATACCGGGAGGCATATGAAATGAAATGGGAAGAAACATATCTGTTTTCTAGTACTTCTCCCCTTGGCACCTCACACACCCCCTTCCTCTGTTCGAGCCCATAGGGTCGGACACAACGAGTCGCCAAGCAGTGCGTTCTAGACAACGCATCTGCATTCCCGTGCGCTGTGCCTGCCCTGTGCTCAACGGAAAATTTAAAACCTTGCAATGCTAAGAACCAGTGTGTCACCCTCGCATTGCCCTCTTTTGCCCCGGGACATCCACGTTAGGGGTGAATGGTCCATCACTAGCCTAAATTGGCGACCTTGTAAATAATAGCGTAAGGTGTATAGGGCCCATTTCACAGCCAGGGCTTCCCGCTCAACCACACTGTAATTATTTTCTGCCCTCGCAAGTTTTCTGCTTAGATAGCCCACTGGGTGTTCCTCACCATTCACTTCCTGTGACAACACCGCACCGAGGCCAACACCAGAGGCGTCCGCTTGGACAATAAACTCCCATTTAAAGTCAGGGGCAACCAAAACTGGTTGGCCACAGAGGACCGTTTTCAAATGTTGAAAGGCCTCCCCTGCTTCTGCATTCCACTTTACTGTGACAGATTTCGACCCTTTGGTAAGATCTGTGAGAGGGGCCGCGATGGTTGCGAAATGTTTGATGAAGCGCCTATAATAACCAACGATTCCTAAACAAGCACCAACTTGTTTTTTGGTGACCGGTCGTGGCCAATTCTGAATAGCGTCCACTTTATTGGACTGTGGCTTTACGACTTCTCGCCCTATACTATATCCCAGATAGCGAGCCTCTTCCAATCCCAAAGTACATTTCTTGGGATTGGCAGTCAACCCAGCGGTTTTTAGCGAGTCCAAGACGGCTTGTACTTTCGATAAATGTGTGTCCCAGTCATCACTAAAGACAATGATATCGTCCAAGTATGCGGATGCATACTGGACATGGGGTTTTAGGACAATATCCATTAGATGTTGGAAGGTGGCTGCGGCACCATGCAACCCAAATGGCATATCACGGTACTGGAACAGTCCCTGGGGCGTGACAAAGGCAGTTTTCTCCTTGGCTAAATCCGTGAGGGGAATCTGCCAATAATCTTTTGTTAATTCAATAGTGGATATGTATCTGGCCGAACCCAGTCTCTCTATAAATTCATCAACTCTTGGCATCGGGTAGGCATCAAATTTCGATACCTCATTTAATTTCCGAAAATCATTACAAAATCGAATAGTCCCATCGGGTTTGGGCACCAGTACGATTGGGCTAGCCCAATCGCTCCGGGACTCCTCAATGACTCCAAGCTCTAACATTTTCTCGACTTCCTGGGCAATGGCTTGTCTCCGAGCCTCTGGAAATCGATATGGTTTTAGCCGTACCCGCGCCTGTGGATCAGTAACAATGTCATGTTTAATTAAGTGAGTACGGCCAGGAAGTTCTGAGAAAACCTCTGCGTTTCTCTGTATGAAATCCTTGGTCTCTCGTTTTTGACTTTCAGATAGTGTCTCTGCAATACCCACTTCTGGCAGTGCTACCTGGGGGTCATTTACCATAGATGGTGGTACCCTTCGAGGTTCCTCATCAAGGGCAGCTCCTGCCATTAGGCTCTCCCTGTCCCGCCAGGCTTTAAGCAAGTTTATGTGGTAGATTTGTTCGTTTTTTCTCTTATCTGGTTGGTGTATCTTATAATTCACTTCACCTATTCTGTCCAAGACCTCGTATGGGCCCTACCACTTCGCAAGAAATTTATTTTCTACAGTAGGTACTAATACTAACACTCTGTCTCCGGGTTGAAAGACTCGTGTTTTAGCCGCTCGGTTGTATACCGTACTTTGGGCATGTTGTACACGTTCTAAACATTCTTTAACTATTGGCATGACTGCCTCAATTCTATCTTGCTTAAGCATTACGTGTTCAATTACACTACGATAAGGAGTCACCTCTTGTTCCCAAGTCTCTTTGGCAATGTCTAACAGGCCTCTAGGACATCTCCCATAAACTAACTCAAAAGGCGAAAAGCCTGTGGAGGATTGGGGTACCTACGATACGATACGATACACTTTATTGATCCCGTGGGAAATTATGGTATCACAGCAGCACAACTTAAATCATAAAAATCATAAAATTAATTACTTAATTGACATGACAGTGGAGTAGACAGAAGAACATTATACATTATACATTAGAATAGGACATACACAACGAGTGAACTGAAATGTAGAGAAATAAAATAGACATTCACCTTGATGATTTAACCCTAATGTTATTGTTGTACATTCCCATAGCAGTTGGCACAAACAATTTCCTATATTTTTCCTTCTTACACCTCAGAAGTATTAGCCGGTTACTGAAGGTGCTCTTCTGTCTCATGAATAGCTCATAAAATGGATGTGCATTATTGTTCATAATTGCCATACACTTTTTCAGAGTTCTTCTCTCCACTACCTCCTCAAAAGAGTCCAGATTGCAGCCCACAGCAGAACTTGCCTTCTTGATAATCTTATTCAGCTTATTAGCATCAGAGGCCCGCACACTACTACCCCAGCATATGATTGCAAAAAAGATGGCACTTGCCACTACAGACTGGTAGAACATTTCTAACATTTTGCTGCGCACATTAAAAGACCTCAGTTTCCTTAGGAAATACAATCTGCTCATCCCCTTCTTGTAGACAAACTCTGAGTGGCATCTCCAGTCCAGTTTGCTATCCAGATGGACCCCCAAATATTTGTAATTCTCCACCTGCTCTACCTCCTGACCAGCAATAGTGATCGTTAAGCATTCCATCTTTATCCTGCTATAGTTGGCCACCAACTCCTTAGTTTTCTTAACATTTAGTTGTATATAGTTACCATTGCACCAATCCACGAAATTCGACACCACCCTTCTGTATTCCTCATCCCCCTGATCTCCCCTAATGCATCCCACAACCACAGAGTCATCCGAAAATTTTTGAAGGTGGCAAAGATCAGATTTATACTGAAAGTCTGAAGTATACAGAGTGAAAAGAAAGGGCGCAAGCACCGTTCTCTGGGGGGCACCTACACTGCTCAATAATCTGCTTGACACAACTGCTCCCATCTGTACAAACTGTGACCGATCTGATAGATAGTCAGTTATCCAATTTCTCATCCCCTCCTCAACCTTCATATCAGTCATCTTTTTGTGTAGTAAAAGTGGCTGCAGGGAGTTAAACACACTCGAGAAATCGAAGAACATCGCTCGCACCATGGTTCCGTCAATCTCCAGAAATGAATGTACACTATGTAACAGAGAAAGAATAGCAGCATCCACCCCCAATCTATGTCGGTAAGCAAACTGAAGGGGATCGATAAAAGCATTGACTCTTGGTCTTAAGTGAGCAAGCACTAATCTTTCCAAGGCCTTCATAGCGTGAGATGTTAAGGCTACAGGACGATAGTCATTTAGGCTTGCAGGAGAAGAAGTCTTGGGTACCGGCACCAGACAGGAAGTTTTCCATAACACAGGTACCCTCTGTGTTTGTAGACTTCCATTAAATAGGAGTGTAAAGACAGTACACAGCTGGTCTGCACACACTTTAAGGACACGTGGACTGAGTCCATCAGGTCCTGCAGCTTTACCAATGTTAAGTGACTTAAACTGCCTCCTCACATCATTTTCGGATACTCTAAGATTAGTTTGCTCATCCTCCAATATCGATGTTGCAGAATTTGCACCCAATTCCCATCCACTATCAGTTGGCAGTACACATGTACTGCTAAACCTATTGAAAATACTCGTTCATCTCATTAGCCTTGTCCAGTTTTCCTCCATCATGTTCAGACTAGGGTTGAGCAAAACGGATCGTTCATTTTTATAAGTTGCCGACTTTTGGCAAAGTCGGCGTCTCATGAAACCCGACCCGATCCCTGTGTGGGGTCGGCCATGCGGTACGCGACTTTCGCGCCAAAGTCGCGTTTCAATGACGCTAAAAGCGCCATTTCTCAGCCAATGAAGGTGGACGCAGAGTGTGGGCAGCGTGATGACATAGATCTCAGTCCCCACCATCTTAGAGAAGGGCATTGCAGTGATTGGCTTGCTTTCTGCCGCGTCACAGGGGCTATAAAGGGGCGTTCCCGCCGACCGCCATCTTACTGCTGGTTAGAACAGTTAATAATTTAAGAAAGAATAGAGGTACAGAGAGTAACATCAAATGCATGTATACTAATGCCAGAAGCCTCGCCAACAAAATGGACGAATTAGAACTAATGTTGTTGGAGCATAATTATGACATGGTGGGGATATCTGAGACGTGGCTGGATGAGAGCCATGACTGGGCTGTTAACTTGCAGGGCTATAGCCTGTTCAGAAATGACCGTACAGATAAGCGAGGGGGAGGGGTGTGTCTATATGTAAAATCTTCCTTAAAACCCATCCTGCGTGATAATATAGGTGAATTTAATGAAAATGTGGAGTCCCTGTGGGTGGAGATAAGGGGAGGGGGAAAAAATAATAAATTACTGATAGGGGTTTGTTATAAATCTCCAAAAATAATGGAAGCAATGGAGAATATCCTCGTAAAGCAAATAGATGAAGCTGCGACTCAAGGAGAAGTCATTATTATGGGGGACTTCAACTACCCTGAAATAGATTGGGGAACAGAAACCTGCAGTTCCAGCAAAGGTAATCGGTTTTTGACAACTATGAGAGACAATTACCTTTCACAGCTGGTTCAGGACCCAACAAGGAGGGGGGCACTGCTAGATCTAATATTAACCAACAGGCCAGACCGCATATCAAATATAAGGGTTGGGGGTCACTTGGGGAATAGTGATCATAAAATAATAAGTTTTCATGTAACCTTTAATAAGATGGGTAGTAGGGGGGTGACAAGGACACTAAACTTCAGGAGGGCAAATTTCCAACGGATGAGAGAGGATCTTGGTGCAATTAACTGGGACGATATCCTGAGACACAAAAATACACAAAGAAAATGGGAGACGTTTATTAGCATCCTGGATAGGACCTGTGCACAGTATATACCGTATGGGAATAAACATACTAGAAATAGGAGGAAACCAATATGGCTAAATAGAGCTGTTAGGGGCGCAATAAGGAACAAAAAGAAAGCATTTAGAGAATTAAAGGAAGTAGGTAGTGATGAGGCATTAAATAAATACAGAAAATTAAATAAATTCTGTAAAAAGCAAATCAAGGCAGCAAAGATTGAGACAGAGAGACTCATTGCTAGAGAGAGCAAAAATAACCCCAAAATATTCTTTAACTACATAAATAGTAAGAAACTAAAAAATGACAGTGTTGGCCCCCTTAAAAATAGTCTGGGTGAAATGGTGGATGAGGATGAGGAAAAAGCCAATCTGCTAAATGACTTTTTTTCATCAGTATTTACAAAAGAAAATCCCATGGCAGCCAATATGACTAGTGATAAAAATTCCCCATTAAATGTCACCTGCTTAACCCAGCAGGAAGTACAGCGGCGTCTAAAAATCACTAAAATTGACAAATCTCCGGGCCCGGATGGGATACACCCCCGAGTACTGCAGGAACTAAGTACAGTCATTGATAGACCATTATTTTTAATCTTTAAAGAGTCCATAATAACAGGGTCTGTACCACAGGACTGGGGTATAGCAAATGTGGTGCCAATATTCAAAAAAGGGGCAAAAACTGAACTCGGTAATTATAGGCCAGTAAGTTTAACCTCTACTGTGGGTAAAATCCTGGAGGGCATTCTAAGGGATGCTATACTGGAGTATCTGAAGAGGAATAACCTCATGACCCAGTATCAGCACGGGTTTACTAGGGACCGCTCATGTCAGACTAATTTGATCAGCTTCTATGAAGAGGTAAGTTCCGGACTGGACCAAGGGAACCCAGTGGACGTAGTGTATATGGACTTTTCCAAAGCTTTTGATACGGTGCCACACAAAAGGTTGATACATAAAATGAGAGTAATGGGGATAGGGGAAAATATGTGTAAGTGGGTTGAGAGCTGGCTCAGGGATAGGAAACAAAGGGTGGTTATTAATGGAGCACACTCGGACTGGGTCGCGGTTAGCAGTGGGGTACCACAGGGGTCAGTATTGGGCCCTCTTCTTTTTAACATATTTATTAATGACCTTGTAGGGGGCACTCAGAGTAGAATTTCAATATTTGCAGATGACACTAAACTCTGTAGGGTAATCAATACAGGGGAGGACAATTTTATATTACAGGATGATTTATGTAAACTAGAAGCTTGGGCTGATAAATGGCAAATGAGCTTTAATGGGGATAAATGTAAGGTCATGCACTTGGGTAGAAGTAATAAGATGTATAACTATGTGCTTAATTCTAAAACTCTGGGCAAAACCATCAATGAAAAAGACCTGGGTGTATGGGTGGATGACAGACTCATATTCAGTGGCCAGTGTCAGGCAGCTGCTACAAAGGCAAATAAAATAATGGGATGTATTAAAAGAGGCATAGATGCTCATGAGGAGAACATAATTTTACCTCTATACAAGTCACTAGTTCGACCACACTTAGAATACTGTGCACAGTTCTGGTCTCCGGTGTATAAGAAAGACATAGCTGAACTAGAGCGGGTGCAGAGAAGAGCGACCAAGGTTATTAGAGGACTGGGGGGTCTGCAATACCAAGATAGGTTATTACACTTGGGGCTATTTAGTTTGGAAAAACGAAGACTAAGGGGTGATCTTATTTTAATGTATAAATATATGAGGGGACAGTACAAAGACCTTTCTGATGATCTTTTTAATCATAGACCTGAGACAGGGACAAGGGGGCATCCTCTACGTCTGGAGGAAAGAAGGTTTAAGCATAATAACAGACGCGGATTCTTTACTGTAAGAGCAGTGAGACTATGGAACTCTCTGCCGTATGATGTTGTAATGAGTGATTCATTAATTAAATTTAAGAGGGGACTGGATACCTTTCTGGAAAAGTATAATATTACAGGGTATATACACTAGATTCCTTGATAAGGCGTTGATCCAGGGAACTAGTCTGATTGCCGTATGTGGAGTCGGGAAGGAATTTTTTTCCCCATGGTGGAGTTACTCTTTGCCACATGGGGTTTTTTTGCCTTCCTCTGGATCAACATGTTAGGGCATGTTAGGTTAGGCTATGGGTTGAACTAGATGGACTTAAAGTCTTCCTTCAACCTCAATAACTATATATATATATAACTATATATACTGCTGCTGATCTGAGCGTAGGGAGAGGTGCCGCTTCGTCAGAAGCAGGGATAGTGTTTTGCAGGGTATATTCACCCCCAAACCGCTTGTGCTGTAGCGATTTCCACTGTCCAACACCACCTTTTGTTTGCAGGGAGAGTGGAAGCTACATTTTTTTTTCCTCAGCACTGTAGCTCATTAGGCTGCCCTAGAAGGCTCCCTGATAGCTGCGTTGCTGTGTGTGTACGCCGCTGTGCAAACCAACTGCTTTTTTCAAAGCACAAATCCTGTTGTTCCTTCCTTTCTGCACAGCTATCTTGTTTGTTTGTCCACACTTTTCTGTGCAGCAGTCCTTTTTATAGCTGCCTGCCATACTTTTCTGAGATTACTGCAGTTAGATAAAGATTGGCAAGTCTGCCTCTGTGCCAGTGCTGTGTGTGGCATCTGTCTCTCATTGTGTGCCACCGAAAACCAGTGTGTAATACTGGTCCTTTATTTATTTATTATTTTTTTTTTATTGTTCCTTAAAAAAAAATAATAAATAAATAGTGGGAGATAAAGATTGGCAAGTCTGCCTCTGTGCCATTGCTGTGTGTGGCATCTGTCTCTCATTGTGTGCCACAGAAAACCAGTGTGTAATACTGGGCCTTTTTTTGGGGGGGTAAATTCTCCCTGTAAAAAAAAAAATTAATAGTGGGAGATAAAGATTGGCAAGTCTGCCTCTGTGCCATTGCTGTGTGTGGCATCTGTCTCTCATTGTGTGCCACCGAAAACCAGTGTGTAATACTGGGCCATTTTTTTTTTTTTAATTCTCCCTGTAAAAAATTAATAAATAGTTGGAGATAAAGATTGGCAAGTCTGCCTCTGTGCCATTGCTGTGTGTGGCATCTGTCTCTCATTGTGTGCCACCAAAAACCAGTGTGTAATACTGGGCCATTTTTTTGGGGGGGGTAAATTCTCCCTGTAAAAAAAAAAATTAATAGTGGGAGATAAAGATTGGCAAGTCTGCCTCTGTGCCATTGCTGTGTGTGGCATCTGTATCTCATTGTGTGCCACCGAAAACCAGTGTGTAATACTGGGCCATTTATTTATTTTTTTTAAATTCTCCCTGTAAAAAAATAAATAAATAGTGGGAGATAAAGATTGGCAAGTCTGCCTCTGTGCCATTGCTGTGTGTGGCATCTGTCTCTCATTGTGTGCCACAGAAAACCAGTGTGTAATACTGGGCCTTTTTTTGGGGGGGGGGTAAATTCTCCCTGAAAAAAAAAAAAATAATAGTGGGAGATAAAGATTGGCAAGTCTGCCTCTGTGCCATTGCTGTGTGTGGCATCTGTCTCTCATTGTGTGCCACCGAAAACCAGTGTGTAATACTGGGCCATTTTTATTTTTTTTTAAATTCTCCCTGTAAAAAAATAAATAAATAGTGGGAGATAAAGATTGGCAAGTCTGCCTCTGTGCCATTGCTGTGTGTGGCATCTGTCTCTCATTGTGTGCCACAGAAAACCAGTGTGTAATACTGCGCCTTTTTTGGGGGGGGTAAATTCTCCCTGTAAAAAAAAAAATTAATAGTGGGAGATAAAGATTGGCAAGTCTGCCTCTGTGCCATTGCTGTGTGTGGCATCTGTCTCTCATTGTGTGCCACCGAAAACCAGTGTGTAATACTGGGCCATTTTTTTTTTTTTTAATTCTCCCTGAAAAAAAAAAAAATAGTGGGAGATTAAGATTGGCATTTCTTGCATTTCGGCACGGTCCTGTGTGTGCCATCTGTCTCAAATTATTGGGGCACAGAAAACCTAGTGTGTAACATTGGGCCTGATTCTCCTTTCAGTGTCAGGCACCTATAAAGGTATATATAAATCCTACAGAAGTTTGAGTTCACCTTATAAGTTGTTTTACAGTAACAAATACCGTTACTTTGGTTACGTTTTGCAAATAATGAGGAAGTCTAGTGGAAGAGGTCATGGCCGTGGGCGGTCATTGTCAGCTGGTAATGATGGTAGTGGTGGTGGAGCATCACGTGGTTGTGGTAAAAGCAGTACAGCACCTAAGTCTCGAGTTGTTGAGCCAGGTTCGTCATCTGGCTACACAAGGCCTCGAACGCTCCCTTTTCTGGGAGTAGGAAAACCACTTTTGAAGCCGGAGCAGGAGGAACAAGTATTGGCTTTCATTGCTGACTCTGCCTCTAGCTCTTTTGCCTCCTCCTCAGAAAGTGCCAAATGTCAGAGCAGTGCATCGTCAGTGGATGCTCCCGGTCAGGAACAAGTCACTTCCTTGTGTCCTTCACCCAGAACAACAGTGAAGGAAGCGTCAGTCGACACAATAGGTTACTCCATGGAGCTCTTTACACATACCGTTCCTGGGTTAGACAGTGAAACAGTTAACAGGCCATGCCCATTAGAAGTTGAATCGGACATGGAGTGCACAGATGCACAGCCACAGCCAGATTACTATGCTGTTCCTTTGACTCAGACCAGAACATTGCCCTCGCAGTGTACTGAGGCAGAATCAAACCCAGCGGAGACTATGGTGCCCCGTCACGAACGCTATACCACCGGCTTACACGGTGACACAGACGAAGTTGCACACGACATAGAAGAGGAGGTCATAGATGACCCAGTTGTTGACCCCGATTGGCAGCCATTGGGGGAACAGGTGCAGGCGGCAGTAGTTCTGAAGCGGAGGAGGAGGAGCCACAGCAGGCATCAACATCACAACAGGTTCCATCTGCCGGGCCCGTATCTGGCCAAAAACGCTTGGCAAAACCAAAACCAGTTGGAGGAAAGCATGGCCATCCGGTTAAAGAAGCTCAGTCTGCAATGCCTGAAAAGGTATCCGATAGTAGAAAGAGTGCAGTCTGGCATTTTTTTAAACAACATCCAAATGATCAGCGCAAAGTCATCTGTCAAAAATGTTCAACTACCTTAAGCAGAGGTCAGAATCTTAAAAGTCTAAATACAAGTTGCATGCATAGACATTTATCCACCATGCATTTGCAAGCCTGGATTAACTACCAAACGTGCCTAAAGGTTGCAGCACCCTCGGCCAATGAAGCTAGTCAGCAACGCTACATCCCTTCCCTCACTGTAACCCCACCATTTCCCGCAACACCTGCAGTATCTGTGCAGCTTTTGTCTCCAGGCCAAAGCAGTCAGGGAATCACCAGGTTCGTAGTAGGAAACACTGCATGTAGGGCACCGGCAAGAATACCATCTCCAACCCTCTCTCAGTCTGCCATGTCCACCGGCACCACCGCTAGTTCCACGATCTCCAGCTCTCCAGTCCAGCTCACCTTACATGAGACTCTTGTTAGGAAAAGGAAGTACTCATCCTCGCATCCGCGTACACAGGGTTTGAACGCCCAGATTGCTAGAATAATCTCATTAGAGATGATGCCCTACCGGTTAGTTGAAAGCGAAGCTCTCAAAGCGCTGATGGACTACGCTGTACCACGCTACGAGCTACACAGTCGACACTTCTTTTCTAGAAAAGCCATCCCAGCCCTCCAACAGCATGTTAAAGACCGCATCGTCCATGCACTCAGGCAGTCTGTGACTACAAAGGTGCACCTGACAACAGATGCATGGACCAGTAGGCATGGCCAGGGACGTTACATGTCCATCACGGCACACTGGGTGAATGTGGTGGATGCAGGGTCCACAGGGGACAGCAATATTGGGACAGTTCTGCCTAGCCCACGGTCAAGGAAAGAGTTGGCTGTAGGCGTTCGCCCCCCCCCTCCTCCTCTTCCTCATCCTCCTGCAGAAGCGAGAGTTCGTCCACAGACCGCAGTCGCACATCCACTCCATCCGCAGCTGCCACTGTTGCACACCAGGTGTGCCATTATGGGACAGCTAGTGGCAAGCGTCAGCAGGCTGTATAGGCAATGAAGTGTTTGGGCGACAACAGACACACCGCGGAAGTTCTGTCCGAGTTCTTGCAGAAAGAAACTCAGTCATGGCTGGGCACTGTACATCTTGAGGCAGGCAAGGTAGTGAGTGATAACGGAAGGAATTTCATGGCTGCCATAGCCCTTTCCCAACTTAAACACATTCCTTGCCTGGCTCACCCCTTAAACCTGGTGGTGCAGTGCTTCCTGAAAAGTTATCCGGGGTTACCCGACCTGCTCCTCAAAGTGCGCAGACTTTGCTCGCATATCCGCCGTTCGCCCGTACACTCCAGCTGTATGCAGAACTATCAGCGGTCTTTGAACCTTCCCCAACATCACCTAATCATTGACGTTGCAACAAGGTGGAACTCCACACTGCACATGCTTCAGAGACTGTGCGAACAGAGGCGGGCTGTTATGTTTTTGTAGGAGGATACACATACACGGGCAGGCAGTTGGATGGCAGACATGGAGTTGTCAGGTGTGCAGTGGTCGAAGCTACAAGACCTGCGTCAAGTCCTTCAGTGTTTTGAGGAATGCACACGGCTGGTTAGTGCAGACAACGCCATAATAAGCATGAGCATCCCCCTAATGCTTCTGCTGATGCAAAGTTTGACGCACATAAAGGAGCAGGCGTCTGCAGCCGAGGAAGAGGAAAGCCTTGATGACAGTCAGCCATTGTCTGGTCAGGGCCCTTTAGAGGACGCGGTAGCGGGCGAAGAGGAGGAGGAGGACGAGGAGGATGATGGGGATGAGTACTTTTTTAATGAGTAAGCTTCTCCTGGGCCAACCGAAATTAGTGGCGTTGCAAGGCCGGGTTCTGTTTTTTTAAGGGATACAAGTGACGTAGATTTGCCTGTAACTGCCCCTCAAACCAGCACAACCGCAGATTTGACAACTGGAACTTTGGCCCACATGGTGGATTATGCCTTACGTATCCTCAAAAGGGACCCATGCATTGTTAAAATGATGAGAGATGACGATTACTGGTTGGCCTGCATCCTTGACCCTCGCTATAAAGGCAAATTGCAAAATATTATGCCACATGAGAACCTCGAACAAATATTAGCAACCAAACAAGCTACTCTTGTAGACCCTTTGATTCAGGCATTCCCAGCACAAAGCGCCGGTGATGGTTCTCACATGAGCTGCAGGGGGCTACAGGGCAGAGGTGTTAGAGGTGCACAAATCAGAAGTGGTGTTGGACAGAGGGGTTTTCTGACCAGGTTGTAGAGTGATTTCGCAATGACCGCAGACACGACAGGTACTGCAGCATCTATTCAAAGTGACAGGAGACAACATTTGTCCAGTATGGTTACTAACTATTTTTCATCCCTTATCGATGTTCTCCCTCTACCGTCATTCCCATTTGATTACTGGGCATCCAAATTAGACACCTGGCCTGAATTGGCAGAATATGCATTGCAGGAGCTTGCTTGCCCAGCAGCTAGTGTGCTATCAGAAAGAGTATTCAGTGCTGCTGGTTCAATATTAACCGAAAAAAGGACTCGTCTGGCTACCCAAAATGTGGATGATCTAACCTTCATTAAAATGAACCACTCCTGGATTTCAAATTATTTTGCCCCACCTTTCCCGGCTGACACCTAGCTTTCCTATAAAAAGGTCTTGCTTGTGGACTGGTCTTACTGAGTGTTCCAATCTCTTAATTTGCAGCAGCTGTTTGTCCAGCATACGACATGTTTACACCTCCCTCAATGGGAAAACCCCCCACGGGGCCGTGGTCTCGCCACTTGGCGCAAGCACCCGTTAGAGTGCCGTTTGTCTGAAGAGGTGGGTGTGCCCGCTTTTGGTCGACGGCACAGCCACTGGGTCCCTCATAGTACAATATAGTGTCTCTGGCGGTGGTGGCGCGCACCCAAAGTCAGACACACCGTTGTAACATGAGGGGCTCTGGGACGATACCGCCGGCCACAAGACAGTTCACCCCCCCCCCCAGCTCAAACTGTGCTCTACCACGTGCAAAATTATCTCTCACAGCTCCACCAATGTTTAGTCTATGCGCTGACATCATTCAATGCCTGGCACTGAAATACCAATTTGTTGACATCTATGATGCTAGTTAAAATAGTCTGGGTCAGTGTCCTATATTGGCACCAGTAAATACTTACTGCCAAATTACTATGTCAGAAACTGAGCAGATGAGCCCACCCCTGTACCTAAGTATGCCACACTTTTTTTTTTTTTTTTGCGAGACATTAACATCTATTTATTTTTTGTGAGTACTAACTGTGTCAGACACTCCTTGCAATCCTCCTCCGCTGACCACAACAATGCTGCCTGTGTACCCCTGCGAGATAACTCTAAGTGCCTTGAGCCTATTTTTAGTTATTTTAGGCCTAGTAAGCCTGTCTGCGGTCCCTCCTTGCAATCCTCCTCCGCTGACCACAATGCTGCCTGTGTATCCATGTAACCGATTTAAAACTGCCTTGAGCCTATTTTTAGTTATTTTAGGCCTAGTAAGCCTGTCTGCGGTCCCTCCTTGCAATCCTCCTCTGACCACACCAATGCTGCTCGTGTACCCCTGGAACCTATTTTAAAGTGCATAGAGCCACTTTTTGAAATTGTAGGTGTACTACGCCTGTCTGCGGTCCCTCCTTGCAATCCTCCTCCTCCGCTGACCACACCAATGCTGCCCGTGTACCCCTGGAACCTATTTTAAAGTGCATAGAGCCTATTTCTTTATTTTATGTAATATTAAAAAAGCCATGATGGACTACGCTGTCCCACGCTACGAGCTACCCAGTCGACACTTCTTTTGCAAGAAAAGCCATCCCAGCCCTCCACCAGCACCACCTCCATTGTCCATGCACTCTGGCAATCTGTGAGTACAAAGGTGCACCTGACAACAGACGCATGGACCTGTAGGCATGGCCACGGAAGGTTACGTGTCCATTATGGTTCAATGGGTTAATGTGGTGGATGCATGGTCCACAGGGGACAGCCTACTAAGTCTGTCTGCAGTCCCAAATTCAAATTGTCCTCCACTGTCTAAATCTGAGCTTAAACCTTCTGGCTCTCATTAAGTGCTTTTTAAAAAAAAATTGGTGGTTAGGGCCTACTAACGGTGTCTGCCGCTCCCTGGTGTTGTCCTCCATTGTATAAATCTGAGCTTCAACCTTCTGGCTCTCATTAAGTGCTGTTTTTTAAAAAGTGGTGGTTAGGGCCTACTAACGGTGTCTGCCGCTCCTTGGTGTTGTCCTCCTGACTGAGTGTTCTCCTCCTCCTTGGTGTTCTCCTCCAGGTTGCCTTGTCTGAGCTTCAACCTTCTGGCTCTCATTAAGTGCTGTTTTTAAAAAAATTGGTGGTTAGGGCCTACTAACGGTGTCTGCCGCTCCCTGGTGTTGTCCTCGACTGTATAAATCTGAGCTTCAACCTTCTGGCTCTCATTAAGTGCTGTTTTTTAAAAAATCGGTGTTTAGGGCCTACTAACGGTGTCTGCCACTCCTGGGTGTTGTCCTCGACTGTATAAATCTGAGCTTCAACCTTCTCTCTCTCATTAAGTGCTGTTTTTAAAAAAATTGGTGGTTAGGGCCTACTAACGGTGTCTGCCGCTCCCTGGTGTTGTCCTCGACTATATAAATCTGAGCTTCAACCTTCTGGCTCTCATTAAGTGCTGTTTTTAAAAAAAATTGGGGGTTAGGGCCTACTAACGGTGTCTGCCGCTCCTGGGTGTTGTCCTCCTGACTGAGTGTTCTCCTCCTCCTTGGTGTTCTCCTCCAGGTTGCCTTTTCTGAGCTTCAACCTTCTGGCTCTCATTAAGTGCTGTTTTTAAAAAAATTGGTGGTTAGGGCCTACTAACGGTGTCTGCCGCTCCCTGGTGTTGTCCTCCACTGTCTAAATCTGACCTTCAACCTTCTGGCTCTCATTAAGTGCTTTTTAAAAAAAAATTGGTGGTTATGGCCTACTAACGGTGTCTGCCGCTCCCTGGTGTTGTCCTCCACTGTATAAAGCTGAGCTTCAGTCTTTAGGCTTTCGGCCTATAGTATCAGATATTAAACTGCATTTGGCCTTCAACTTTGGTTACGGCCTACTAACGGTGTCTGCCACTCCCTGGTGTTGTCCTCCACTGTATAAATCTGAGCTTCAACCTTCTGGCTCTCATTAAGTGCTTTTTTAAAAAAAATTGGGGGTTAGGGCCTACTAACGGTGTCTGCCGCTCCCTGGTGTTGTCCTCCACTGTATAAAGCTGAGCTTCAGTCTGTAGGCTTTTGGCCTATAGTAGCAGATATTAAACTGCATTTGGCCTACTAGTGTGGTTGGGCCCTTAAAACAGTGTCTGCTGCTCCTGGGTTTGCTACTCCACTGAACAAAGCAATGCCGCCTCTTTTGTCCTGTTACCAATTTTGAACTGCTTTTAGCCTACTTTATTCTTTGGCTCTATATCTGTGTTTCCTCCTCATCCTGCCCATTGCCCAGCCACTGCTAGATGAGTCTGCTGGTACATTGACCTAGACCACTACATTCCCCTGAATCTGACCCTGCTGAAAGTAAGGTTCCCCTTCCCGCATGTTATACCACCTTACACAGGGACAAAGAGGAAGGTGCAGATGACAGTGCAGGTTCCTTCATCAGGTGGGGGGGCATACTCGTTGGTGACGTCACTGGCACAGGGCCCCTCAGAGTATGCAAAAGTGTCGCTGCCGGTGGGAGGCGCCCCCGCTGTGCAAACACACCACCGTACTTTGAAGGGCCCTGTGCCAGTGCCAATGCGAACGAGTGGGACTCCCTGCTTGCTCAGGATCACAGCACTTGCAAAGTTGAAATACTTACCTCTCACTGCTCCACCGCCGTGACGTAGTCCACGTTTCCTGGGCCCACTAAAACATTGAACCAGCCCTACCCCCCACAACTTTTGCCAAATGACCCCCAATTTCCAATGCCCAACTATTATTATAAAGTTAATTAAGATTGACAAGCTTCAGAAACAAGAATGGATGTTTTTGGCATTAAAATGGGCACTGTAGGTGTTTTCCTGGCCTCCACTCACTGCCGACTATGCTTCCCCATTGACTTGCATTGGGTTTCGTGTTTCGGTCGATCCCCGACTTTTAGCGATAATCGGCCGACTGCACTCGACTCGACTTTGGACAAAGTCGGGTTTCGCAAAACCCGACTCGATCTTAAAAAAATGAAAGTCGCTCAACCCTAGTTCAGACCTCACCTTAAGCCCAGTCAGTAATTTCATTCCTGACTAAACCTCCCTGGTATTATTGTGGGACAGTTTCTTTTCAAGTTTAATTCTGAAGGCTTCCTGGGCCTCCTTTATTTTATGCTTCAATTCATGCTGTATCATTTTAATTTCCTCTTTGTCACCTAATTTAAATGCCTTTTTTTTCCTGTTGAGCAAATGCTTCAATTCCTTTGTTATCCATGGCTTGTTATTTGCAAAACACCTAATCTTTTTAGCCGGCACCAACATATCAGTGCAGTAGTTAATGTAGTCAGTCACTCTACCAACCACTTCATTAACATTTGTATACTCGATCATTGTCCCAAGCAACACATCCCAGTCTGTAAGATGAAAACAATCCTGTAGCCTGTTCATTTGTTGGACTCCACATTCTAACTGATTTAATCGTAGCAGGCTGTTTACTAACAACAGGTTGGTAGACTCGGGACAATAGTATAAGATTGTGATCAGACTTCCCCAAGGGCGGCAGGGTAGACGATGAATAAGCATTCTTGACATTCGCATAGAGTAAGTCCAAAATAATTTTGTCACGTGTTGTACATTTAACAAATTGATAGAATTTAGGTAAGGCAGTAGAAATTTTAGCCCGATTAAAATACCTGACGTATAGCGAACAGGAGATATGGTAGGAGAGCATCCCAATCCCTCCCGTCTTTGTCTACCACCCTTTTCAACATTCCCTTCAGGGTTTTATTAAATTGCTCCACCAACCCGTCAGTCTGAGGGTGATATACTGAAGTACGCAAGTGGGAGATTTGTAGTAGTTTACATAAGTCCTTAAGTATACGAGACATAAAGGGGGTCCCCTGATCCGTTAGTATTTCCCTCGGAATGCCGGTGCGAGAAAACATATTAACAAGCTCCTTTGAAATTGCCTTCGCATTGGCATTCCGCAGGGGTACTGCTTCAGGATAACGAGTGGCATCGCAGGGGTACTGCTTCAGGATAACGAGTGGCATAATCTAGTACTACCAAAATGTACTGATGACCCCGGGCAGATTTAACTAATGGACCGACTATATCCATTGCTATCCTCTCGAAGGGCACCTCTATTATCGGTAAGGGCACAAGGGGGCTTCTAAAATGTGACATAGGTGCGGTCAATTGACTCGTAGGACAGGACTGACAATACTGGGTCACGTCTCCCCCTAGACCCGGCCAAAAGAAACGTTGCAGAACACGGTGTTTTGTTTTTTCTCTGGCCAGATGTCCCCCCAAGGGATGTTTATATGCCAGATCCAAAACTACTTGGCGAAAGGACTTGGGCACCACTAGTTGCTCTACCACCACTCCTCGCACTTTATCTATGTGATACAGCATACCCTGTTGCACCGCCACATGTGGGAACTCATTTTGAGCCCCTGGGTACAATGGTCTTCCCTCAGAGACCTTTACATTTTCGCATGCCCTTGCCAGAGTAGGATCCTGGTGTTGAGCGGTCCCGAACTTACCACGGGCCAGATCAAGGCCCGGCATTTCTATAGCCTCCTCTAGTTCATCTGCCTCGCCTGCATGTACAGCCAGAGGAGAGTCTACAGATTCTGAGATGGATCCCCTTTCATTTTGCTGCAATGGGTCAGGGGGTAGCCCCACGGCACCGTCTTCAACTAGAGTGTTCATGCCATTTTTAAGGCTCCACAAGTCCCAAAATAAGGGAAAGTCTCTCCCCAATATTGCGTCATGTCCCATAGATTTTGGGACTGCCGCTTGATGTCTTTTGGTTCCCACTGGCGTGGCAAGGGTGACCCAGGCAGTGAGGTAGTTTTTAACATCGCCATGGATACAACTAATGCCCACGGTTAAGTTTGTTAGGGCTCTAGGGTCCACCAAACTGGCATGTACCAGAGTTACTTGGCTGCCGGAATCCAAGACGGCATTCACACTATGGCCATCGACCTCAAGGCAACACACGTGTCGTTTGTCTCCTGTAAGGACCTCTGCAACACAGACTGACTGTACATTTAATGAAAGACGCCTCATAGCGTTACAGTCCATTGGCTCTGTAGTCATTGGGCAGTTAGCTGCTACATGGCCAAGCCCGCGACATCGCCAACACTGTATAGGTCCTTGCCTCCTTGTTGGGGACCCCAGAAAGGGTCTGCTGGCTTGCTGTGAGACCGTACTGCCTCCATAGTCCTTTGTGGGTCGGCTACCCTTCATTGCAACGTTCTCTTCTTTTGAAGATGAAGTAGGTTTCACAGGATATTCTGGCGATTTCTTGGGAGCCCAGCGAGGTGATAACGTCCCTTGGAGTAGGCTTGTTAGCGTTCGACCATATGGTGAACTGGTCGGCCGTAGATGGGTCCCCCTGTCCAACCCACCTCTGTATCTTAGTGGGTAAGGACCGTAGGTACTTGTCTAGAACAACACGTTCCACCATCTGTGCGGATGTCAAAGTCTCTGGTTGCAGCCATTTTTTTACTAAATGGATGAGATCATGCATTTGTGAGCGGGCTGGCTGATGCTCCACAAAAGTCCACAAATGTACCCTCTGTGCTCGTACATATGTGTTTACTCCCAGCCTTGCCAGGATTTTGCCTTTTAGTTTGGTATAATCCATAGCATCCACTCCACTTAGATCGTAATAGGCCTTTTGTGGATCTCCGCTCAGAAATGGAGCAACCACTTCAGCCCATCTATCCACCGGTAATTGCTCACGTTCTGCAATACGTTCAAATACGGTGAGATACGCTTCCACATCATCATCAGCAGTCATTTTAAGCAGAGTCTTTTGTATGGCTTTCCGTGCACTAGCAACACTTTGTGCACGGTCTTCCTCATCTCGGGGCTGCCGAACCAAAGCCTGCTTTATTGCATTCAACTGCTCTTGCTGAATCTGGTTTTGCTGGTCCAGGGCTTGCTGGAAGTAAGTATTGGTCTGCTGTTGTTGAACATTTGCCTGCAATAACTGTTTCACTAGTTCCTCCATATTACTGGACTCTTGGCTCTTCAAAAGCACAGGAGCTTTCAGCCAGGACATACACAGAGCACTTTCTCTGCAGTCACAGTCCAACAGCCACTATGTCCGCATTCTCCACCATTTGTGGGGATATAACTCAGCAGGGATCTTTGCTTTAGCCCAAGCAGGTGGCTATGGAGTCACAATGGACAATAGCAGGTTGGCGAGTTCCACACAGATATGAACCAGGCGTATTTATTGTACACAGTGGAGTAGAAAACCCAGGAGCGGCAGAAACCGTTAGTAGGGCCCAACCAGACAAGTAGGCCAAATGCAGTTAAATATCTGATACTATAGGCCGAAAGCCTGAAGAATGAAGCTCAGCTTTGTACAGTGAAGGACAACACAAGGAGCGGCAGACACCGTTAGTAGGCCCCAACCACACATATTAACAACAACTACTTAATGAGAGCCTAAAGATTGAAGCTCAGTTTTGTGCAGTGGAGGACAACACCAGGGAGTGGCAGACACCGTTAGTAGGCCCCAACCGAAATAGTAGGCCAACTGCACTGTTATCATAACAACAACTACTTAATGAGAGCCTGAAGATTGAAGCTCAGCTTTGTATAGTGGAGGCCAACACCAGGGAGCGGCAGACACCGTTAGTAGGCCCCAACCACACATATTAACAACAACTACTTAATGAGAGCCTGAAGATTGAAGCTCAGCTTTGTACAGTGGAGGCCAACACCAGGGAGCGGCAGACATCATTAGTAGGCCCCAACTGAAATAGTAGGCCAACTGCACTGTTATCTTAACAACAACTACTTAATGAGAGCCTGAAGATTGAACCTCAGCTCTGTTCAGTGGAGAACAGAAAGCAGCGGCAGACTCCGTTAGTAGGCCCCAACCACTCTAGTAGGCTAACTGCAGTGTTATATTAACAACAACTACTTAATGAGAGCCTGAAGATTGAAGCTCAAGAAAACCAAACAGGAGAAAACCCAGGAGTGGCAGACACCGTTAGTAGGGCCCAACCAGACAAGTAGGCCAAATGCAGTTAAATATTTGATACTATAGGCCGAAAGCCAGAAGACTAAAGCTCAGCTTTGTACAGTGAAGGACAACACAAGGGAGCGGCAGACACCGTTAGTAGGCCCCAACCACACATATTAACAACAACTACTTAATGAGAGCCTGAAGATTGAAGCTCAGTTTTGTGCAGTGGAGGACAACACCAGGGAGTGGCAGACACCGTTAGTAGGCCCCAACCGAAATAGTAGGCCAACTGCACTGTTATCATAACAACAACTACTTAATGAGAGCCTGAAGATTGAAGCTCAGCTTTGTATAGTGGAGGCCAACACCAGGGAGCGGCAGACACCGTTAGTAGGCCCCAACCACACATATTAACAACAACTACTTAATGAGAGCCTGAAGATTGAAGCTCAGCTTTGTACAGTGGAGGCCAACACCAGGGAGCGGCAGACATCGTTAGTAGGCCCCAACTGAAATAGTAGGCCAACTGCACTGTTATCTTAACAACAACTACTTAATGAGTGCCTGAAGATTGAACCTCAGCTCTGTTCAGTGGAGAACAGAAAGCAGCGGCAGACTCCGTTAGTAGGCCCCAACCACTCTAGTAGGCCAACTGCAGTGTTACATTAACAACAACTACTTAATGAGAGCCTGAAGATTGAAGCTCAAGAAAACCAAACAGGAGAAAACCCAGGAGTGGCAGACACCGTTAGTAGGGCCCAACCAGACAAGTAGGCCAAATGCAGTTAAATATTTGATACTATAGGCCAAAAGCCTGAAGACTAAAGCTCAGCTTTGTACAGTGAAGAACAACACCAGGGAGTGGCAGACACTGTTAGTAGGCCCCAACCGGTATAGTAGGCCAACTGCACTGTTATCTTAACAATAACTACTTAATGAGAGCCTGAAGATTGAAGCTCAGCTTTGTACAGTGGAGGCCAACACCAGGGAGCGGCAGACACCGTTAGTAGGCTCCAACCGAAATAGTAGGCCAACTGCACTTTTATGTTAACAACAACTACTTAATGAGAGCCTGAAGATTGAAGCTCAGCTTTGTATGGTGGAGGCCAACACCAGGGAGCGGCAGACACCGTTAGTAGGCCCCAACCACACATATTAACAACAACTACTTAATGAGAGCCTGAAGATTGAAGCTCAGCTTTGTGCAGTGGAGGACAACTGTAATGGTAGAAGACACAATAAGTAGGCCTAAAAAAGTAATTAGGCAAAATGCAGTTCAAAATTGTTAAGTGGAGTACACTTGCAGCATAGCGTGGTTCAGCGGAGGAGGGCATGTGTAATTAGTGGCTCTGACACAGAAAGTAGGCCTAAAATAAAAATGAAGGCTATATTAAGTTCAAAATTGGTAAAAGGAGTACACAAGTGGCATAGCTGGGTTCTGTGGTGGAGGACAACTGTTATGACAGGCTTACACAGTTACTAGGCACAAATAGGTAAGTAGGATAAATGCAGTTCACAATTGGTAACAGGAGTACACAGGCGGCATAGCTTTGTTCAGTGGAGGACAACTGGAAGGACTAGACTGGCCAAGACAGACACAGGTAGTAGGCCTACAATAGAAAGTAGGCTCTATGCAGTTTAAAGTAGGCTACAAACTTCCTAGCCCTAAAATAACAAAATAGGCTCTATGCAGCTTCCATTATGTGGCAGGGGTACACAGGCAGCATTGGTGTGCTCAGTAGAGGACAATTGGACGGAGGGACCGCAGACAGACTTAGTAGGCCTAAAATAACAAAATAGGCTCTATGCAGCTTCCATTATGTGGCAGGGGTACACAGGCAGCATTGTTGTGCTCAGTGGAGGACAATTGGAAGGAGGGACCGCAGACAGACTTAGTAGGCCTAAAATAACAAAATAGGCTCTATGCAGCTTCCATTATGTGGCAGGGGTACACAGGCAGCATTGTTGTGCTCAGTGGAGGACAATTGGAAGGAGGGACCGCAGACAGACTTAGTAGGCCTAAAATAACAAAATAGGCTCTATGCAGCTTCCATTATGTGGCAGGGGTACACAGGCAGCATTGGTGTGCTCAGAGGAGGACAATTGGAAGGAGGGACCGCAGACACACTTAGTAGGCCTAAAATAACAAAATAGGCTCTATTCAGCTCCCATTATGTGGCAGGGGTACACAGGCAGCATTGGTGTGCTCAGTGGAGGACAATTGGAAGGAGGGACCACAGACAGACTTAGTAGGCCTAAAATAACAAAATAGGCTCTATGCAGCTTCCATTATGTGGCAAGGGTACACAGGCAGCATTGGTGTGCTCAGTGGAGGACAATTGGAAGGAGGGACCACAGACAGACTTAGTAGACCTAAAATAACAAAATAGGCTCTATGCA
This sequence comes from Ranitomeya variabilis, assembly GCF_051348905.1. Classification (NCBI taxonomy): domain Eukaryota; kingdom Metazoa; phylum Chordata; class Amphibia; order Anura; family Dendrobatidae; genus Ranitomeya; species Ranitomeya variabilis. The sequence goes on along the minus strand of NC_135235.1, from coordinate 362,782,406 downwards.
GCTTCCATTATGTGGCAGGGGTACACAGGCAGCATTGGTGTGCTCAGTGGAGGACAATTGGAAGGTGGGACCGCAGACACACTTAGTAGGCATAAAATAACAAAATAGGCTCTATGCAGCTCCCATTATGTGGCAGGGGTACACAGGGAGCATTGGTGTGCTCAGTGGAGGACAATTGGAAGGAGGGACTGCAGACAGACTTAAGGCCCCGTCTCACATAGCGATTTACCAACGATCACGACCAGCGATATGACCTGGCCGTGATCGTTGGTAAGTCGTTGTGTGGTCGCTGGGGAGCTGTCACACAGACAGCTCTCTCCAGCGACCAACGATCAGGGGCACGACTTCGGCATCGTTGAAACTGTCTTCAACGATGCCGAAGTCCCCCTGCAGCACCAGGGTAACCAGGGTAAACATCGGGTTACTAAGTGCAGGGCCGCGCTTAGTAACCCGATGTTTACCCTGGTTACCAAAAAAAAAACAAACAGTACATACTCGCCTTTCGGTGTCCGTCAGGTCCCTTGCCGTCTGCTTCCTGCTCTGACTGAGCCGCCGTACAGTGAGAGCAGAGCGCAGCGGTGACGTCACTGCTGTGCTGCGCTCTCACTGTACGGCGGCACTCAGTCAGAGCAGGAAGCAGACGGCAAGGGACCTGACGGACATCAGATGGTGAGTATGTACTGTTTTTTTTTTTTACATTTACGCTGGTAACCAGGGTAAACATCGGGTTACTAAGCGCGGCCCTGCGCTTAGTAACCCGATGTTTACCCTGGTTACCAGTGAAGACATCGCTGGATCGGTGTCACACACACCGATTCAGCGATGTCAGCGGGACCTCAACGACCAAAAAATGGTCCAGGCCATTCCGACACGACCAGCGATCTCACAGCAGGGGCCTGGTCGCTGGTACGTGTCACACATAGCGAGATCGCTACTGAGGTCACTGTTGCGTCACAAAACTAGTGACTCAGCAGCGATCTCGCTAGCGATCTCGCTATGTGAGACGGGGCCTTCAGTAGGCCTAAAATAACAAAATAGGCTCTATGCAGCTTCCATTATGTGGCAGGGGTACACAGGCAGCATTGGTGTGCTCAGTGGAGGACAATTGGAAGGAGGGACCGCAGACAGACTTAGTAGGCATAAAATAACAAAATAGGCTCTATGCAGCTTCCATTATGTGGCAGGGGTACACAGGCAGCATTGGTGTGCTCAGTGGAGGACAATTGGAAGGAGGGACCGCAGACACACTTAGTAGGCATAAAATAACAAAATAGGCTCTATGCAGCTTCCATTATGTGGCAGGGGTACACAGGCAGCATTGCTGTGCTCAGTGGAGGACAATTGGAAGGAGGGACCGCAGACACACTTAGTAGGCATAAAATAACAAAATAGGCTGTATGCAGCTTCCATTATGTGGCAGGGGTACACAGGCAGCATTGGTGTGCTCGGCGGAGGACAATTGGAAGGAGGGACCGCAGACAGTAAGTTCTCCAAAAAACTAAATAGATGTTAATGTCTCGCAAAAAAAAAAGAAAAAAGGGTGCCATACTTAGGTACAGAGGTGTGCTCCAATGCTGAATTTCAGACATTGTAATTTGGCGCAAAGTATTTACTTGAGTAAATGTAGGACAGGGCCCCTGCCTATTTTAAATAGCACCATACATGTCAACAAATTGTTATTGTCAGTGCCAGGCATTGAAGTATTTCAGCGCATAGACTAAACAGTGGTGGAGAAGCGAGAGATAATTTTGCACGTGGTAGAGCACTGTTTGAGCTGGGGGGTGTTCACACTCTCTCTTGGCTGACGGTACAGGCCCAGGGCCCCTCATGTTACAGCGGTGTGTCTGATGTTGGGTGCATGCCACCACTGCCAGAGACACTTCATTGTACTATGAGAGACCCAGTGGCAGTGCCGTCGACCAAAAGTGGGCACACCCACCTCTTCAGACAAACGGCACTCTGACGGGTGCTTGCGCCAAGTGGCGAGACCACGGCCCCGTGGGGGGAGTTTGGCCATTTGGGGATTTGTAAACATGTCGTATGCTGTACAAACAGCAGATGCAAATTATGAGATTGGAACAGTCAGTAACACCAGTCCCAAAGCAAGACCTTTTTTCAGGAAAGCTAGGTGTCAGCCGGAAAAGGTGGGGCAAAATAATTAGAAATCCATCAGTGGTTCATTTTAATGAAGGTTAGATCATCAACATTTTGGGTCGCCAGACGAGTCCTTTTTTCGGTCAGTATTGAACCAGCAGCACTGAATACTCTTTCTGATAGCACACTAGCTGCTGGGCAAGCAAGCTCCTGCAATGCATATTCGGCCAATTCAGGCCAGGTGTCTATTTTGGATGCCCAGTAATCAAAGGGGAACGACGGTTGAGGGAGAACATCGATAATGGAGGAAAAATAGTTAGTAACCATACTGGACAAATGTTGTCTCCTGTCACTTTGAAATGATGCTGCAGTACCTGTCGTGTCTGCGGTCATTGCGAAATCACTCCACAACCTGGTCAGAAAACCCCTCTGTCCAACGCCACTTCTGATTTGTGCACCTCTAACACCTCTGCCCTGTTGCCCCCTGCAGCTCGTGTGAGAACCATCACCGGCGCTGTGTGCTGGGAATGCCTGAATCAAACGGTCTACAAGAGTAGATTGTTTGGTTGCCAATATTTGTTCGAGGTTCTCATGTGGCATGATATTTTGCAATTTGCCTTTATATCGCGGATCAAGGAGGCATGCCAACCAGTAATCGTCATCGGTCATCATTTTGATAATGCGTGGGTCCCTTTTGAGGATACGCAAGGCATAATCCGCCATGTGGGCCAATGGTCCACTTGTCAAATCAGTGCATGTGCTGGGATGAGGAGCACTTTTGGGCAAATCAACGTCACTTGTCTCCCTCAAAAAACCTGAACCCGGCCTTGCAACGCCAGCAGTTTCTATTGCCCCCTGAGAAGCTTCCTCATCCAAAAAATACTCATCCCCATCATCCTCCTCGTCCTCCTCCTCTTCACCCGCCACCTTATCCTGTAGACTTCCCTGAGCAGACAATGGCTGACTGTCATGTAGGCTTCCCTCGTCCTCGGCTGCAGACGCCTGCTCCTTTATGTGCGTCAAACTTTGCATCAGCAGACGCATTAGGGGGATGCTCATGCTTATTATGGCGTTGTCTGCACTAACCAGCCGTGTGCATTCCTCAAAACACTGAAGGACTTGACACAGGTCTTGTAGCTTCGACCACTGCACACCTGACAACTCCATGTCTGCCATCCAACTGCCTACCCGTGTATGTGTATCCTCCCACAAATACATAACAGCACGCCTCTGTTCGCACAGTCTCTGAAGCATGTGCAGGGTGGAGTTCCACTTTGTTGCAACGTTGATGATTAGGCAATGCTGGGGAAGTTTCAAAGACTGCTGATGGTTCTGCATACGGCTGGAGTGTACGGGCGAACAGCGGATGTGCGAACAAAGTCTGCGCACTTTCAGGAGCAGGTCGGGTAACCCCAGATAACTTTTCAGAAAGCACTGCACCACCAGGTTTAAGGTGTGAGCGAGGCAAGGAATGTGTTTCAGTTGTGAAAGGGCTATGGCAGCTGTTATGATCTGGTGGCCTAAGAGCAGCATGAGACGTACTCTGGAGAAGGTGGTACCTGTACTGACCGCAGACCCTGAACTTAACACCGCAACTAGAAGTAGCCGTGTAATGTTCCTATCACTCCCTAGACATCTCGACACAGCCGGAGGACTAATTACTCCTAGAGATAGAAAAGGGAAAACTATCTTGCCTCATATAAAATTCCCAAAGGATAGCCAGCCCCCCACAAATATTGACTGTGAGAGGAGAGGGAAAAAACATACACAGACTGAAATCAGAATTTAGCAAAGGAGGCCACTTCTAGTTAAATAGAAAGGATAGGACAGAGTACTATGCGGTCAGTATTAAAACACTAGAAAATATCCACCACAGAAAATACAAAAATCTCCACAGCTAACTAAAGATATGGAGGGTATATCTGCATCTCCAGAGATACCAGCCTTGCTAAACAAATCCTTAGGGCCCCGTCTCACACAGCGACGCTGCAGCGATACAGACAACGATGCTGATCGCTGCAGCGTCGCTGTGTGGTCGCTGTGTGGTCGCTGGGGAGCTGTCACACAGACAGCTCTCTCCAGCGACCAACGATCAGGGGAACGACTTCGGCATCGTTGAAACTGTCTTCAACGATGCCGAAGTCCCCCTGCAGCACCCGGGTAACCAGGGTAAACATCGGGTTACTAAGCGCAGAGCCGCGCTTAGTAACCCGATGTTTACCCTGGTTACCAGCGTAAATGTAAAAAAAAAAAAAACAGTACATACTCACCATCTGTTGCCCGTCAGGTCCCTTGCCGTCTGCTTCCTGCTCTGACTGAGCCGCCGTACAGTGAGAGCAGAGCGCAGCGGTGACGTCACTGCTGTGCTCTCACTTTACGGCGGCAGTCAGAGCAGGAAGCAGACGCCAAGGGACCTGACGGGCAACAGATGGTGAGTATGTACTGTTTGTTTTTTTTTACATTTACGCTGGTAACCAGGGTAAACATCGGGTTACTAAGCACGGCCCTGTGCTTAGTAACGCGATGTTTACCCTGGTTACCAGTGAAGACATCGCTGGATCGGTGTCACACACACCGATTCAGCGATGTCAGCGGGACCTCAACGACCAAAAAAAGGTCCAGGCCATTCTGACACGACCAGCGATCTCGCAGCAGGGGCCTGATCGCTGGTACGTGTCACACATAGCGAGATCGCTACTGAGGTCGCTGTTGCGTCACAAAACTTGTGACTCAGCAGCGATCTCGCTAGCGATCTCGCTATGTGAGACGGGGCCTTTATTCAGACCAAGCTGGACAAGACAAAAACATGGAAAAGAACTGAACAATAAGGCCACAGCATGTTTTCAGCAAAAATAAAGGCCAGAACTTATCTTTGTTGAAAGGAACAGCCAAGCAGGAGAGAGCAGGCAAGGATGTGAATCCTCCAGGAACAATGGACAACTGGCACTGACTAAAGGTTCAAGCAAGGCCAAATAGCCCAGTCAGGATTGCAAAAACTTGACACACCTGATGAATGCTGCGATCCAGAGACAGCAGCCCTACCACTTATAACCACCGGAGGGAGCCCAAGAGCAGAATTCACAACAGTACCCCCCCCCCCCCTTGAGGAGGGGTCACCGAACCCTCACCAAAGCCCCCAGGCCGATCCGGACGAGCCAAATGAAAGGCACGAACCAAATCCTGAGCATGAACATCGGAGGCAACAACCCAAGAATTATCCTCCTGGCCATAACCCTTCCATTTGACAAGATACTGAAGCTTCCGCATCGAAAAATGAGAATCCAAAATCTTCTCAACCACATACTCCAACTCCCCATCAATCAACACCGGGGCAGGAGGATCAACAGAGGGAACAACGGCACCACATATTTCCGCAACAAAGATCTATGAAAAACATTATGGATGGAAAAAGAGGCTGGAAGGGCCAAACGAAAAGACACTGGATTGAAAATCTCAGAAATCCTATAAGGGCCAATAAACCGAGGCTTAAACTTTGGGGAAGAAACCTTCATAGGAACATGACGGGAAGACAACCAGACCAAATCCCCAACCCAAAGCCGGGAACCAACACACCGACGACGGTTAGCAAAACGCTGAGCCCCCTCCTGAGACAACACCAAATTGTCAACAACATGAGCCCAAATTTGCTGCAACCTGTCAAACACAGAGTCCACCCCAGGACAATCAGAAGGCTCAACCTTCCCCGAAGAAAAACGAGAATGAAAACCAGAATTACAAAAGATGGGTGAAACCAAGGTAGCAGAACTAGCCCGATTATTAAGGGCAAACTCGGCCAATGGCAAGAAAGCCACCCAGTCATCCTGATCAGCAGACACAAAGCATCTCAAATAAGTTTCCAAAGTCTGATTAGTTCGCTCGGTTTGGCCATTTGTCTGAGGATGAAACGTGGAAGAAAAAGACAAATCAATGCCCAGCCTAGCACAAAAGGCCCGCCAAAACCTAGAAACAAACTGGGAACCTCTATCGGACACAATATTCTCCGGAATGCCATGCAAACGAACCACATGCTGAAAAAACAACGGAACCAAATCAGAAGAGGAAGGCAACTTAGGCAAAGGTACCAAATGAACCATCTTAGAAAACCGGTCACAAAACACCCAGATAACCGACATCCTCTGGGAAACCGGAAGATCCAAAATAAAATCCATAGAAATATTGCGTCCAAGGCCTGTCAGGGACCGGCAAAGGCAAAAGAAACCCACTAGCGCGGGAACAGCAAGGCTTGGCCTGCGCACAAGTCCCACAGGACTGCACAAAAGAACGCACATCCCGTGACAAAGAAGGCCACCAAAAGGACCTACCAACCAAATCTCTGGTACCAGAAATCCCAGGATGACCAGCCAACACAAGAACAATGAACCTCCGAAATCACTTTACTAGTCCATCTGTCAGGAACAAACAGTTTCCCCACTGGACAGTGGTCAGGTTTATCAGCCTGAAATTCCGGCTCAAGGACCCCAGGAGAATCAGGCAAAAAGCTCCTAGAGAGGGCATGAGCCTTAACATTCTTAGAACCCGGAAGATACGAGACCACAAAATCAAAAAGGGAGAAAAACCGGGACCATCGGGCCTGTCTAGGATTCAGCCGTTTGGCAGACTCGAGATAAATCAGATTCTTATGATCGGTCAAGACCACAATACGGTGCTTGGCCCCCTCAAGCCAATGTCGCCACTCCTGAAATGCCCACTTCATAGCCAACAACTCACGATTGCCGACATCATAATTGCGTTCCGCAGGCGAAAACTTTCGAGAAAAGAAGGCACACGGTTTCATCAAGGAACCATCAGAATTCCTCTGAGAGAAAATGGCCCCTGCCCCAATCTCAGAAGCGTCAACCTCAACCTGAAAAGGAAGAGAAACATCCGGCTGACGCAACACAGGGGCAGAAGTAAATCGGCGTTTAAGCTCCTGAAAGGCAGAAACAGCCGCAGAGGGCCAATTCGTCACATCAGCGCCTTTCTTCGTCAAATCGGTCAGGGGTTTAACCACACTGGAGAAGTTGGCAATGAAACGGCGATAAAAATTAGCAAAGACCAAAAATTTCTGAAGGCTCTTCACGGATGTGTGCTGGATCCAATCATGAATGGCCTGAACCTTAACCGGATCCATTTCTATAGATGAGGGAGAAAAAATGAAGCCCAAAAAAGAAATCTTCTGTACTCCAAAGAGGCACTTAGACCCCTTCACAAACAAGGCATTATCACGATGGATCTGAAATACCATCCTGACTTGTTTCACATGAGACTCCCAATCATCTGAAAAAATCAAAATATCATCCAAATATACAATCATGAATTTATCAAGATAATTCCGAAATATATCATGCATGAAGGACTGAAACACAGATGGAGCATTAGAGAGTCCGAATGGCATCACAAGTAGGGTTGAGCGACTTTTATTTTTATAGAATCGGGTCGGGTTTCACGAAACCCGACTTTCTCAAAAGTCGGGTCGAGTGAAATCGGCCGATCCTATAAAAAAGTCGGGGTCGGGGTCAGCCGAAACACGAAACCCAATGCAGTGCAATGGGATACTATGGTTCCCAGGGTCTGAAGGAGAGGAAACTCTCCTTCAGGCCCTGGGATCCATATTTAAGTGTAAAATAAAGAATTAAAATAAAAAATATTGATATATTCACCTCTCCGACGCAGCCTGGACATCGCCGCTGGTAACCGGCATCTTCCCGTTCCTAAGAATGGCGCTTGAAAGACCTTTCGATGACGTCACGGCTTGTGATTGGTCGCGGCCGCCCACGTGACCGCTCAGCGACCAATCACAAAGCCGTGACGTAATTTTCAGGTCCTAAATTCCTCATTCTAGGAATTTAGGACATGAGAATTACGTCACGGCTTTGTGATTGGTCGCTGAGCGGTCACGTGGGCCGCCGCGACCAATCACAAGCCGTGACGTCATCGAAAGGTCCTTCACGCGCTCATTCTTAAGAAGGAAGGCTGCCGGAAAGAAGCCGAGGGTGAGTATATTCCTATTAGGTATATACTCACCCTCGGACGCGCCCTGCTTCTTTCCGGCAGCCTTCCTTCTTAAGAATGAGCGCGTGAAGGACCTTTCAATGACGTCACGGCTTGTGATTGGTCGCGGCGGCCCACGTGACCGCTCAGCGACCAATCACAAAGCTGTGACATAATTCTCATGTCCTAAATTCCTAGAATGAGGAATTTAGGACCTGAAAATTACGTCACGGCTTTGTGATTGGTCGCTGAGCGGTCACGTGGGCCGCCGCAACCAATCACAAGCCGTGACGTCATCGAAAGGTCTTTCAAGCGCCATTCTTAGGAACGGAAGATGCCGGTTACCAGCGGCGATGTCCAGGCTGCGTCGGAGAGGTTAATATATCAATGTTTTTTATTTTAATTCTTTATTTTACACTTAAATGTGGATTCCGATACCGATTTCCGATATCGCAAACATATTGGAACTCGGTATCGGAATTCCGATACCAGATTCAGAAGATCGCCGACCTCATGGCCGACCCCACACAGGGGTCGGGTCGGGTTTCATGAAACCCGACTTTGCCAAAAGTCGGCGACTTCTGAAAATGGCCGACCGGTTTCGCTCAACCCTAATCACAAGGTATTCAAAATGACCTTCGGGCGTATTAAACGCAGTTTTCCATTCGTCACCCTGCTTAATACGAACAAGATTATATGCCCCTCGAAGGTCAATCTTAGTAAACCAACTAGCCCCCTTAATCCTAGCAAACAGATCAGAAAGCAAAGGCAAAGGGTATTGGAATTTGACCATGATCTTATTCAAGAGGCGATAATCAATACAGGGTCTCAAGGAGCCATCTTTTTTGGCAACAAAAAGAAAACCTGCTCCCAATGGTGAAGAAGATGGCCGAATATGCCCCTTCTCCAAGGACTCCTTAACATAGCTCCGCATGGCGGTATGTTCTGGCAAAGACAGGTTGAAAAGTCGGCCCTTAGGGAACTTACAGCCTGGAATCAAGTCAATAGCACAATCACAGTCCCTATGCGGTGGAAGGGAACTGGACTTGGGCTCATTGAATACATCCTGGAAATCTGACAAAAACTCAGGAATTTCAGAAGAGGGGGAGGAGGCAATTTACATCAAAGGAACGTCACCATGAACCCCCTGACAACCCCAACTAGTCAGAGACATAGATTTCCAATCTAACACCGGATTATGCACCTGTAACCATGGGAAACCCAGCACAATAGCATCATGCAAATTATGCAACACCAGAAAACGACAATCTTCCTGATGGGCTGGCGCCATGCACATGGTCAGCTGTGTCCAAAACTGAGGTTTATTTTTAGCCAATGGTGTAGCATCAATGCCCCTCAAAGGAATAGGACTCTGCAAAGGCTGCAAGGGAAAACCACAATGTCTGGCAAATTCAAAGTCCATTAAGTTTAGAGCAGCGCCTGAATCCACAAATGCCATGACAGAAAATGACGATAATGAGCAGATCAGGGTCACAGATAACAGAAATTTAGGTTGTACAGTACTGATGGTAACAGAACTAGCGATTCTCTTGGTACGCTTAAGGCAATCAGAAATAACATGAGCAGAATCGCCGCAGTAAAAACACAACCTATTCTGACGTCTGAATCCTTGTCGTTCAGCTCTAGACACAATCCTATCACACTGCATAGGCTCAGGACTCTGCTCGGAAGACAATGCCATAGTGTGCACAACTCTGCGCTCGCGCAAGCGCCGATCAATCTGAATGGCCAGAAACATAGAATCACTCAGACCAGCAGGCGTGGGGAACCCCACCATAACATCTTTAACGGATTCAGAAAGACCCTTTCTGAAAATTGCCGCCAAGGCATCCTCATTCCATTTAGTCAGTACAGACCATTTTCTAAATTTCTGGCAATATGATTCTGCCGCTTCTTGACCCTGACACAGGGCCAACAAGGTCTTCTCAGCATGATCCACTGAATTAGGTTCATCATACAATAACCCAAGCGCCTGAAAAAAGGTGTCTACATTAAGCAACGCCAGATTCCCAGGTCCCAGGGCAAATGCCCAATCCTGGGGGTCACCACGCAGCAGAGATATAACAATTTTAACCTGCTGGATGGGATCACCAGAGGAACGGGGTTTCAGAGCAAAAAACAGTTTACAGTTATTTTTAAAGCTCAAAAATTTGGACCTGTCCCCAAGAAACAAATCAGGAGTTGGAATTCTAGGCTCTAAAACCGGAGTCTGAACGATATAATCGGAAATACCCTGTACTCTTGCAGCAAGTTGATCCACACGAGAAGCCAATCCCTGAACATCCATAACCGCGCCGAACTCCTGAGCCACGCAGAGGTAAAGAGGGGAAAAAAAAAAGCACAACAGACTACAGAAAAAAAAATGGCTCAGCACTTTCCTTCCCTTCTTCTGAGATGCGGTTAACTCATTGTTGGTCAGTTGTACTGTTATGATCTGGTGGCCTAAGAGCAGCATGAGACGTACTCTGGAGAAGGTGGTACCTGTACTGACCGCAGACCCTGAACTTAACACCGCAACTAGAAGTAGCCGTGGAATGTACCTATCTCTCCCTAGACATCTCGACACAGCCGGAGGACTAATTACCCTGTCATGATTCTCAATGGCGAGAGAACATAGCCCAGCATATATGAGAACTAGCTCTTGGAAGATGGAAACTATACTGACCATGAACTAAACCTGCCGCACAACTAGAAGTGGCCGGGTAGCATGCCTACGTTTTTTTATCCCTAGATGCCCAGCGCCAGCCGGAGAACTACCTAATCCTAGCAGAGGAAAAGACAGTCCTGGCTCACCTCTAGAGAAATTTTCCCAAAAGGCAGACAGAGGCCCCCACATATATTGGCGGTGATTTTAGATGAAATGACAAACGTAGTATGAAAATAGGTTTAGCAAAATCGAGGTCCGCTTACTAGATAGCAGGAAGACAGAAAGGGCACTTTCATGGTCAGCAGAAAACCCTATCAAAACACCATCCAGAAATTACTTTAAGACTCTAGCATTAACTCATAACACCAGAGTTGCAATTTCCGATCACTAGAGCTTTCCAGACACAGTAACGAAACAGCAGCTGTGAACAGGAACAAAATGCAAAAACACACAAGGACAAAAGTCCAACTTAGCTGGGAGTTGTCTAGTAGCAGGAACATGCACAGAAAGGCTTCTGACCACATTGTTGACCGGCAAGAAACTGACAGAGGAGCAAGGTTATATAGCGACTCCCACATCCTGATAGGAGCAGGTGAACAGAGGGGATGATGCACACAAGTTCAATTCCACAAGTGGCCACCGGGGGAGCCCAGAATCCAATTTCACAACAGTACCCCCCCCTCAAGGAGGGGGCACCGAACCCTCACCAGAACCACCAGGGCGATCAGGATGAGCCCTATGAAAGGCACGGACAAGATCGGAGGCATGAACATCAGAGGCAGTGACCCAAGAATTATCCTCCTGACCGTATCCCTTCCATTTGACCAGATACTGGAGTTTCCGTCTGGAAACACGAGAGTCTAAGATCTTTTCCACAACGTACTCCAACTCACCCTCAACCAACACCGGAGCAGGAGGCTCAACGGAAGGCACAACCGGTACCTCATACCTGCGCAACAATGACCGATGAAAAACATTATGAATCGAAAAGGATGCAGGGAGGTCCAAACGGAAGGACACAGGGTTAAGAATCTCCAATATCTTGTACGGGCCGATGAACCGAGGCTTAAACTTAGGAGAAGAAACCCTCATAGGGACAAAACGAGAAGACAACCACACCAAGTCCCCAACACAAAGCCGAGGACCAACACGACGACGGCGGTTGGCAAAAAGCTGAGTCTTCTCCTGGGACAACTTCAAATTGTCCACCACCTGCCCCCAAATCTGATGCAACCTCTCCACCACAGCATCCACTCCAGGACAATCCGAAGATTCCACTTGACCGGAGGAAAATCGAGGATGAAACCCCGAATTACAGAAAAACGGGGACACCAAGGTGGCAGAGCTGGCCCGATTATTGAGGGCGAACTCCTCCAAAGGCAAAAAAGCAACCCAATCATCCTGATCCGCAGACACAAAACACCTCAAATATGTCTCCAAGGTCTGATTAGTCCGCTCGGTCTGGCCATTAGTCTGAGGATGGAAAGCAGACGAAAAAGACAAATCTATGCCCATCCTAGCACAGAATGCCCGCCAAAATCTAGACACGAATTGGGTCCCTCTGTCAGAAACGATATTCTCAGGAATACCATGCAAACGAACAACATTTTGAAAAAACAGAGGAACCAACTCGGAAGAAGAAGGCAACTTAGGCAAGGGAACCAGATGGACCATCTTAGAGAAACGGTCACACACCACCCAGATGACAGACATCTTCTGAGAAACAGGCAGATCCGAAATAAAATCCATCGAGATGTGCGTCCAATCACCAATAGCCTGAACCTTGACAGGATCCATCTCGATGGAAGAGGGGGAAAAAATTTATCCCAAGAAGGAAATCCCTTGAACCCCAAAAACACACTTAGAACCCTTCACACACAAGGAATTAGACCGCAAAACCTGAAAAACCCTCCTGACCTGCTGGACATGAGAGTCCCAGTCATCCGAAAAAATCAGAATATCATCCAGATACACAATCATAAATTTATCCAAATAATCGCGGAAAATGTCATGCATAAAGGACTGGAAGACTGAAGGGGCATTTGAAAGACCAAAAGGCATCACCAAATACTCAAAATGGCCCTCGGGCATATTAAATGCGGTTTTCCACTCATCCCCCTGCTTGATTCGCACCAAATTATACGCCCCACGGAGATCAATCTTAGAGAACCACTTGGCCCCCTTTATACGAGCAAACAAATCAGTAAGCAGTGGTAACAGATATTGATATTTAACCGTGATTTTATTCAAAAGTCGATAATCAATACACGGCCTCAAAGAGCCGTCTTTCTTAGACACAAAGAAAAAACCGGCTCCTAAGGGAGATGACGAAGGACGAATATGTCCCTTTTCCAAGGACTCCTTTATATATTCTCGCATAGCAGCGTGTTCAGGCACAGACAGATTAAATAAACGACCCTTAGGGTATTTACTACCCAGGATCAAGTCTATGGCACAATCGCACTCCCGGTGCGGAGGTAGTGAACCAACCTTGGGTTCTTCAAAAACGTCACGAAAGTCAGACAAGAATTCAGGAATCTCAGAGGGAATAGATGATGAAATGGAAACCAAAGGTACGTCCCCATGAGTTCCTTTACATCCCCAGCTTAACACAGACATAGCTCTCCAGTCGAGGACTGGGTTATGAGATTGCAGCCATGGCAATCCCAGCACCAAAACATCATGTAGATTATACAGCACCAGAAAGCGAATAACCTCCTGGTGATCCGGATTAACATGCATAGTCACTTGTGTCCAGTATTGTGGTTTATTACTAGCCAATGGGGTGGAGTCAATCCCTTTCAGAGGTATCGGAGCCTCCAATGGCTCCAAATCATACCCACAGCGTTTGGCAAAGGACCAATCCATAAGACTCAAAGCAGCGCCAGAGTCGACATAGGCGTCCGCGGTAATAGATGACAAAGAACAAATCAGGGTCACAGATAGAATAAACTTAGACTGTAAAGTGCTAATTGAAACAGACTTGTCAGGCTTCTTAGTACGCTTAAAGCATGCTGATATAACATGAGTTGAATCACCACAATAGAAGCACAACCCATTTTTTCGTCTAAAATTCTGCCGCTCGCTTCTGGACAGAATTCTATCACATTGCATATTTTCTGGCGTTTTCTCAGTAGACACCGCCAAATGGTGCACAGGTTTGCGCTCCCGCAGACGCCTATCGATCTGAATAGCCATCGTCATGGACTCATTCAGACTCGCAGGCACAGGGAACCCCACCATAACATTCTTAATGGCATCAGAGAGACCTTCTCTGAAAATCGCCGCCAGGGCGCACTCATTCCACTGAGTAAGCACAGACCATTTGCGGAATTTTTGGCAGTATATTTCAGCTTCATCTTGCCCCTGAGACAAGGACATCAAGGCCTTTTCCGCCTGAAGCTCTAAATGAGGTTCCTCATAAAGCAACCCCAAGGCCAGAAAAAACGCATCCACATTGAGCAACGCAGGATCCCCTGGTGCCAATGCAAAAGCCCAGTCTTGAGGGTCGCCCCGGAGCAAGGAAATTACAATCCTGACCTGCTGTGCAGGGTCTCCGGCAGAGCGAGACTTCAGGGACAAAAACAATTTGCAATTATTTTTAAAATTTTGAAAGTGAGATCTATTCCCCGAGAAGAATTCAGGCAAAGGAATTCTAGGCTCAGACATAGGTGCATGAACAACAAAATCTTGCAAATTTTGTACCTTTGTGGCGAGATTATTCAAACCTGCAGCCACACTCTGAAGATCCATTTCAAACAGGTGAACACAGAGCCATTCAAGGATTAGAAGGAGAGAAAGAGAGGAAGGCTGCAGTATAGGCAGACTAGCAAGTGATTCAATTAAGAGCACACTCAGAACTAGAGGGAAAAAAAAAAAAAAAAATTGTAGCAGACTTCTTTTTTCTCTCCTTTCTCAGCAGTAATTTAACCCTTTTTGGCCGGTCAAACTGTCATGATTCTCAATGGCGAGAGAACATAGCCCAGCATATATGAGAACTAGCTCTTGGAAGATGGAAACTATACTGACCATGAACTAAACCTGCCGCACAACTAGAAGTGGCCGGGTAGCATGCCTACGTTTTTTTAATCCCTAGATGCCCAGCGCCAGCCGGAGAACTACCTAATCCTAGCAGAGGAAAAGACAGTCCTGGCTCACCTCTAGAGAAATTTTCCCAAAAGGCAGACAGAGGCCCCCACATATATTGGCGGTGATTTTAGATGAAATGACAAACGTAGTATGAAAATAGGTTTAGCAAAATCGAGGTCCGCTTACTAGATAGCAGGAAGACAGAAAGGGCACTTTCATGGTCAGCAGAAAACCCTATCAAAACACCATCCAGAAATTACTTTAAGACTCTAGCATTAACTCATAACACCAGAGTGGCAATTTCCGATCACTAGAGCTTTCCAGACACAGTAACGAAACAGCAGCTGTGAACAGGAACAAAATGCAAAAACACACAAGGACAAAAGTCCAACTTAGCTGGGAGTTGTCTAGTAGCAGGAACATGCACAGAAAGGCTTCTGACCACATTGTTGACCGGCAAGAAACTGACAGAGGAGCAAGGTTATATAGCGACTCCCACATACTGATAGGAGCAGGTGAACAGAGGGGATGATGCACACAAGTTCAATTCCACAAGTGGCCACCGGGGGAGCCCAGAATCCAATTTCACAACATTACCCCTAGAGATATAAAAGGGAGAACTATCTTGCCTCAGAGAAAATTCCCAAAGGAAAGCCAGCCCCCCACAAATATTGACTGTGAGAGGAGAGGGAAAAAACATACACAGACTGAAATCAGAATTTAGCAAAGGAGGCCACTTCTAGCTAAATAGAAAGGATAGGACAGAGTTCTATGCGGTCAGTATTAAAACACTAGAAAATATCCACCACAGAAAATACAAAAATCTCCACAGCTAACTAAAGATATAAAGGGTATATCTGCATCTCCAGAGATACCAGCTTGGCTAAACAAATCCTTATTCAGACCAAGCTGGACAAGACAAAAACATGGAAAAGAACTGAACAATAAGGCCACAGCATGTGGACAGCAAAGATAAAGGCCAGAACTTATCTTTGTTGAAAGGAACAGCCAAGCAGGAGAGAGCAGGCAAGGATGTGAATCCTCCAGGAACAATGGACAACTGGCACTGACTAAAGGGTCAAGCAAGGCTAAATAGCCCAGTCAGGATTGCAAAAACTTGACACACCTGACGAATGCTGCGATCCAGAGAAAGCTGCACTACCACTTATAACCATCGGAGGGAGCCCAAGAGCAGAATTCACAACAGGCAGCCATAAAATTCCTTCCGTTATCACTCACTACCTTGCCTGCCTCAAGATGTACAGTGCCCAGCCATGACTGAGTTTCTTGCTTCAAGAACTCAGACAGAACTTCCGTGGTGTGTCTGTTATCACCCAAACACTTCACTGCCAATACAGCCTGCTGACGCTTGCCACTAGCTGTTCCATAATGGGACACCTCGTGTGCAACAGTGGCAGCTGCGGATGGAGTGGTCGTGTGACTGCGGTCTGTGGACGAGCTCTCGCTTCTGCTGGAGGACGAGGAGCAGGAGGGGGGGCAAACGCCTACAGCCAACTGTTTCCTTGACCGTGGGCTAGGAAGAACTGTCCCAATATTGCTGTCCCCTGTGGACCCTGCATCCACCACATTAACCCAGTGTGCCGTGATGGGTATGTAACGCCCCTGGCCATGCCTACTGGTCCATGAATTTGTTGTCAGGTGCATCTTTCTACTCACAGATTGCCTGAGTGCATGGACAATGCGGTCTTTTACATGCTGGTGGAGGGCTGGGATGTTTTTTCTCAAAAAGAAGTGTCGACTGGGTAGCTCTTAGCATGGTACAGCGTAGTCCGTCAGGGCTTTGAAAGCTTCGCTTTCAACTAACTGGTAGGGCATCATCTCTAACGAGATTAGTCTAGCAATGTGGGCGTTCAAACCCTGTGTATGCGGATGCGAGGATGAGTACTTCATTTTCCTAATGAGAGTCTCATGTAGGGTGAGCTGGACTGGAGAGCTGCATAGGGTGAAACTAGCAAGGGTGCCGGTGGATATGGCAGACTGAGAGAGGGTTGGTGATGGTATTCTTGCTGTTGCCCTACATACAGTGTTTCCTACCACGAACCTGGTGATTCCTTGACTGCTTTGGCCTTGCGACGAAACCGCCACATTTACTGCAGGTGGTGTGGTAAACTGTGGGCTTACAGTGAGGAAAGGGATGTAGCATTGCTGACTAGCTTCATTTTGAGAGTGTGCTACAACATTAAGGGACGTTTGGTAGTTAGTCCAGGCTTGCAAGTGCATGGTGGTTATATGTCTATGCATGCAACTTGTATTTAAATTTTTAACATTCTGACCTCTGCTGAAGGTCTTGTAGCATTTCTTACAGATGACTTTGTACTGATCATTTGGATCTTGGTTAAAAAAAATGCCAGACTGCACTCTTCCTACTATCGGATACCTTTTCAGGCATTGCACACTGAGCTACTTTAACCGGATGGCCACGCTAACCTACAACTGGTTTTGGTTTTGCCACACGTTTTTGACTAGATACGAGCCTGCCAGATGAAAGCTGTTGCGAAGTTGATGCCTGATGCGGCTCCTCCTCCTCCGCTTCAGAGCTACTGCCGCCTGCACCCTGTTCCCCCAATGGCTGCCAATCGGGGTCAACAACTGTGTCATCTATGACCTCCTCTTCTATGTCCTGCGCACCTTCCTCTGGGTCACCGTGTAAGCCGGTGCTATAGCGTTCGTGATGGGGCTTAATAGTCTCATCAGGCTCAGATTCTGGATCAGTACACTGCGAGGGCAATGTTCTGATCTGAGTCAAAGGAATAGCATAATAATCTGGCTGTGGCTGTGCATCTGTGCACTCCATGTCCGATTCATCTTGTAATGGGCATGGCCTGTTAACAATTTTCCTTTCTAACCCAGGAACGGTATGTGTAAAGAGCTCCATGGAGTAACCTGTTGTGTCGCCTGACGCATCCTTCTCTGTTGTTCTGGGTGAAGAACACAAGGAATCGACTTGTCCCTGACTGGGAACATCCACTGATGACGCGCTGCTTTTACATTTTGCACTTTCCGAGGAGAAGGCGAAAGAGCTAGAGGCAGAGTCAGCAAGGAAAGCCAAAACTTTTTCCTGCTGCTCTGGCTTTAAAAGCGGTTTTCCTACTCCCAGAAAAGGGAGCGTTCGAGGCCTTGTGTAGCCAGACGATGACGCTGGCTCAACAACTCGAGACTTAGGGTCTATATTGCTTTTCCCACGACCACCTGATGCTCCACGACCAACACCACTACCATCATTACCAGCTGGCAATGACCGCCCACGGCCACGACCTCTTCCACCAGACTTCCTCTTTCTTGGAAAAATGTTACCAAACTAACAACCGTTATGTGGTCCTGTAAAACCAGGTAGAAGGTGTATGCAAACTTGTTGTGAATTTAAATCTCCCTTTTTTATGTGTGGGAGAATGCAGGGAAAAATCAGGCCCACTGTATTACACTACACAGTTTGATTGGCAGAAAGAGGCTGGCAGATATGCCACTAACAGGAGTGACGCAGATGCACACACTGGCAATAGAAATCTCCCTCTTTAGGTGTGGGAGAATGCAGGGAAAAATCAGGCCCACTGTATTACACTACACAGTTTGATTGGCAGAAAGAGGCTGGCAGATATGCCACTAACAGGAGTGACGCAGATGCACACACTGGCAATAGAAATCTCCCTCTTTAGGTGTGGGAGAATGCAGGGAAAAATCAGGCCCACTGTATTACACTACACAGTTTGATTGGCAGAAAGAGGCTGGCAGATATGCCACTAACAGGAGTGACGCAGATGCACACACTGGCAATAGAAATCTCCCTCTTTAGGTGTGGGAGAATGCAGGGAAAAATCAGGCCCACTGTATTACACTACACAGTTTAATTGGCAGAAAGAGGCTGGCAGATATGCCACTAACAGGACTGACGCACGCAGATGCACACACTGGCAATAGAAATCTCCTCTTTTTTTATATGGGAGACAAGTGATTTTATCAGGCCCACTATATCACAGTATAGTTTATGTGGCACAAAAAGAATGACAGATACCACAGACAGCACTGGCACAGATGCACAGATTTGGCAAGATTATTCTCCCTTTATTTTATTTTTTTTTTATAGGGGAGAAAAGTGATTTTAACAGGCCCACTATATCACAGTATAGTTTCTGTGGCACAAAATGAATGACAGATACCACAGACAGCACTGGCACAGATGCACAGATTTGGCAAGACTATTCTCCCTTTATTTTAATTTTTTTTTTTTATATGGGAGACAAGTGATTTAATCAGGCCCACTATATCACAGTATAGTTTATGTGGCACAAAATGAATGACAGATACCACAGACAGCACTGGCACAGATGCACAGATTTGGCAAGATTACTCTCCCTTTATTTATTTTTTTTTTTTATAGGGGAGACAAGTGATTTTAACAGGCCCACTATATCACAGTATAGTTTCTGTGGCACAAAATGAATGACAGATACCACAGACAGCACTGGCACAGATGCACAGATTTGGCAAGATTATTCTCCCTTTATTTTATTTTATTTTTTTTTATAGGGGAGAAAAGTGATTTTAACAGGACCACTATATCACAGTATAGTTTCTGTGGCACAAAATGAATGACAGATACCACAGACAGCACTGGCACAGATGCACAGATTTGGCAAGACTATTCTCCCTTTATTTTATTTTTTTTTTTTATATGGGAGACAAGTGATTTAATCAGGCCCACTATATCACAGTATAGTTTATGTGGCACAAAATGAATGACAGATACCACAGACAGCACTGGCACAGATGCACAGATTTGGCAAGATTATTCTCCCTTTATTTTAATTTTTTTTATGATATGGGAGACAAGTGATTTAATCAGGCCCCCTATATCACAGTATAGTTTCTGTGGCACAAAATGAATGACAGATACCACAGACAGCACTGGCACAGATGCACAGATTTGGTAAGATTACTCTCCCTTTATTTATTTATTTTTTTTTATAGGGGAGACAAGTGATTTTAACAGGCCCACTATATCACAGTATAGTTTCTGTGGCACAAAATGAATGACAGATACCACAGACAGCACTGGCACAGATGCACAAATTTGGTAAGATTATTCTCCCTTTATTTTATTTTTTATTTTTTTTTATAGGGGAGACAAGTGATTTTAACAGGCCCACTATATCACAGTATAGTTTCTGTGGCACAAAATGAATGACAGATACCACAGACAGCACTGGCACAGATGCACAGGTTTGGCAATATTATTCTCCCTTCATTTTAATTTTTATTTTTTATATGGGAGACAAGTGATTTAATCAGGCCCCCTATATCACAGTATAGTTTCTGTGGCACAAAATGAATGACAGATACCACAGACAGCACTGGCACAGATGCACAGATTTGGCAAGATTATTCTCCCTTTATTTTATTTTTTTTTATATGGGAGACAAGTGATTTAATCAGGCCCACTATATCACAGTATAGTTTCTGTGGCACAAAATGAATGACAGATACCACAGACAGCACTGGCACAGATACACTGATTGGCAATATAAATCTCCCTTCTTAGGTGTGGGACAGTGCAGAAAAATACAGGCCCACTGTTTTACACTACACAGTTTCAGGGGCTGAAAGTGGCTGGAAGATATTAAAAAAAAAGGACTGTACTACAATTACTATCTCCCTACAATAATCTCTGAAAAGTATGGCAGGCAGCAATAAAAAGGACTGCTGCACACAAAAAATGAGGACAAACAAACAAGATAGCTGTGCAGAAAGGAAGGAGCAACAGGATTTTTGCTTTTAAAAAAGCAGTTGGTTTGCACAGCGGCGTACACACAGCAACGCAGCTATCAGGGAGCCTTATAAGCTACAGTTCTTGTTAAGGCCAGAAGTGGCAGGCCAAGAATAACATCAGAAAGGCAGAGAAGAAGAATGGTGAGATCAGTCAAGGACAATCCTCAGACCACCTCCAGAGAGCTGCAGTATCAACTTTCTGCAGATGGTGTCACTGTTAGTGTTGAGCATTCCGATACCGCAAGTATCGGGTATCGGCCGATATTTGCTGTATCGGAATTCCGATACCGAGATCCGATACTTTTGTGGTATCGGGTATCGGTATCGAAACAACATTAATGTGTAAAATAAAGAATTAAAATTAAAAATATTGCTATACTCACCTCTCCGACGCAGCCTGCACCTTACCGAGGGAACCGGCAGCGTTGTTTGCTTAAAATTCGCGCTTTAACTTCCTTACGCGAAGTCCCGGCTTGTGATTGGTCGCGCGCCGCCCATGTGGCCGGGACGCAACCAATCACAGCAAGCCGTGACGTAATTTCAGGTCCTGTTGAAGGATAAGACGTGCACTCTCGCTAGTGCTGGTGCAGACTGAACATGGAGGGATACTCCAAACTATAATCCTGTACAACAACAGTCGCACTCAATAAAGGAATTTTTAGAATTTCTCGTGAAATTCTAAAAATTCCTTTATTGAGTGCGACTGTTGTTGTACAGGAGTAATTTCAGGTCCTTCAGGATTTTAAAATTACGTTCCGGCGTTGTGATTGGTTGCGTCGCGGTCACATGGGCGACGCGACCAATCACAAGCCGTGACGTCACGGGAGGCAGGAGACGCGCGCATTTTAAAATGCGCCCGTGTCCAGCCTCCCGTGACATCACGGCTTGTGATTGGTCGCGTCGCCCATGTGACCGCTACGCAACCAATCACAACGCCGGAACGTAATTTTAAAATCCTGAAGGACCTGAAATTACATCACGGCTTGCTGTGATTGGTTGCGTCCCGGCCACATGGGCGGCGCGCGACCAATCACAAGCCGGGACTTCGCGTAAGGAAGTTAAAGCGCGAATTTTAAGCAAACGACGCTGCCGGTTCCCTCGGTAAGGTGCAGGATGCGTCGGAGAGGTGAGTATAGCAATATTTTTTATTTTAATTATTTATTTTACACATTAATATGGTTCCCAGGGCCTGAAGGAGAGTTTCCTCTCCTTCAGACCCTGGGAACCATCAGGGATACCGTCCGATACATGAGTCCCATTGACTTGTATTGGTATCGGGTATCGGTATCGGATTAGATCCGATACTTTGCCGGTATCGGCCGATACTTTCTGATACCGATA
Source organism: Ranitomeya variabilis (assembly GCF_051348905.1). Taxonomy (NCBI): domain Eukaryota; kingdom Metazoa; phylum Chordata; class Amphibia; order Anura; family Dendrobatidae; genus Ranitomeya; species Ranitomeya variabilis. Next base: position 362,760,439 of record NC_135235.1, on the reverse strand, counting down.
CTTTCAAGTACCGGACGGTATCACTCAACACTAGTCACTGTGCATCGATCAACTATACAACGCACTGTGTTTTTTTGCCACCATGCATAACGCCTTTTTGTATGACCAAACAACTCAATCTTGGTTTCATCAGTCCACAGGACCTTCTTCCAAAAAGAAATTGGCTTCTCCAAATGTGCTTTTGCATACCTCGGCCGACTGTTTGTGGCGTGCTTGCAGAAATGGCTTCTTTCGCATCACTCTCCCATACAGCTTCTCCTTGTGCAAAGTGCGTTGTTTAGTTGACCGATGCACAGTGACACCATCTGCAGCAAGTTTATGTTGCAGCTCTCTGGTGGTGGTCTGAGGATTGTCCTTGACTGATCTCACCACTCTTCTTCTCTGCCTTTCTGATGTTTTTCTTGGCCTGTCACTTCTGGCCTTAACAAGAACTGTACCTGTGTTCTTCCATTTCCTTACTATGTTCCTCACAGTGGAAATTTACAGGTTAAATCTCTGAGACAGCTTTTTGTATCCTTCCCCTGAACAACTATGTTGAATAATCTTTGCTTTCAGATCATTTGACAATTGTTTTGAGGAGCCCATGATGCCACTCTTCAGAGGATATTCAAACAGGAGAACAACTTGCAAGTGGCCACTTTAAGTAGCTTTTCTCATTATTGCATACACCTGGCTGTGAAGTTCAAAGCTCAATGAGGTTACAAAACCAAAAAAAGTGCTTTAGTAAGTCAGTAAAAAGGAGGTAGGAGTATTTTAATCAAGAAAATGATAAGGGTGCCCATACTTATGCACCTTTCAAATTTAGTTTGAATGAAGATTGCACATTTTCTGTTAGTACAATAAACCTCATTTCAAGGCAGAAACATTACTGTGTCCAACAGTTATTGATATATGAAACAGATATGAAACATGATATATGAACAGATATATGAAACTGAAATAGCTGTTGCAAAAAAAACAATTTTTATAAAACATTAAGCTTAAGATTAATAGGGGTGCCCAAACTTTTTCATATAACTGTATTATTATCTTATTCACTGCTGATTAGTGTTGAGCGATACCTTCCAATATTCAAAAGTATCGGTATCGGATTGGATCAGCCGATATCCAAAAAATATCGGATATCGCCGATACCGATACCCGATACCAATGCAAGTCAATGGGACCCAAATATCAGAACGTAAATAAGCCCTTTGTGTGCTTCTATATGCTGTTCCGGAGGGGGGAAGAGTGTGGGCGGTGCGTGGGCGGACACTGTGAGTGTCTGTGTGTGCGGGCGGGGTCTGTGCGGGCCTGCCAGGGATGTGTACGCGCCTTCCGGGGCTGTATGTGGCGTGCCGGGGCTGTATGTGGGCTGCCCGGGCTCTATGCAGCGTGGGGGGGAAGTCTCTGTGCGGCATGGGGAGTGTGTCTCTGTGCAGCATGGGGGGGTGTCTCTGTGCGGCGTGGGGGGTGTCTCTGTGCGGCGTGGGGGGGTTCTCTGTGCGGCGTTGGGGGGGTGCCTCTGTGCGGCGTGGGGGGGTGCTCTGTGCGACGTGGGGGGTCTCTGTGCGGCGTGGGGGGGTCTCTGTGCGGGAGGGTCTCTGTGCGGCATGGGGGGGTCTCTGTGCGGCGTGCCAGGGCTCTGTGCGTGTGTGCAGGCATCGTGCGATGGGACTAAAAGTCCCATCGGACGATGCGTGCTACGCTGACAGTGATTGACACATTAGCCAATGATGGGACAGTAGTAGTCCCATCATCCGGCGTTGAATGAAAAAAAAAATACTCCCTACATGCTACATACATACTACATACATACATGCTACATACATGCTACATACATACATGCTACATACATGCTACATACATGCTACATACATGTTACATATATGCAACATACATGCTACATACATGCTACATACATACTACATACATACATACTACATACATGCTACATACATGCTACATACATACTACATACATACATGCTACATACATACTACATACATATATACTACATACATGCTACATACATACATACATACATATTACATACATACTACATACATACAACATACATATATACATACATACATACATACAATACATTCATACATTACATACATGACATAGATATTGACATACAGTACATTAAACATAGATTACATACTCACCATTACTTGTCACTTTGTTCCCCGAAGCCAGTGTCATCTGTAAAAAATATGAAAAAAACAAACAACCAATATACTCCCTGTCTGCAGAAATCCACGAGTGTCCCACGACGATCTCCCATAGAGAACGGCAGCAACAGCTGTTGCAACCGCTCTCTAGGGGCTCCAGAAACACAATGACAGAGGAAGGTATTCCTCTGCCTCTGTAAAAAAAAAGTCCATAGTCTCACTTTATGGCATTGCTGTATGAGAAATTTTCCCAGGCAGCAATTGTCATAAAGTGAGATTTGTCCTAAGGTAACCTCAGTGATACACTGCAGGAGCCATTCTCTCCTGTCAGTGTGTCACTGAGGGTCCTATAGTGCAGTGACATCACCCGATGTCACTGTTCTACAGGGAAGATCGTCGTGGGACACTCGGCGGACAGGTAGTATGTGGTTTATTATTTTATGTTTTTTGCAGGCGCTGAAGTATGGTAAGTATGGTGAAATGAAGAATATTAAAATACTTTTTCCTAATGTGTGCGTGTTTTATTAAACCTTTCTTACTCTTGGATTAATAACGGATAGGCATCTTATTAACGCCTCTCCATGATTAACCCGGCTTAATGTCACCTTACAATAGCAAGGTGACATTAACCCCTTATTACCCCATATCCCACCGCTACACGGGAGTGGGAAGAGAGGGGCTAAGTGCCGGAATTGGCGCATCTTACAGATGCGCCATTTCTGGGGCGGCTGCGGACTGGTATTTGTCGCCGGGGGGGGGGGCAATATCCATGGCCCCTTTCTAGGCTATGAATATCAGCCCGCAGCTGTCTGCATAGCCTTTCTGGCTATAAAATATAGGGGGACCCCACGTCATTTTTTTGGGGGGGTCCCCCTATTTTAATAGCCAGTAAAGGCTATGCAGACAGCTGCGGGCTGATATTCATTGCAGGCTACAAATATTGGCCCTCGGCCGTCGGCTTTCCCCCTATGGCGCAGAAAATTGCGCGGGAGCCCATGCCATTTTTTTCATGTTTTTTTAAATTCAACGCTCATAAAGAACTGTTTCACACTCGCGTCGGTACGTGTCCGTTGCTATGCGTCGGGCCGATGTACCCGACGCACGTTGTGAAACTTCTGCATGACGTGGCAGCGGTTGCAGTTTTTCAACGCATCCACTGCCCATTCTGAAGTCCGGGGAGGAGGGGGAGGAGTTTCTGCTGCGCATGCGCGGTAGAAAATGGCGGACGCGATGGACAAAAAAAGTCCACTTAAACTTTTTTTGTGCCAACGGTCCGCCAAAACACGACGGATCCGTTGCGACGTGTTGCCATCCATCACGATCCGTCGCTAATAGAAGTCTATGGGAAAAAAACGCATCCTGCGAGCACATTTGCAGGATCCGTTTTTTGCACCGGATCCGTTTTTTTCCGCCGGATCCGTTTTTTTCAGTCAAATCCGTTTTTTTCCTCATAGAGTCGGATTGTGCCTGATGGCCACATGTTTCATCTGTTTTTTGCAAAATCCGTCAAAAAAGCTGTTTCCGCCGGATGGAAAACACATACAGAGGAACGGTTTTTCTGTCTGGCGAAAAAACGCACAGCGACGGATCCAGCAAAAAACGGATGAAACTGATGTGAAATGATGAATCCGGCCTCCGAATCTGTTTTTTCATGCATGTTTCCATTCAAATCATGAACATTTTCCGTTTATTTATTTCCAAAAAATGCATCAAAAACAGTCAAAAACGGAACAAAAACTGCCTCAAAAACAGCATCAAAAACAGCATCAAAAACAGCATCTAAAACCGCATCAAAAACTGCACCAAAAACTGCATCAAAAACTGCACCAAAAACTGCACCAAAAACCAGCATTAGGGCTTGTTCACACTTTGCAGATTCCACTGTGGATTTTTCCGCTGCGGATTTGAAAAAAAACGCAGTGCAAAACCGCGGTGATTTTCACTGCGGTTTTTTGTGCGGTTTCTACTGCGGATTCCACTGCGGTTTTCCAACTGCACTTTCCTATTGGCGCAGGTGGAAAACCGCTGCGGAATCCGCAGAAAGAATTGACATGGTACTTCTTTTTTTCCGCAGAAAATCCGCGCGGATTTTCCTGCGGAAAAACGCAAAGTGGGCACAGCGGTTTCTGTTTTCCATAGGGTAACATTGTACTGTACCCTGCATGGAAAACTGATGTATATCCGCAGCGCCAAATCCGCTGCGGATCCGCAGCAAAAACCGCAAAGTGTGAACATAGCCTTAAAACCGGCACCAAAAACTACATGTTATGTTTCGGCGGACCGTCGGCATGAAAAAACGTTCAAGTGAACGTTTTTTTGTCTGTCGCGTCCGCCATTTTCTACCACGTGGCAGAAACTCCGCCCCCTCCTCCCCGTAATTCAGAATGGGCAGCGGATGCGTTAAAAAACTGCATCCAGCTGCCCACGTCATGCAGAAATTTCACAACGTGCGTCGGCCCGACGCATAGTGATGGACCCGTACCGACGCAAGTGTGAAACAGGCCTTTATGAGCGTTGAATTTAAAAAACACAAAAGAATGTTAAAAAACGGCGTGGGATCCCGCGCAATTTTCTGCGCCAGAGGGGGAAAGCCGACGGCCGAGGGCCAATATTTGTAGCCTGCTATGAATATCAGCCCGCAGCTGTCTGCGTAGCCTTTACTGGCTATTAAAATAGGGGGACCCCCCAAAAAAATGACATGCGGTCCCCCTATATTTTATAGCCAGAAAGGCTATGCACACAGCTGCGGGCTGATATTCATAGCCTAGAGAGGGGCCATGGATATTGCCCCCCAAGCTACAAATACCAGTCCGCAGCTGCCCCAGTAATGGCGCATCGGTAAGATGCACCAATTCCAGCACTTAGCCCCTCTCTTCCCACTCCCGTGTAGCGGTGGGATACAGGGTAATAAGGGGTTAATGTCACCTTGATATTATAAGGTGACATTAAGCCGGGTTAATAACGGAGAGGCGTCAATAAGACGCCTAACCATTATTAATCCAATAGTAAGAAAGGGTTAATAAAACACACACACATTAGGAAAAAGTATTTTAATATTCTTAATTTCACCCTACTTACCATACTTCAGCGCCTGCAAAAAGTGTAAAATAATAAACCGTATACTACCTGTCCGCCTTAGTCCAATTAATAACGAGTGACCCACGACGATCTCCCCTATAGAACAGTGACATCGGGTGATGTCAGTGCTCTACAGGACCCTCAGTGACACACTGACAGGAGACAATGGCTCCTGCAGTGCATCACTGAGGTTACCTTAGGACAAATTTCACTTTATGACAATTGCTGCCAGGGAAAATTTCTCATACAGCAATGCCATAAAGTGAGACTAGGGACTATTTTTACAGTGGCGGAGGAATACCTTTTTCTGTCATTGTGTTTCTGGAGCCCCTAGAGAGCGGTTGCAACAGCTGTTGCTGCTGTTCTCTATGGGAGATCGTCGTGGGACACTCGTGGATTTCTGCGGACAGGGAATATATTGGTTGTTTGTTTTTTTCATATTTTTTACAGATGACACTGGTTTCGGGGAACAAAGTGACAAGTAATGGTGAGTATGTAATCTATGTTTAATGTACTGTATGTCTATATGTACTGTTGTGAATTCTGCTCTTGGGTTCCCCCCGGTGGTTGCTGATGGTAATGCAGATGTCCCTGGATTGCAATCCTGGGCAGGTGTTCCTGCTGATTGCAGCTCTGACTGGGCTATTTAGGTGTGCAGGATTCATTAGCCCTTGCCAGTTGTCCATTGTTCTTGGAGGTTATGCATCTCTGTCTGGTTCCTCCTGCCCTGCTGCCAAATCAGCCAAGATAAGTGTCTGGTTTTGTTTCTTCAGCACACATGCTGTGTGCTCTACAATTCAGTGCTATTCATTGTTTTTCCTTGTCCAGCTTAGACTGTGTTTGGATATTTTCAGTCAAGTTGGATTCTCAGGAGATGCAGAGATACATTCCATGTCTTTAGTTAGATGGTGGAATTTTTGTATTATCTGCTGTGGATATTTTTAGGGTTTTAATACTGACCGCTTAGTATTCTGTCCTATCCTTTCCTATTTAGCTAGCGTGGCCTCTTTTGCTAAATCCTGATTTCTGCCTGCATTTGTCTTTCCTCTTATACTCACACTCAATATTTGTGGGGGGCTGCCTATCCTTTGGGGTTCTGCTCTGAGGCGCGATAGAATTCCCATTTCCATCAATAGGGGTATTTAGTCCTCCGGCTGTGTCGAGGTGTCTAGGATGTGTTAGGTACACCCCACGGCTACTTCTAGTTGCGGTGTCAGTTTAGGGTTTGCGGTCAGTACAGGTTCCACCTTCTCCTGAGAAAGTCTCATGCGGCTCCTAGGTCACCGGATCATAACAGTACAACTGGCCAGCAATGAGTTAAATGCATCTCAAATAAGGGAAAGAAGGTGTTGAGCCATTTTTTTCTGTAGTCTGCTTGGTCTCTTCTTCCCTCTTTTTCTCTGGGTGGCTGAGGAGTCTTGTGCTGGCATGGATGTTCAGGGATTGGCTTCTCGTGTGGACCAGCTTGCTGCTAGGGTACAGGGTATTTTTGATTATATTGTTCAGACTCCAGTTTTGGAGCCTAGGATTCCTACTCCTGATTTGTTTTTTGGGGACAGGTCCAAATTTTTGAGTTTTAGAAACAACTGTAAACTGTTTTTTGCTCTGAAATCTCGATCCTCTGGTGATTCCGTTAAGCAGGTTAAAATTGTCATCTCCCTGCTGCGTGGCGATCCTCAGGATTGGGCATTTTCCCTGGAATCTGGGAATCTGGCTTTGCTTAATGTAGACGCCTTTTTTCAGGCTTTAGGATTATTATATGATGAACCAAATTCGGTGGATCAAGCGGAGAAGACCTTGTTGGCCCTGTTTCAGGGTCAAGAAGCAGCAGAATTGTATTGTCAGAAATTTAGAAAATGGTCTGTGTTGACTAAATGGAATGATGAAGCTTTGGCGGCAATTTTCAGAAAGGGTCTTTCTGAATCCGTCAAAGATGGATCTCGGTCTGAATGATTCTATGTCTCTGGCCATTCAGATTGATCGGCGCTTGCGGGAGCGCAGAGCTGTGCGCGCTGTAGCGTTGTCCTCAGAGCAGATGCCTGAGACAATGCAGTGTGATGGGATTTTGTCTAGAACGGAACAACGTGGATTCAGACCTCAGAATAGGTTGTGTTTTTATTGTGATGCCTATCATGTTATTTCAGTCTGCCCTAAGCGTACAAAGAGGATCGCTAGTTCATTTTCCATCAGTACTGTACAACCTAAATTTCTGTTATCTGTGTCCTTGATATGCACATTGTCATCATTTTCTGTCATGGCGTTTGTGGATTCAGGCGCCGCCTTGAATTTAATGGACTTTGAGTTTGCCAGGCGTTGTGGTTTTCCCTTGCAGTCTTTGCAGAACCCTATTCCTTTACGGGGCATTGATGCTACACCTTTGGCTAAAAATAAGCCCCAGTTCTGGACACAGGTGACCATGTGCATGGCTCCAGCCCATCAGGAAGATTGTCGATTTCTGGTGTTGCATAATTTGCATGATGCTATCGTGCTGGGTTTCCCGTGGTTGCAGGTACATAATCCTGTGTTGGATTGGAAGTCTATGTCTGTGACTAGTTGGGGATGTCAGGGGGTTCATAATGACGTTCCTTTGATGTCAATCTCCTCTTCTTCCTCTTCTGAAATTCCAGAGTTCTTGTCTGATTTTCAGGATGTATTCGATGAGCCCAGGTCCAGTTCCCTCCCATCGCATAGGGACTGTGATTGTGCTATTGACTTGATTCCAGGCTGTAAGTTTCCTAAGGGCCGACTTTTCAACCTGTCTGTGCCTGAACATACCGCCATGCGGAGTTATGTTAAGGAGTCTTTGGAGAATGGGCATATTCGGCCATCTTCTTCTCCGTTGGGAGCGGGTTTATTTTTTTTGTTGCTAAGAAGGATGGCTCCTTGAGACCCTGTATTGATTATCGCCTTGAATAAGATCACGGTCAAGTTTCAATACCCTTTACCTCTGCTTTCCGATTTGTTTGCTAGGATTAAGGGGGCTAGTTAGTTTACGAAGATTGACCTTCAGGGGGCATATAATCTTGTTCGTATTAAGCAGGGTGATGAATGGAAAACTGCGTTTAATACGCCCGAAGGCCATTTTGAATACCTTGTGATGCCACTCGGGCTCTCTAATGCTCCATCTGTTTTTCAGTCCTTCATGCACAATATCTTCCGGACTTATCTTGATAAATTCATGATTGTATATTTGGATGACATTTAAATTTTTTCCGATGATTGGGAGTCCCATGTGGAACAGGTCAGGATGGTATTTCAGATCCTTCGCGATAATGCCTTGTTTGTGAAGGGGTCTAAGTGTCTCTTTGGAGTGCAGAAGGCTTCTTTTTTGGGCTTCATTTTTTCTCCCTCATCTATAGAGATGGATCCGGTTAAGGTTCAGGCCATTCATGATTGGATTCAACCCACATCCGTGAAGAGCCTTCAGAAATTTTTGGGCTTTGCTAATTTTTATCGCCGTTTCATTGCTAACTTCTCCAGTGTGGTTAAACCCTTGACCGATGTGACGAAGAAAGGCGCTGATGTGACGAATTGGTCCTCTGCGGCTGTCTCTGCCTTTCAGGAGCTTAAACGCCGATTTACTTCTGCCCCGGTGTTGCGTCAACTGGATGTTTCTCTTCCGTTTCAGGTTGAGGTTGACGCTTCTGAGATTGGGGCAGGGGCCATTTTGTCTCAGAGGGATCCTGTCGGTTCCTTGATGAAACCGTGTGCATTCTTCTCCCGGAAATTTTCGCCTGCTGAATGCAATTATGATGTCGGCAATTGGGAGTTGTTGGCTATGAAGTGGGCATTAGAGGAGTGGCGACATTGGCTTGAGGGAGCTAAGCACCGTATTGTGGTCTTGACTGATCATAAAAATCTGATTTACCTCGAGTCTGCCAAGCGGCTGAATCCTAGACAGGCTCGATGGTCTTTGTTTTTTTCCCGTTTTGATTTCGTGGTCTCGTATCTTCCGGGTTCTAAGAATATTAAGGCTGATGCCCTCTCTAGGAGTTTTTTGCCCGATTCTCCTGAGGTCCTTGAACCGGTCAGCATTTTGAAAGAAGGGGTGGTCCTTTCTGCCATTTCCTCTGATTTACGACGGGTTCTTCAGGAATTTCAGGCTGACAAACCTGACCGCTGTCCAGCGGGGAAACTGTTTGTTCCTGATAGATGGACTAGTAGAGTGATTTCTGAGGTTCATTGTTCTGTGTTGGCTGGCCATCCTGGTATTTTTGGTACCAGAGATTTGGTTGCTAGGTCCTTTTGGTGGCCTTCTTTGTCACGTGATGTGCGTTCTTTTGAGCAGTCCTGTGGGACTTGTGCGCGGGCCAAGCCTTGTTGTTCCCGTGCGAGCGGTTTGCTTTTTCCTTTGCCGGTCCCTGAGAGGCCTTGGATGCATATTTCGATGGATTTTATTTCTGATCTTCCGGTTTCCCAGAGGATGTCTGTTATCTGGGTTGTTTGTGACCGGTTCTCTAAGATGGTTCATTTGGTGCCTTTGCCTAAATTGCCTTCCTCTTCTGATTTGGTTCCGTTGTTTTTTCAGCATGTGGTTCGTTTGCATGGTATTCCGGAGAATATTGTGTCCGACAGAGGTTCCCAGTTTGTTTCTAGGTTTTGGCGGACCTTTTGTGCTAGGCTGGGCATTGATTTGTCTTTTTCTTCCGCATTTCATCCACAGACAAATGGCCAGACCGAGCAAACTAATCAGACTTTGGAAACTTATTTGAGATGCTTTGTGTCTGCTGATCAGGATGATTGAGTGGCTTTTTTGCCATTGGCCGAGTTTGCCCTTAATAATCGGGCTAGTTCGGCTACCTTGGTTTCGCCCTTCTTTTGTAATTTTGGTTTTCATCCTCGTTTTTCTTCGGGGCAGGTTGAGCCTTCGGACTGTCCTGGTGTGGATTCTGTGGTTGACAGGTTGCAGCAGATTTGGGCTCATGTGGTGGACAATTTGGTGTTGTCCCAGGAGGAGGCTCAACGTTTTGCTAACCGTCGTCGGTGCGTTGGTTCCCGGCTTCGGGTTGGGGATCTGGTTTGGTTGTCTTCCCGTCATGTTCCTATGAAGGTTTCTTCCCCTAAGTTTAAGCCTTGGTTTATTGGTCCTTATAGGATTTCTGAGATTATTATTCCGGTGTCTTTTCGATTGGCCCTTCCGGCCTCTTTTGCTATCCATAATGTCTTCCATAGATCTTTATTGCGGAAATATGTGGTGCCCGTTGTTCCCTCTTTTGATCCTCCGGCCCCTGTCTTGGTTGATGGGGAGTTGGAGTATGTGGTTGAGAAAATTTTGGATTCTCGCTTTTCGAGGCGGAGGCTTCAGTACCTTGTCAAGTGGAAGGGTTATGGCCAGGAGGATAATTCTTGGGTTTTTGCCTTTGATGTCCATGCTGCTGATTTGGTCCGTGCCTTTCATCTGTCTCGTCCTGATCGGCCTGGGGGTTCTGGTGAGGGTTCGGTGACCCCTCCTCAAGGGGGGGGGGTACTGTTGTGAATTCTGCTCTTGGGTTCCCCCAGTGGTTGCTGATGGTAATGCAGATGTCCGTGGGTTGTAATCCTGGGCAGGTGTTCCTGCTGATTGCAGCTCTGATTGGGCTATTTAGGTGTGCAGGATACATTAGCCCTTGCCAGTTGTCCATTGTTCTTGGAGGTTATGCATCTCTGTCTGGTTCCTCCTGCCCTGCTGCCAAATCAGCCAAGATAAGTGCCTGGTGTTGTTTCTTCAGCACACATGCTGTGTGCTCTACAATTCAGTGCTATTCATTGTTTTTCCTTGTCCAGTTTAGACTGTGTTTGGATATTTTCAGTCAAGTTGGATTCTCAGGAGATGCAGAGATACATTCCATGTCTTTAGTTAGATGGTGGAATTTTTGTATTATCTGCTGTGGATATTTTTAGGGTTTTAATACTGACCGCTTAGTATTCTGTCCTATCCTTTCCTATTTAGCTAGCGTGGCCTCTTTTGCTAAATCCTGATTTCTGCCTGCGTTTGTCTTTCCTCTTATACTCACAGTCAATATTTGTGGGGGGCTGCCTATCCTTTGGGGTTCTGCTCTGAGGCGAGATAGAATTCCCATTTCCATCTATAGGGGTATTTAGTCCTCCGGCTGTGTCAAGGTGTCTAGGATGTGTTAGATACACCTCACGGCTACTTCTAGTTGTGGTGTCAGTTTAGGGTTTACGGTCAGTACAGGTTCCACCTTCTCCTGAGAAAGTCTCATGTGGCTCCTAGGTCACCGGATCATAACAATGTACTGTATGTCATGTATGTCATGTATGTAATGTATGATTGTATTGTATGTATGTATGTATGTAGTATGTATGTATGTAGTATGCATGTAGCATGTATGTAGTATGTATGTAGCATGTATGTAGCATGTATTTATGTAGCATGTATGTAGCATGTATGTATGTAGCATGTATGCAGTATGTATGCAGTATGTATATAGCATGTATGTAGCATGTTTGTATGTAGTATGTATGTAGCATATATGTAGCATGTATGTAGTATGTATGTAGCATGTAAGGAGTATTTTTTTTTTCATTCAACACATTAGCCGGATGATGGGACTACTACTGTCCCATCATTGGCTAATGTGTCAATCACTGTCAGTGTAGAAGGCATCGTCCGTTGGGACTTGTAGTCCCATCGGACGATGCCCGCACTAAGACACCCCGCACGCCGCAGAGACACCCCGCATGCCGCACAGAGATCCCCCACACCACAGAGACCCCTGCACGCCGCACAGAGACCCCAGCATGCCGCACTGAGACCCCCACGCCGCACAGAGACCCCACACGCCGCACAGAGATCCCGCACAGAGACACCCCGCACGTCACACAGAGACACCCCGCACGCCGCACAGAGACACCCCGCACGCCGCATAGAGCCCGGCACACATGTATAGAGCCCTACGGTCACGCACAGACACCGCCCGCACACGCGCACATGCAGTCTCCGCCCACGCACCGCCCACACTTCATTTTACTGCATAATTTCACTGTAGGAACTTCTGTTTTCGATTTCTGATATCGCAAACATATCAGAACTCGGTATCGGAATTCCGATACAGCGAATATCGGCCGATACCCGATATTTGCTGTATCGGAATGCTCAACACTACTGCTGATGTATAAAAAAGAACAAAATGCGGATTCCACGCAGATGTCACAAGGATGACAATACATACAGCATGAAAAATTGTCTGCTTTTTTCTGGCTGAAAATCATTTTACCCACTTGTGTAAATTAAGCCTTGTACCCGTACATACCACTCAGATACATTTATGCTTTCTTTTGGAACATGAACTTATCTACCTTTTCCAGTCATGACCATTTTTGGGTAATTCCAATGGCTTTTTTTAAGTTTTTTTTTTAAAATACATTTTATTTTCAGAAAACGATTTACTAGTTCCATTTAGCAGGCATACATGTCATAACAATGCTGCTAGCTTTTGTCACATCTTCCTTCCTTCGGTGCATGTACCTGTCTAGCAATGTAGCATTTTATTGTTACTTATTTTTTGTGTTACCAGCTCAGCATAGCTTTTGCAGAGTAGACATATGCCAAATTCCCCCCCCCCCTTCGATGCCCTCAGAGCCAATGCTCCTGGCCTTTGCCCGCATGAGGGCTAAAACAAAAAGCCAATAGAGCTTCAACAACTACAGAATATTTAACATGATAAACCAGATCTTTTAATTACCATTGTGCCACTCTAACAGACGTCAGCAAGAAGAGATTCACCGACAGCCAACTAAACAGGAAGTTTTAGTTCCCCTTCACACATACACTTAAAAAGAGTATGCGTGAGACAGTCTGTTTTTTCCACGTGGTATGTTTTTGGCCGTTGGTGTTCATGTGTGCATTATCCATATCACCATCCATGTTTTTTTCCACTTCAGGCGCAGCTGTAAGCAGGTATTTTTAGGTTGGAAAGGACCAAATAACCATGGACCTTCCTAGCTTGATAATATCAGCCCACAGCTGTCGGCTTTTCTTTTGCTGGTTACTAAAAATTGGGATGACCCCACATCATTTTATTTCATTTACTTATTTATTTAGTTAATGCATGTACAGTAAGCTACACATGCAAGGCACTAATTATATATCTCAAGGATATACATATTATCTATCTAAAAAAGTACAAAAGAGAAAAGCAGCAGCAGGCAACAGTGTGTCTGGGTGCCGTGCTTACAAGGCATCAACCAATCCTCTATATAGGAAACGAAAAATGGAATCAGCACACCAGTATAAAGTGAAAAAAGTGCTTATTTAATAGCCCACAGTGGCGACATTTCGGCTCAAAAACTGTGAGCCTTTCTCACAGCTTTTGAGCCGAAACATCGCCACTGTAAGCTACTTCTGAACCAACAGAATAAAAAGCTATGATGGCAACTAAGAAAATATATAAAATTTAAGATAAATGTGTGTTCACTTTCTCCAAAATAATCACTAGCAATTTAGCATTTCTGGTCTAGAGTAAATTAAAACTTTTTATCCTGCTTACCTCATCTTGACAGCTGCTAATGTTATTGCAAATCATGGCCTAGTAAGTAATTGCAATTTTACATGAATGCCGAGCACATGTTTCTCTAGATAAGTGCCTGGTTATTAGGTTATCATTAATTCATAAGCTCTCTGCATGTTTGTACTGCACACCCAGTATTAAGATCTTTTCTGAGTGTTCATAGACATTGTATTATTTATCGGAACGTTTATTTTTACTCAATAATGTACTTTAGTATTCATCACTACATCCCATAATCACACCCAGTATTAAGATCTTTTCTGAGTGTTCATAGACATTGTATTATTTATCGGAACGTTTATTTTTATTCAATAATGTACTTTAGTATTCATCACTACATCCCATAATCACCACCATGTTAATTTATGCTATTATGCTCGACATTATTGGGTAATAAACCCATACACCATTACTTTGAGCTTCCATAACAGCGTGTATTAATGGTTTTAGTATGCTTTGGCAGGCTGCCATGTTCAGATACCATCGAGGAGATATAAACATGTAACTACCTTTTTCTATGCGGTGCTTGGCTATTGGTTACAGCTTCCAGTTCTTTATTTATGCATGATGGTACAATTGCATAGCTACACATACAAATTTCATGTACAATAACCATAAAGTAATGGAAAATGGAAAATACCTAAATGTGTTAAAACAAATCAAATTTCTAAAATATACGTGACGCAAACTTGATTTCATTTACCTGTGTTTTATCATTTGTAATCCAAAGCTTCACAGCACAAAAATGATTGCTCGTTAGCAAAGTGTGCCAGGGTTCTTGTCACTGCAGCGGATAAGAATTTGTATGATATGTAGTCAGTAGCTGCTGGTGCAATAAAGCAGGGCTTCTGATCAATAATCTCCCTTTTACAGCTTTTCTATTTTTGAAAAGAGGCAACTTTTGTTTTTTGATGATTTCAATTTATGATGGGTTAAAGGAATCCATAGGAAGGTGCAATTCTTACGGAACAGATTTTTTTTATTCTGTATCCAAGAATATAAAGTAATTACACTAGTAAAATGGTTGTGATGTGTGCAATAAAAGCAACCAAACACCCCCATAATTTAACAGCAAGCAATTTAGCCAAGCAATATTTAAGTAGATCTACCAGAGAATGTATTGCACCTTGGAGGAAGTCCTGCTAAACACAGCTAACTAAAAGGTTCTGGTCAGATCTCCTATACCTAGCAGTAATAGCAGTAATAGCCCAGCTCTCCATAGAAGGATTTGCTTACATGACTGTACTCTATACACATTTCCTCTTCAATTTTCTGTTCTTTCCAAACTGGCATTAAATCTCTGGAGCCTAAACATTAAAAACATTTACTGTAGACAAAGGTCTTCCTTCTTTTTTATGTTGAGATTTAGGTGTTCTTAGAAGCAAAAAACTAACAATAGGTTGCAGTTGGCATACTGAGCCATCATGGCCGCGTGCAATCAACTAGCGGTATCTCTACAGAAATAAAGCTATGAAAATTTAATGCGCTACATCAGTGACATAACTTGAGATGATGCAAAGGTTACAGTCACACCTGGGAATATCAGCGTCTTTTCTGTACTCTGACAGACCCTGTATATTGTGTTTTTTCAAGGAATAAATTCCTTCCACTCAAGCAGAGATTCAGTTCCCTTCCATATATATGCATATAAATACCAAAGCAAAGGCAAAGGAGTTTGTTGGTGCCTCTTGTCATATAATACCCCGGACACATACAACCAGACTCAGACTGATGCCCAAGGGTACAGGTGGATCCCCCTCTGGGCCGCTGAACAGTAGTGGGACCCCCACATGAGCGGTGTTGGGTCCTGATGCCCTATATACAGACAAGTGCAGCATCTCATTTATTTAGTTCACTACCATTGTATTATTTTATGGAAGCATAGACTGAAATGACATAAAAGAGCAGCAGTGATCAGCGTAGTATCCTCCATCCCAGGCAGATAATAGTTGCACGTAGCTAAGGAGAGGGCCTCCAGATTCAGTATTACTGACATTGCAACATTAAACTATACTATTGTGACAAAATTGTGCTTTCTATCATTTTAAGCTGAGATCATTGTGTTTATTATACAAGTGATATATGTAGTATCTCTTTTGTCACATAGCTCTAAAAATTATTAGTGACACCTCTGTGTGCATTTTCATAGACGTAAAAGTACTGTATTTGTGGTGCTATAGTTGCAGTTGTATATGGGAAACAGTGCCTGGTGTGGGACAATCTTTTAAAAGCTGTAGAAGAACAAAAATGGAAAAGCTACCCTGATCAGAGTTAGATCAGAGATTGATGAGAGTTAGATGAGAGTTATATCAGAGATAGTGTTATGGCCTCCGGTGATAGTCACCTTGCTTCCCATGTCCATTGCCGTGTCCCGCCTGCTCTTCCGGGTCCTCAGCCATGCTGGGGATCCCTTTCCTCGCGCATGCATGCAAGGCCTCTTGGGTCGCGGTCCCGTGCTCTTCCGGCTTCTTTTTGATGCCGGGTTGTACTGACCCTGAAGCGCTTTGATCACATGCGGATTCTTCTCCAAAGCATTCTCTACTTCGGAACGCAATTATTCCATTGGTGACAGAGAACTACTGGCCATCAAGTTAGCATTGGGGAGTGGCGGTATCTTCTGGAAGGTGCGGTACATCCTTTCATTATTTTCACCGACCACAAGAATCTGGCTTACATTCAGTCAGCCCAAAACTCAACCCTCGTCAAGCCCAGTGGTCCCTGTTCTTCGCCCTTTTTGATTTTGAGCTTTACTTCCGGCCTGGAGAAAAGAACATTAAGGCTGATGCGCTGTCAAGGTCCTTTCAGTTGGCTGATATTGAAGAGGAACGATCCCACATTATTGATCTCTACAAAATCATCACGGTGACCCCCCTAAGCTTTGCTACCTTATCGCCGGGTAAGACTTTTGTATTGGAGAATGACAAGGAGAGGGTGCTACATTGGGGACTCTCTTCTAAAATTGCAGTTTATGCTGGAACTAAGAAGAAGTACTTCCTTATCTCTCTCCACTATTGGTGGCCGTCCCTGCACCAGGACATCAAAGAATTTTTAGCCTCCTGACCTTCCTGTGCCTGGATCAAGATTCCAAGACAACTACCAAGTGGGGGCCTGCATCCTCTTCCCATGCCTTCGGTTCCCTGGCAGCATATTGCCATGGACTTTGTCACTGATCTTCCTCGCTCCATGGGTTGCACAACTATTCTGATGGCTGTGGATCAGTTTTCTAAAATGGCCCACTTTGTCTCGCTGCCTGGCTTGCCTTCAGCTCCCGAGTTGGCACAAATTTTTATCCATCACATCTTCAAATTCCATGGTTTCCTGCAACACATCGTGTCAGATAGGGGAGTCCAATTCACCTCCCAGTTTTGGAGAGCTCTCTGCAAACTTATGAACGTGACTCTAGACTTCTCTTCAGCCTATCATCCCCAGACCAACGGTCAGTTGGAACAGATCAATCAGGTCTTGACCTCATATCACTGGCATTTTTCTAATGCTCACCAGGACGATTGGGTTGACCTCCTCCCGCCGAGTTTGCCTATAAGAATCACCTCTACCAAGTCACCGTTCTTCATCGTCTCTCGTCAACATCCCAACCTGCCTCTTCCTCTTTCCCCTGTTTCGGGTGTGCCGGCTGCTGACTCCCTGTCCTTGTAATTCTCTAAGATTTGGGAAGAGACCAAGGATGCGCTTGAGAGGTCTTGTATTAGGATGAAAAAGCATGCTTCCAGTGCGTGCTCGGCTCTGTCCCTGTACACTTCCAGTATGTGCATGTTCTGCTTTGTCTCTGTACGCTTCCAGTGTGTCAGTGCTCTGCTCTGTCCCTGTATGCTTCCAGTGAGTGCTCTGCCCCTGTACTCCTCCACTGCTTTGTCAAGGATCCAGTACCCTCTGTGTGAACCCTGCTGTGTCCTGAGTCCCGGGTCTCCCTATGGCTGCTCTGCCCATCTGGTCCTCGGTGAGTACCCTGATTCTTTTCGTTGTCCTCGAGCTGCCCCTCTGGCACAAGCTATCGCAGTGTATCTCCTTACTAGGCCTGTCCCTAATGGTTCCTGTATGAGGGTTGATTCCTCCTAGCCAGCTCACCTGGGATTGGTCGTCACCATGATCCAGTGGGTCCACTCTAGGAATCATAACAGATTCATAACAGAGTTTCATCAGAGTGAGAGTTAGATCAGAGTTAGGTCAGAGATAGATCAGCGTTAGATCAGAGTTAGATGAGAATTTGATCAAAGTGTGATCAGTGTGACATCAACTTTTCTCGAATGTGGAGAGAAATAAATATATTTATCCACCTTCTCCATTTTGTCAG
Source organism: Ranitomeya variabilis (assembly GCF_051348905.1). Taxonomy (NCBI): domain Eukaryota; kingdom Metazoa; phylum Chordata; class Amphibia; order Anura; family Dendrobatidae; genus Ranitomeya; species Ranitomeya variabilis. The sequence continues at coordinate 362,742,383 of NC_135235.1, read as the reverse complement.
TCTGTGAAAATTGGACAGCACTTTGGTGTCATCCGAGTGTTGTCCAATTTTTTTCATAGACCCATAGACTTACATTGCCAATTTTGCTCAAACTTTCAGATCAAAATCAGATATGTCTCCGATTTTTCCCACTAACCACTCAGTCAGAAGAAAAAGACAGATGTGTGCACAGGCCCATGGAATATCATAGGTATGAGTGCTATCTGTGAAAACCACATATAGCTCATATGAGATAATCGTTGCATTGAGTTTATGTATGCTGAGTTATGCAATTGGTTTTATTACGATTTTTTAGCTGTTGATCATTGTTGTGTTATAATTGAAATGATCTCCATATGTGGGCATTGTAATGTTTCAATAAATGCAAACAATGAGTATGGTTGATAACAGGGAATAGTAGGCAAGGACCTATCCTTGGGACAATGCCACACATCCTCACCAAGCACCTGTTTTCTTCCCCATTGATGTAAATGGCAAAAATCCTTTCAGGATTTAGTGGTTGTTCTCAGGTTCTTCAGCTCAGCTCTTATTGAAGTGAACATCAAATGCACATTGTACGGAGCAATGTTATCCTGGCTTTGTACACGGTTTACATCTGACCTCGGTCAGAGCTGCAAATAGCTGATGGTGGGGGCAAGAAATCAGACCCTTACCAATTTGATATTAATGAAAAAGCTCTTTTACAGTTGATATTACCATAATATTATGAAAAGGAACAGATTTTGTGACTCAATAGTTTGCAAGATATAAGACTATATAATGAACTATACAATCAAGATGGTGAAGGCTTCAAAAAGATTATATTAATAATATTAATTCCCATTAAACATATGACTTTTTTATCCAACACATCAATTATGTACTGCATTTTGAGACCTTCTAATAAACTTTAATTAAATGGTGCTTTAGAGTGGCTATAATGGTCCTACATATGATAGTTCATCAATCTTCAGTCTGAAAGTTACTGTATCACCTTTCTTTAACTGCAAAGTTCATGAGTTATTTTGATACTATTTCTTTAAAAGAAAGTTAGCAAGCTTTTATCGGATAAGCTTATGATTAATATATACAATATGCAAATTAGTGCTAGACTCTGCCCTCTCTTTCGAGCCACATATCCAATCCCTTGCCTCCTCCTGCCATCTCAAACTCAAAAATATTTCCCGGATCCATGCATTCCTTGACCACGAAACCACAAAAACACTAGTGCATGCCCTTATCATCTCCCGCCTTGACTACTGCAACCTCCTACTCTCTGGCTTCCCCTCTAGCACTCTGGCACCACTTCAATCCATCCTACACTCTGCTGCCTGACTAATCAACCTGTCTTCCCGCTATTCCCCAGACTCTTCCCTATGCCAAGCCCTTCACTAGCTTCCTATCATCCAGAAACTCCAGTTCAAAACCCTTACTATGACATACAAAGCCATCCACAACCAGTCTCCTCCATACATCTGTGACATGGTCTCCCGGTACTTACCTACACGCAACCTTCGATCCTCATAAGTAAGGTTGAGCGAAACAGATCGGACAAATTCAAAAATCGCCGACTTTCGGCAAAGTCGGGTTTCATGAAACCGGACCCGATCCTAGTGTGGGATCGGACATGCAGGCGGCGATCTTCGTGCCAAAGTCGCATTTCGTATGATGCGTTCAGCACCATGTGTCCCCCCAAAAAAAGTGAGATTCAAATTCTCACAAAGTGGATATACCTCAGTCCTCTTAGTTTGTGGTGTATCAGCCAGCCACATGCTGCCCCTCACATTGCGTTGTTTTATACACTGGGCCTGAGTTGTGGTTCAGTCTCCCCTAAATAAAAAGGGAGATTTAAATTCTCAACAAGTTTATATACACCTTCCACCTTGTTTTACAGTACCATATAACGGATGTTATTTTGGTTACATTTTCCCCAAAATGAGGAAGTCTGGTGGAAGAGGCCATGGGCGGTCGTTGCCCGCTGGTACTGATGGTGGTGGAGGTGGTGGTGGTGGAGCATCTGTTGGTAGTGGGAAAAGCAAAATAGCACCTAAGGCTCGAGGTGTTGAGCCAGCGTCATCATCTGGCTACACAAGGCCTCGACGGCTCCTGTTGTGAATTTGCTTTTTGCTCCCTCTAGTGGTTACTAGTTTTTTTTGACTCTGGTTTTTCTGTCATTCCTTTTATCCGCACCTGGGTCGTTAGTTAGGGGTGTTGCTATATAAGCTCCCTGGACCTTCAGTTCAATGCCTGGCAACGTAGTTATCAGAGCTAGTCTGCTGTGCTCTTGTCTACTGATCCTGGTTCCCGTTATATCAGCTAAGTCTGCCTTTTGCTTTTTGCTATTTGTTTTGGTTTTGTATTTTTGTCCAGCTTGTTCCAAATCTATATCCTGACCTTTGCTGGAAGCTCTAGGGGGCTGGTGTTCTCCCCCCAGACCGTTAGACGGTTCGGGGGTTCTTGAATTTCCAGTGTGGATTTTGATAGGGTTTTTGTTGACCATATAAGTTACCTTTCTTTATTCTGCTATCAGTAAGCGGGCCTCTCTGTGCTAAACCTGGTTCATTTCTGTGTTTGTCATTTCCTCTTACCTCACCGTTATTATTTGTGGGGGGCTTCTATCCAGCTTTGGGGTCCCCTTCTCTGGAGGCAAGAAAGGTCTTTTGTTTTCCTCTACTAGGGGTAGCTAGATTCTCCGGCTGGAGCGTGTCATATAGAATCAACGTAGGAATGATCCCCGGCTACTTCTAGTGTTGGCGTTAGGAGTAGATATATGGTCAACCCAGTTACCACTGCCCTATGAGCTGGATTTTTGTATTCTGCAGACTTCCACGTACCTCTGAGACCCTCGCCATTGGGGTCATAACAGTTTGCCAGGCCAGTATTAAATGTTTAATGCATTGCAGAAGAGGGATTATAAGAAAGAAGATTCTGAGTTTTTTTTTTTTTTTTTCTTCTTCCCCTTTACCTCAGAGTGGCTATGCTTGCTGCAGACATGAATGTCCAGATCTTGATTACAAGTGTGGACCAGCTGGCTACTCGTGTGCAGGGCATACAAGACTATGTTATCAGAAATCCTAGGTCAGAACCTAAAATACCGATTCCTGAACTGTTTTCCGGAGACAGGTTTAAGTTTAGGAATTTCATGAATAATTGTAAATTGTTTTTGTCCCTGAGACCCTGTTCATCTGGA